>NC_073306.1:58014115-58314115 GCF_027595985.1 Sorex araneus | reverse complement strand
CCTCTGTCATCCCATCTGGCTGGCTGCCGTGAGCCACACAACTGCTGCTGCATTGCCCTTCAGGCTCCCCCGTGGCAGATGGAAATAATTCCAGGGCCCCAACACACCACATCAGCCAGTGCGTCTCTCCAGCCCGGCTCACATGGTCCCTGTGGCTTAACAGTTTCCAGTGTGCCACCTCCCCCCACCTCCCCCCCTCGCAGAATTATTGTTTAGAACTTGGGAGCACATCTAGCATTGCATGGGAGTGGCCCCATATCAGCACCCTTGCTTTGGGAGGCATAGGGGCTCCCCTAGAGATGCTCTGGAGGTTCAAAGTTTCCACTGGGCAATTCTCAGCCATCTGAGCCTTGCACTAGGCATTGCTGGGCTGGGGATACCCGGGTTACCTGGTCAGTCCTGGAGACCTGCAAGACCACACGTGGAGATGCTTGGGGCCAGGTGGTGCAGGGCATCTTACCTTGGCTGGGTGCGTGCTAGGCAGGCACCTTGACTGCTCGGCTCCTTGCATCCTAACTGCTGTCTGAGCCTTTTTTGTGTGTATCAGTCCAGGACTCTTGCCTTTGCAAGAGTGTTTGAGTAAACCAGTAACAAGCAAGGCAGGGCGAGATGACCAGAGCAGCCCCTTAGCCCTGGTTATTTCTACATTTTCTCCATCCGCCTGGCTGGAAGTCATACCAGGAGAGGGAAACCTCCCCCGTGAGTGACTCTTGGGTATCCCTCAATTCAACTGGAGATCATGTAAACCCAACCTCCAGGGAAGTCTCAAGGGCTGGGGTCCTCAAATACTAAACAGGCAATAAGAACTGTGCTACTTGTTGAGTCTAAAGCAACTGCTATAGAGGGGAGGAGTTGGTGGCCCTCAGAGAGCTCTAGGAGAGACTGAATCACTCTTGTACCTCGACTTTGCAGCCTCTCTTTTCCCACAGAGGACAAAGTACCTTCCCAGGCCCTTCCTAACCAACCAGAGGCTTGAAAGGGCACATTGTCTCCTTTGTTCATATCCATGGCAGTACACACACATACACACACACAAGCATGCACACACAAGCACACATGCACACACACACACAAGCACACATGCGCACCCACACACACGTGCATGCACACTCACCCACACCCACACACATGGGCGCACACATGCACACAAGCACGCATGCACACACACAAGCATGCACATACAAAAACATGAACGCACATACACACACAAGCACACACGCGTGCACACACAGTGCCTCTGAGCCTGCCTGCTATAAGCAGGGAAAGTATAACGGAGAGCAGACTGCTGCCTGCTAGCAACCGTTAAGAAAGAGCACTGAGGGGCTTGAGTGATAGCATAGCGGGTAGGGCATTTGCCTTGCACACAGCTGACCTGGGTTTGATTCCCAGCATCCCATATGGGAATATATCCCATTACCCCAGAGCACCGCCAGGAGTAATTCCTGAATGCAGAGCCAGGAGTAACCCCTGTGCATCTCCAGGTGTGGCCCAAAAAGCAATAAATAATAAATAAATAAATAAATAAATAAATAAATAAATAAATAAATAAATAAATAAATAAAGAGCGCTGAGCCCTGTGCAGGCCAGGCCTCGCCACAGGAGCACAGGGAATGTGAGATGCAGGGCACAGGGCTTGATGAAGAGGTAGCACAGAAGAGCCCTTTAAGCAGAACAATGAATGGCACAAAGAAACTAGCCAGGGTACGCTGGTAAATATTTGGACAACCAGTTTACTTGTTTATGGATAGAATTGAAGTCAGATATAGGGAGAGGAGAGACTCCCAAGCAAAGCTCAGGGGCCCCGGGGGCCACTCCCAGCACTCAGCCAGACCGGACAGCTCAATAGTCAGGCCCAACAGTTACTGAGAACCTCCAGGGCTGGTGGCCCTTAGAGGACCATGCAGTGCCAGAGGCTGTGCAGAGGGCCTGAGGTGCACCCCTCACCCCTGAACTAACTCCCTGGCCCCCAGCTGTCTCTGGTTTGTCAATAGGTGTGAGTCACAATCAGCACGACTCAGGGATCACTCTTGTCTCTGTGCTCAAGGGTCACTCCTGATAGTGTTCAAGAGCCCATGTGTGGGGGCAGGGATCAAACCGGGTCAGCCACATGCACAACATGTGCCTTATCCCCTGTATTACTTCTCTGCCACTCCCACCTCACTATCTCCTTTTCAAAAAGAAAATAAAATTGAATTCAGCTTATAGCGTCTGTACCCTTCCATGGTGCGAAGACTCCTGTCACAGTCCCTTTCATGCTCTGACCTCAGTGTGCCAGGAAGTGGTGTGTGCATGCAGGCAGCTCCTAGGAATGGTGGGAATTGTGTGATGCCCATCAGGGAGCCACACAGAGATCTGGAGGATTCGAAGTCTTGGTGGAGAAATAGCAAGTACAAAGGCCCTGAGACAAGACTTGGGATGCTGAGTTCAAGGACTAGGAAGTATGGTTTGGTCAGAGGCAGCAGGGGTATGTAGGAAAGTTCTGCCAGCATGGACTCTAGTGGGCTCTAGAGGCCAGAGAAAGAGTTATGGAGGCCTTTGAAAACCCTAAGTGTCACTATCGGTTAACCATGCAGCTGCTACTAAAATATTGCTGATATTAGCAACAATAATTATATAACATCAAAAGGAAGTGGAGCTGGCCCAATAAGTCCTTGAATCTTTGCTCTAAACTAATCACAGGGGTCAGGAGAGATGGTGCAGCTGGTAGGGCACTTGCCTTGAAGTTGGTTGACCCAGGATGCCATCCCATATGGTCCCCTGAGCCCCACCAGGAGTGATCCCTGAGCACAGAGCCAGGAGCACAGCTGGATGTGGTCCCAAACAAAGACAAAACAAAATAAACTGATCACAAAATAGAGATTCTGCTCACTACCCATTTCATTTCCTACTCTGATGGGGTATATGTTTGCTACATGAGAGAACGAAATATCTCATCTGAAAAAATAAATATTGTCACGACAATATGTCTACATACCCAGATGTCTCCACGCATCCACCCTCCACCTGCAAATGTCACTGAGATGGAAGTTGAGTGTTACCAAAAAATAAAAAAAAATTTAAATGCAATGGTAAAGAGAGAGAAGGACAGAGAGAGGCAGAGACAGAGAAAGACAGAGAGAGACAGAGACAGAGACAAAGACAGAGGAAAAGAAGAAAAGTGCCTGTCTTAGAGGCAGGCAGGAGGATGGGTGCAGAAGGGAAACTGGGGACATTGGTGATGGGAAATGTTCACTTGTAAAGGGTCAGGTGTTGGAATATTGTATGATTGAAGCCAAATCATGAGCAACCCTGTAACTGTGCATCACACTGTGATTCAATTAAAAATAAATTTTTAATGCAATGCTGCAGTTCACTGCTGAGGGAGTCCAAGAAAGATTCCGCCCCTAGAGCCTACCTAAAACCCATTCCTTTAACCATCCAACTTCCACCTGCTTAATTTTTTGCAGTGCAGAAGATTGAACCCAGGGCCTCACCCTTGGGGGCAAGTGCTCTACTTCTCAACTATGTCTCCATTCTGATTCTTATTTTGACCATCCTGATCCCGGGACAACAAAGAAATCAGTGAGAAGGGGATTCAAGTAATAGCTATCCTTTAGCAAAGAATCAACCCTTTCAATAGATGGGGTGGACGTGACCCCTGCTGGACCAGCCTTCTCCAAGTTCTTATCTCCATTCTGGTCACTCAGCAGGCTGAGGGCTGAGGTGGGGGGCTGGCAATATCAGCTGGGGCAACAGGCAGGTCTTGTTCAAATGAAGGAACTAGAAAAGAGTTCCATTAAGCCTAATCACTTACGCGTTGGACTTTTCAAAAGATGCACCCTGGTGCCCTCTGGGCTCAGTTATATGACTTGAAACATGTATCATGAGTCAAATTTTTGTGAAAAACAGAGAAATGTCCTCTAGGTACTGTCCATCAGGACTCTACACCCAAAGGAGAGATGGGAAGGAAAAAGTGTCCCCTTGCCTACCCGGATGCATTTTCACTTGGGCTCACCAACAGCTTCCCCACCACCTCACATGTCTGCGTCCCAGACTGTCACTGTTCCTGTATGTCCCCATCTTCCTGCTGGACTGCAGCCCTCTCCCTCTGCTCTTCCCCATGCTCTTTCCCCCACTTCCTTCTCATGGTCCTTCCCTCATTCCCACGTGGATGGCGCTGTGGTCTGGATAACTTACCAGTAGGGATCTAAGTGCATTCTTAGTGGGGCTGGAGACCTAGGAAGAGCATCCTGATTTGATTTCACGTTTCTTGTTATGCACCAAGTTGTTTTGTTTGTTTGTTTGTTTGTTTGTTTAGGAAATCCTAGAACAACTCAAAAATTCCCAGAAACAAGCATGTTTTGGTTTTTTTTTGTTGGGGGGAAGGGAGCACTGAACTTAAAAAAAAATAGTTGGGGTGTCTGTGAAATCACAGACTAGGCATTGTTTATTTTGGGGTCACATCTGGCTGTGCTGGGAGGTGGGAGGGTGGTTCCTGGCAGTGCTTGGGGGGACCATGCAGAGTCGGGACCAAACCTGGGGATCCACATTCTAAAATATGTGCTCTGCCTTTTTGAACTATCTTCTTGGCTATGTGTCAATATTTTTTATAGAAAGATGGTTGTTCTTTGTCACATTTTTAAGAGAATTTATGGGTTTATGACTCCCAAGATTATAGAATAAAGTGATGAAAGATATAGATGTCCCTAAAACCAAGGGATAAAACCACAATTGTTTGCATTCAGCTTCAGAAAAAGAGAGGGAAAGAATAGGATGTGCATGCTGGATTTCTTCGTCTGAGTTTATCTGTCAAATAAGCAACATAAACTCCCCCTGAAACCCACTAAAGACCCCCCATTCTGTCCATCTTGGGGCTGAACTGGAAAAGTGCTGTGATTTGTGGGTGAGGCCTCTCTGAACTCCCATTCTTCCATCTTCTGTCTGGAACTCAGACTTTTGAGGGTCCTCTGGCAACAACAATTTTAATTAAAATATAAAATAGATCTTCAGGGGGCCATATAAATAGTACAGTGGGTAAAGTATTTGCTTTGAATGCTGATGACCCCGTTCAATCACTGCCAGAAGTGATTCCTGAGTACAGAGCCAAGAGTAACCCCTGAGCTTCGCCAGGTATAGCACAAAAAACAACCCAAAAAGTAGTCCTTCTGATGGCCCTATTAAGGATCTAATTTGGGCTACTAGTCCTACTCTCCTCTAGCACCACTCTCATTTCTTACTGTTCAGTGTATTTCACCAGAGAATTAGACGTGGTGTAAAATAGTTATTTTACATTTGACACCTTGAATCATTCACCCCAACCCCTTTCCCCGCTTATAAAAAAAAAAAAGAGCTGTGTTTTTTTTTTCCTTATGGTATTCAAGTGCTTTCAAAGCATACAATCCCATTTAATAATAATCCCGTGACTAAGTTCTATTCCTATTCCCATTTTACAGATAAGGAAACTGAGATTTTGAACAATTAAGCTACTTTCTTGAGGTCAGTATTATAAATAGGACAAGGGTTTGAACCACACATGTGTTTGAGTTAGTCCATCTGCTTACATCATGCAGGATGTCAGTCCATAGTAGGTTGACCAGTTCCCTAAGGACAGGAACAAAAAAAGGTGTGGAGAAAAGTAAGCAACTTAAGTATGAGAATCAATTGATCTTCTTTGTACTATATTGAATGATTTGACAGACTCTACCACCTAACTTCAGCTCTCAAAGGAGCAAGTATTTTACCCCTAAAAGAAGAGAGAGGGAGAGAGAGAGAGAGAGAGAGAGAGAGAGAGAGAGAGAGAGAGAGAGAGAGAGAGAGAGAGAGAGAGAATGAGCTGGGCATGCTAGAATTCTCCTTCCAAGTTTACCCATCAAATAAACCATTCCATCTCTTTGTGGTAGAGTGGAAGAATGTGTGGAGAGGCCCAGAGAACTGTACCAAAGGACCATTATCTGGAAGGAAATGTTAATAGGAGGAAAGAAGTAATCACCACTTCAAGGGGATCTTAAAACACAACTGCCATAAGGATCCCCCTGGTTTGACAGCAGGGGTGCCAATGAACAAAGTTCTGGAGCTTCCAAAAAACCATGATGGCACATCTGACCGTTTTGAGGGGATAAGTGATGCTGTTGGTGTCACCAAGACCGGCAGCAGCACAGACCCACTATGCTCTTTGAAAACTGAAGTTTGTCTTCTACACAACCATGAGGTGAGACTGTGGGGCGAAGGGAAGTGACTTGCCACCCCCTGCCCCTTGTCAGAACCCACTGTGGACCTGGGCTCGGGGGTACAACCTCGCAGACCCCTGGGTAAGGAAACTGAGGCTTCATTCTCTCCAGGATAGATTGTAGGCTTGTGACATTCTGCGATCGTCTTCAGATGGTTGAGGTTCTATCTTCTGTGTCTGTAAGTCCGTTCCCTTAGTCTTCCAAGTCCCCTTTCGGCCCTGTCCATCAGAAGAATCTGTTCCAGTAGATACCTGAGAGTGGGAGCGCTGGCAGGAACTCCAGGAAGCAGTGACAGAGGTCAGACCATGCACTGCCCTGCGTTATTGTCCTGGGTCTTCAGCTGTACCCTTCCACCCGGGGTCATTGCAGGGTGCAGAGCGTTCTTCTCTTGCAAGATACTTTTCTTTGTTAGCCACCCTGGAACCCAGGCAGGATGGTTCTTCTCTTACAGTCCCTACTGCAGTGGCCCACACTCTGCGCTACGTTAATGATGCAACACAGACTAGGGGGACTACGGAGGTCTGTGTGGTCTTGGTTCTGGAGGGAGGTCCAACAAGGTTGCTCTCTTCTTCCTTCTGTGAACATGTGTTCTTGCTGGCTTTGCTCTCCTAGTTAGGGTGCCAGGAGTCTGGGAGCAGAGCCCCACCCTAATGGCCTCACCTTGATAGTTCTGCTCCCAAGTAGCTCTTACCCTTCGAAAGACCTCTCTGCAAATGCCATACCATTCTGAGTTCTGGAGGACTGGGACTTCTACTTGTGAATTGGGGGTAGGCGCATGCCATTCAGCCTATCAGAGTTCCCCCATACTCTTTATCACCAGTTTATCCTGATCTGATTTGTTCCTAGTTTTACTGAGATATTGTTGGTGTGCATCCCTGTTGGGTAAAAGGTGTGATGGATTGATGGATTGATGTGTGTAATGAAATGATACACAATCATTGATTAACCTCCATGATCTCTTTTGAATGGCAAAACCGATACTTTTCCTTGTGATGATGATTAAGATCCACCCTCATAACAATTTCTCTATGGATTACCTGGCAATGTTACTGCACCCACAGCTCTCACTTGTAACTGGAGGTTTCACTTTTAGACACTGTCTCCCAGTTCCCCCTGCCCCACCCATCCTGCCTCTGCTCTGTTCTCATTTGTATGTGCCATCTGTTTTCTGTTTGGGGTTAATAAAGGAATGTACTTTTGCACTGTTTCTCTTGCAGAGATTTATGCTACGTTGCTACTTCTTTTTCCCAGCTTTTCAGGAACTGCAAGGATGGCCCAGAAACTGGCCTGAGTTCTACACAGAGCCATCAAGTTCCTGCTTAGACCAAGCACTTTTTTTTTTTTGCTTTTTGGGTCACACCCGGTGATGCACAGGGATTACTCCTGGCTCATACACTCAGGAATAACTCCTGGCAGTGCTTGGGGGACCATATAGGATGCTGGAAATTGAACCCAGGTTGGCCGCATGCAAGGGAAACGCCCTACCCACTGTACTATCACTCCAGCCCGACTAAGCACTTCTTGATCCACCTCACTTGGATACCTCCACACTTATCTTAGGGCCACTGTAGAGGTCACACAATACATTGCAGTTCTCTAGTCAGCTCCCCTCTCCAGCATGCAGTGTGCTCTGATGGTTCCCAGGCAGAGCACATTGGCACAAGAGAATCTTTGCCTGGGTGTTGCTCAGATTGTGAGCTTCAATCAGAGTGTAGAAATGTTGACAACTATTGACAACTGCTGGTCTGTGAGAAGGACAGAAGAAAGGAGAGGGAAGAGGGGAGGGAGGGAGAGAGAGAGAGAGAGAGAGAGAGAGAGAGAGAGAGAGAGAAAGAGAGAGAGACCCTGGCCACTGGCCACAGGGAACCAATGCAAACTTTGGATTTGGTGGGGAAGAATAGATAACAAAAATTAAGGTAGTTCTTCTCCAACCTCAGTTCCTGGTGCCCCACTAGAAAGTGAAAGGCCAGGTCCATTGTGCTGGGGTCTGGCTAAAGGGTGAAGGTGGGGAATAATTTACACACCCAACTTTTATGGAGTTTGCAGATAATCAATTTCTAGATTGGCTACAAAGACCCTTTGTTCCTTCTCAAAAATCATGTAGGTAGGTGTGGTAAGGACTTCTCAAATGTGGCATGTCACTGTCTGCCATGTCATTCATCAGCTTCCTGGCTGGAGCACTTCTCTTCTTTCTAGAATTCTCCAAATCCATTTGATGATGGTCTCTTACTTCCTCTGAAGTCTTTATTTCCCTTTCATTCCCAAACCCGAATTTTCAACTCACTGTATATTGCTATTTAAGAACCCGAGAATTTCATTATCGTTCTGGATTTTGCCAGCCAGTACACAAGATGCATTGCTGAATCTAAGATTGTATCCCAAGGCTCCGGTACTCATATTTATTTGTCCTGTAAATTCCCAGAAAACCTAGCCATATGCTTCTGATTCACTTGCAGCAAAGTCATCCGTGCTTGTGAGCCATTGTTTGAAAGTCCATCAAGGTTTCCCATCTCTGGTGTTTGTTCTCAGCATTCCTCTCTAATGAAGTATGGCGCGTCAGATATTTACAATTGCCAGGTGCTGGGCATTGTGCTGGGGTCTGGCCAAAGGGTGCAGGTGGGGAATAATTTACACACCCAACTTTTATGGAGTTTGCAGCTAAATAATTTCTAGATCGGCTACAAAGACCCTTCCTTCTCTGTGAATCAGGCTTGAGGGTTTTCTCTTTCCCAGCAGAAACATTCTAGCAATGCATCTAGAAAGGCTAGATTCACTCTCCTGGGAGCCTTTTTAACAAAACCCTCTCACTCTGGCAGCCCTTTCGCCAACACTGGATGAGGAAACCCAGTGTGGACTAGGAACACCCAGGTCTGCACACGTACCCGTGATGCTCTGCTCCTGGAGTATGGACTTTTTCACTCTGAGGTTCTGATGGGGATTCACAGGAAGAACTGGACTTTTGATCCTGACCCAGGAGCTCACTTATATTCTGTCTTTCTGGGTCCTGTTAATTTCATTAAAGTACAAAAAAAAATAGACAAACAACAACAAATAAAACCACTTTCATTGCAGTGGGGGAATGTAAAAATTTTGTTTGATTAGATAATTCTCATGGGCTTGTATTTTCCCCCAAAATGCAGTTGTGTCCGGTTATGAATTATGCAAATTGGGGGCAGAAGCAACAGTACGGGGAGTAGTGCGCTTGACACATGCACACAGCAACCCAGGTTTGATCCTCTGCATCCCATCAGGTGCCCTGAGTCCTCCCAGGAGTGACCCCTGAGCACAGACCTAGAAGGAGGCCCAGAGCATTGCCAGATGTGCACCCCCTCCACAAAATAAACAAAAAAGAATTGCGCAAATCTGGCATTGCAGGTCTTTCTCGGGGTCTCCACTCAGAACCACATCAAGGGGGGTGGGAAGGGTGTAAGTTAGGAAGGAAACACCAGGACAATCAAGGGTAGGGTAAGGGGCATGTGCCTGCCACAGAGGCAAGCTGAGGGGTGGGAGGGAAATTGGGTACATTGGCGGAGGATAGTGGGCACTGGTGAAGGGATTCATGTTGGAACATTGTACGCCTGGAACTCAATCACAAATATCTTTGTAAATCTGTAATTCACAGTGATTCAATAGAAAAAAGTAATAAGTTCAAAAAAGAACTACATACAGGACTTTTTTAAGAATCCCAACCAATGGAATAGGAGGTTACCCATAGGAAGGGCTTTAGCTCTGCATGTAGCACGGGGGCATCAGACTCACGGGTAGAACTACTCAACCCAGTCAAAGAAACTTTGGTACATCTACACAATGAAATACAATGCAGCTGTTAAGAAAGATGAAATCATGAAATTTTCTTATGAGTAGATGGTCATGGAGAGTGTCATGCTACGTGAAATAAGCCAGAAAGAGAGGGACAGACATAGAAGAACTGCACTCATTTGTGGAATATAAAATAACATAATAATACTGACACCCAAGGACAGTAGAGACAAGGGCCATGAGTATTGCTCCATAATTGGAAGCCTGCCTCATGAGCTGGGGGAGAAGGCAGCTGGGATAGAGAAGGGATCACTAAGTCCACGATGGTTGGAGGGGTCGTTTGGGATGGGAGATGTGTGCTGAAAGTAAATAAAGGACCAAATGTGATAGCCTCTCAGTATCTATATTGCAAACCATAATGCCCAAAAGTAGAGAGAGAGTATGGGGGAAATTGTCTGCCATGGAGGCAGGGGAGGGTTGGGATGTGGCGGTGGGGGTGGGGGTAGGGGGGCAGACACTGGAGATATTGGTGGTGGAAAATGTATCACTGGTGTTTGATCATTGTATGACTGAAACTCAAACATGAACGCTTTGTGACTGTATCTTACAGTGATTCAATTAAAAAAAAAAAAAGAAGAACTACCCAACCCAGAGAAAGAAGCTAGTTCCCAGCATTTGGTATCTCTTTTGCAGCACATTTCATGGACAACAGCTCAGATGTTCATTTCAAGAGGTGTTTTGGGGGCTTTTGTCCTGTGCCGTTGGTCATCTGGAGAGGGTCACTTAATTTTTTGTTCGCTTGTTTTTATTTTCCTTTTTAAATAATTTTGTTTGCTCTCACCAGGCCCTTGATCTTAGAGGTATGTTTGAACAGTGAAGTAAAGAGGTCTTTGAGTGCCTCTGTTGCCAGGACTGTGTTTGTGTCCCTGAGTGGCCAGTCCCTGGCTGGGTTCACAAGAGGCCTATCCGACCTGCTGGGTGACAATGATGATGATGCTGATGTTGATGATGAAGATGCTGAGGGCAGATATGAGGATTTAGCCTGTGTCAGGCACGATGGCAGGGCACCTATCTGTCCCTTCTCATTGAATGGTCACAGCATCGCCTGTGAGAGTAGCTTCCCTCACTGCCCTGGTGAGCTCTGCGGACAGTAGCCCTGTGACCTTTCCCAGGTCCTGAGATTCGCTCCCACTCCAGAGACCAAACTTCTGTCTGTCATCCTGAAATCTGAAAGTCAGATTCATCAAGTGCAGTTCTCTCTCTTTTCAGTTCTGTTCCTTCTGTTTTCTGATGGCATCAATGAGGGAGGGGTAAATGAAACTGATTTTTGTGAACCACCTTGGAGTTGAGCATCTGATTCAGGGTCATGGAACACCTAGACTGAAAAATCCAAAATAATAGCACTGAAGAGGTGAGTGCTCACTCAGCCAGCTAGAGGCCCAGAAGGGAGTATAGGTAGCCTTAGAGGAGATGGGGTGGGGGGTGTGAAGAGGGGGAGATTAAAATGCTCTTGGGAAGAACCCTGTGTTTTTCATGGAAATATAATCTGTATTAAATGATCACCAAGAGAAGTCATTCATCCGACTCAGCAGTCGGAAAAACCTGGTAGTTCTTACAGGAGGTTGATCCCTATGCTAGTATCTCAGGCCCCAACCAGGAAGTTGAAAGACCACCAATCCATGTGGTCCAGTTGTCATCTGAAACAGGTCAGGTCAGCAGAAAAATGAATCACGTGAGTCAGTGTCCGCCAGGTGCCCTCGTGCCCATGTGAGATTTGTTAATTGAGACTGGTTTCCTACTCTAGTTTAACAGAGGAGAGGGACAAAACTCAGAGAGGTCGAGCGATTTGCCCACCACAGAACAGACAGTGAGAGGTAGGATGGAGACTCAGTCCAGAGGACATTTTTGGTATTATTTTCCATGCTTCCCGCATGGCCCACCCTGGGCTACTGTGTGACAGATCACATGTTGTGCTTTGTAAACTTTGTCCCCTTCCTTCCATTCCTGCCATGTCCCAGCCTTCTGAGACACTCTGCCAGATGCCGACTCAGCCTGGTTGGAATTAATACTGAAGAGAGAAAGAGACAGTAAACAATGCCATGTTGTACGAGAAGCTATTTATTGACAAGTGAAGGAAATGTTTCCAAAGAGAAGGGCGGGATGGCATCTGTGTTTAGAATGGCCTCTCTTCGTTCATCTTCCTTCATCTCCGTGGCTGCTGCCCTGGCCTCAGTGTCACCCGCAGTTAAGGTGTGGCTGCATGGAAGTGGAGCTCTCTGTCTGATGATCCTCTGAGGAGCGCTGAGAACCTGTTCCTCACTCAGCAGGAGAAATGCACCTCTCCTTGGTGACGGTGGTAGTGAGGTTCTCTTTTCCTACAATAACCCAGTGCAGGAAATGTGGCCACTGGTGACCCACCTGCTTGCTACACCCACACCAAATCTGAGAATATAGAAAGCTTCAAAGAAATCAGAGACTCCGTGGCCAAGATCTTTATTCATTGGTGGGTCACACCATCTGACACATTTAGATGTGTCCTTTTCAAATTTTCATTCCCAAAACATCAATGAAACCCTCGCCACATGCCAAAGACTCTTCTCCCGTTCTAGCTCACCTTCTCAGAGCAGCCCTGTGGGCTGCTGGTCCCCTCCTAGGTCCTCAAGTTCCAGGAGACTTCTCCTCCCCCAGACTTCGCGTAGACCACCTCTCCTGCTTGCCTAGCTCCCCACAACTTTGCTGTTCTGGCAGCCCTCTGGCCTTGCCCAGGGCTAACCCAGGTGCCACGTGGCATAGTGCGACTTTGTGCAAACCGCCTGGGGTTTTGCGCAAAACCTTCCAGCCTGGAGTTTTGCACTGGCTCCACACAGAGTCGCCCACTGGCAGTGTCAGAAGTGATAGGACAGGAATTTGAAGGCAGACGGAGTCATCGTGTGAGGTGAGAATACTGAGGCTTTGGTCAGACTGACACCCACCTGCTGGTCTTGAGCTGTGTTCCTGTATGTTCCTGTAACCCACCGCTGTTGTCCCTGCTGTCTGCTTCAACCCCTGTTCAGAAGCAAGGACACCTAAGGCTCAGAGTGTCTGACTCACAGTCAGCATGCATGAATGCGTTGTGTTGATTCACAGGACAACTTCATTAGGCAAGCAGCCTCGTTACTCCCCATTTTACAGATTACTTATGGCCCAGACAAGTCAAGCAAGTTTTTTTTTTCAATCTTTGGGTCACACCAGGTGATGTTCAGGTTTACTTCTGTGTCTGTGCTCAGGAATTACTCCTGGTGGTGCTCGGGGAACCATATGGGATGCTGAGGATCGAATCCAGGTCGGCCTCGTACAAGGCAAACGTTCTACATGCTGTGCTATCACTCCGGCCCATGAGCACCTTCCCTAAAGTCACACAGCTAGGAAAAGAATCATTATCCTTTGAGCCACTCTACTGCCAGTCATTCATTCTCCTCTGTCCCAGTGGCTGAAATACCTAGGCCACTAAATCTTGGTTTGTCCCTCACAAAGTAGGATTCAGAGCTCTGGTCTGGGGAGGCCAGGGAGCAGGAAGCACAACAGTGTCCTCAGAAGAGCTTTGAGGCCCTGAGTACAGATGCCAGTAGGCACACCTCTTATGTCAGGGTCCCACTCAGGTCCCTAATGGCTGGTTCCCGCCTCAGGTCCCTAATGGCTAGCTCCCACCTCAGGAGCCCAATTCTTATTTCTTCCAGCACCCTCAAGATCGAAGGCAGGTTGATCATCTTTTCCTGGGAAAGGCTTTGTGGCACATGTGCCATCAGAACCGTTTTCCTGATTGAACTAAAGTCTCACAACTGCGTTTGCATTTCCCTTTGGGTGACACTGGTGATCTAAAAGGCCTTTGAAGCACAGAGCTTTCTCTAATTATAGGAGCTCCAATTCTCCACCCCACAGACCCCTGAGAAAGTGCTGGATTTTTCCCCACACACTGCTGAGCATCTCCTTCCTTCAGCTGCAGAGGGAGCATGTTCTAAAGACTGCTCCAAAGTGCAGATTTGACCTCAGGTCTTGAACCAAACAGCCCAAACTAGAAAATGCCATGTCATTTCCCTTGATCACTCTAAGGTTGCATTTCTTCATGGTGAGTGTTTTAAGATCAGAGCCTGCAGTTTATCCAGACAGGACATGGGTTTCCACTTGACAGAATCCATCTTTCCTGGAGCCCGGAGAATGTGCGTGTGTGTGTGTGTGTGTGTGTGTGTGTGTGTGTGTGTGTATGCGCGCGTGCGCAGATTATTACATTCCATTTTCCACCAACCACGTAATCATCTCAGATTTATACCAAATTTTGTTTTCAAAAAAGTGGGATGCTGCCATTATGTGAAGCTTTTTGAAAAAAAAAAGTTAAACACTATGATTTACAAAATTTATAATAGGATTTTAGGTATATAGTATTCCCACCTCCAGTCCCACCATCCGTCTGCCAAAGACTCCAGGTTCCCTCCCACCCCCCAATCTGACTCCTTAACAATTACTTTTTGTTTGTTTTGGTTTTCTTTTTGTTGTTGGGGGGCGGGGGAATACCTGGCAATGCTCAGTGGTTACTCCTGGCTCTGCACTCAGGAATTACTCCTGGTGGTGCATTAATAACCATGTGGGACGCTGGGGATCTATCCCAGGTCAGTTGTGGGCAAGGCAAACACCCACTCGACTCTCTCTCCAACCCTGACAGACACGTCTTCTAATGCCTCGTGTTTTCATTCGGGCTGTCGGGGACTTGAGATCGCTACAGCTGCCCCATCTTTCCTATACAGAGGAGCCCACGGCCCCTGCCCCTTGCGCCCGTATTGCTTCCAAACTTCCTTATTTCCCCCCTCCATGTGTCCCAGAAGGTTTGTTTTATTTTAGATTTTATTTTGCTGTCTAAATTATAGATTAAGTCGGGATTCCTTGACCTTTCTACACTTGTCCATAAACTGGTGGTTGCAGGCCACTGGTTTAGGTAACAAGGGACAATCATATTACTGTCTATGGTTTGGATGTACAAAATCATGCACCTACCACCTCCAAATGGCCCCAAATTCTCCACCATAGTCATTCTGTGACTTCTACAATGTAATTTTTTTTAATGTTGCCCCCACTCCTACATGTGAACTAGGCACCAGGTATGAGGGATAGAGCAGGCACGAGCACTGTCCTCGTGGGGCTCAGGTTCTAGAGGGAGAATTCTAGGGCTGGGTCGGAAAGGATTCTAGGTTGAATTCTGGTTCCGCTGGATGGTGCTAACTAGGATGGACAACTGGGGATAAGTAGGATGAGAAAGAGATATAGGGAACAGTTTTATTTATTTATTAATTTTTGCTTTTTGGGTCACACCCAGTGATGCACAGGGGTTACTTCTGGCTTCGCACTCAGGAATGACTCCTGGCAGTGCTCGGGGGACCATATGGGATGCTGGGAATCGAACCCGGGTCGGCCATGTGCAAGGCAAACGCCCTACCTGATGTGCTATTGCTCCAGCCCTGAGAGCAATTTTAAAAAAGAGGAGTGAGTGCATGAGCAGCAGAGAAAGCAGGAAGAGCAGGCAGGTGCTGAAAGGACCTACCTGGCAGGCGAGACTGGCCAGTTGCAGAGTCCGGATGGCCTGGATGTGAGGACACAAGCCGGTGGCACTGGTGGGCCCGAAGCCCAGGAGAGCAGGTCTGATTTTTCGTTAACATCGTTTCCACCATGAGGAGGCGACTCCACCAGCTGCTCAGGGCATCTGGAAACGTCTGGGTCCCCCTCTAAGGGCGTGGTGAGACGCACACACCTCTTTTTGACTGTGATTTGCAGCCAAGGATTGCACTTCCCTTTATCCCCCACCCCCAGGACCCCTGCAGTCAAAGCACTAGTGGAAGTGAGGGGGGTGGGGTGGCTAATTTCAGCCTGCATCAGCCTCAGAATCCCCAGAGAGATCTCAGACCCTGCTCAAATCCCCGAGACGAGACGGCACGTCAGATTTCTCGCCATGAGTTTCTTTCTTGCCCCCAAAGGTTCTTCTCGCCACCGAGTTCAGGGATAAATTCAATTGAAGGCCTCTCCCGGCGCAGTCAGTAAATTACTTTTGCTCGTTCGCTCTGACGAAACCATCTTCCTCTGCTGACCTTTCCTGCCTCGCGTGCCAGCAGCGTTTTTCTTTGCCTAGCTCTCCGCACCGTGTCCTCTGCTGTGGCCCACTGTGGCTTCCCTTGGCGCCTGAGGGGGTGCTGTGCTTTCTCTCGATGCCCCTGCCTCACTCTTGGTTCTGCTGTGCCCTCTGGGTCTAGCTCAGGAGACCCCCCACACACGTTGACCTGCATCGTAACAAGACTTCCCCTTTATCTGTATTACTTGATTTATAATGCTTTCTCCTAGGAACCCAAGGCAAGGGCTGTGGGTTTTGTTGTTGTGGGTTTTGGATTTTTTTTTGGGGGGGGGGTAGGGTGCACATCCAGCAGCGCCCAGAGCTACTCCCTAACTCCATGCTATTCCCTGGCTCTGCTACTCTCTGACCCTCTGCTACTTGCTCCCTGGCTCTGTGCTCAGGGGGTCACTGGAAATAGCCACATGTGAGACAGAAGGCTTCCATTGCATCCTGGCTCTCCAGCTCTGGGCAATGAGCTTTTCTCGCAGAGAATCAGAAAGCTCTGGACCACTGTGAATTGGCCAGACAAGAATTGGCAGCCGGCTTATTGGTCTCAGAGATCCAGCGATCCTGGGGTATTTACCTCCAAGGGGACATTCCTCTTCTGACAGCCGGTGTGCAAGTCAGTCCGTCTTCTTGAAAGGCACCTTGGTGAAGTCTGTTCAGATTTTCAGCACAGCTCTGGGATTTCAGACATCCCGAGTAGGTCTTGCCAAGGTCTGTGTGGAAGACTTGCTGGCTGCAGCATTGCTCAGTGCAGGAGTAAAATGAAATCAGCATTGTCTGCCGGCACTTCAGACTGGATAAACAAATAGACGGTACATCAACAGTGTGGTCATAGAGGTTCCCAGAGGCGGTGAACGCCAGGGCTGCAGAAACAGCCCAAGGGCTCAGGCTCTGGCCTTGCCTGTGGCTAACGCTGCTCTGGCTCTCACATTGAGCCTCCTGCCTGGCTAGCTAAGAATCACTGGAAGGAGCTCCTGTGGAGTCCTGAACACCACGTGGGAGATCTCTTCCCCACCCTGCGCCCCCCTTCCCAAAATAGAACCCAGAATCGGCCTCTTTGGAGGATAGAGAGGACCCGTGATGCATTCTCCTTTTCTTCCCTTCCTTTCCCCTGCTTTCCCTTCCCTCATGGTCCCTGTGGCCGTGTCTGGGTCACACACTCTTCATTGCCATTCTACGGATAGCTGGATGGGTTGCACTTATTGTGGCACCAGAAATCCCATACCAGGAGTATCAGGGATGGATGGCACAGCTTCATGTCTGCAAGGCAGGCGCTTCACCACTGAGTCCCATTCTCCCTGTCTCCCCCGCACCACCCCCACCCAAGATCAAAATCAACAGGTCACGAGGCTCTTACACTGGGGATTATCTGTCTCTGTACAATGAAATTATATCTTCATTATAGGGTAAGTATGATGTCATTAGAAGGAACTTGGTGCTTCACAAATCTCCAATTGCAGCATTTGCAGGTCATTAAGTTGTTCTAATGGTCTAGCTAATTAACATAAAAAGTTAGTTTAAAACCCGGGAGAGCATCATTCCTGGGCCATGTTTGTTTGGGCGAAGGAAGACATAGTCGCTCCTCATAACCTTGTTACGCCTTCAATAGATAATGAAGAATCGAGACCGTCCCACAATGTGTAGCCCTAAAGAGATGCTTGAACAGCCATAGTTCAGGCCACTGGCCAGGGTGTTTCTGAGGCCTCTGAAGGGGGTCCCCACACAGGAGGGAGCAGGGAAGGAGGTCACTGAAACATCTCACATCCTCTGCCTCTGAAGTGGTTGCCACTCTCCCCAGCGTGCAGGGCAGAACTTTCTTATTGCTATAACACATGTGGGGACAGGTCACTGTACATTGTCACTTTGTCTCTCTGTCTCTATCTTTGCAGATAGAGACAGAGAGAGACTGTGGAGAATTTTAAGCAGGCAGAGACAAGAGCAGAGTAGAACCCATGCCCACGTTTCCACATCCCAATCCCAGCGACCATCAGCCCTTGGCCGCCCCTGCCCCTTCAGACCTAGCTCCCCTTCCAGCCACTGGCCCTCTGCACAGTTGCAGCAAACCCCATTAGCCCTGTCCACGGCTTCCTCTTAGCCATAAGCCTAGTGGTGGCCAAGTTGCATCCTGGAATGCTGAGCTTCCATAGTGAGGTCCTCAGCCCGACCTCAGGTCCTCATCCTGCCAGTGCTCTCATGCTGCCCCCTTTACACACCACTTTTGAGCTCTTTTTTTCAGTGCTTCCTTTAGCGCTTCTCAGTCAGGACTGAGGGTATCGCAAGAGGGGCTCACACATGTAGATGCCCATGTTCCCAGAAGGTGGGAATGAGCAGTGCTGGTCAGCCACGGCCTCTGACTCCCCAGAACCTCACCAGGGTAAGGCCAGTGAGCTGCACAAGTATTGTCTCGTGTGGATATGCAGAGTTGGGGGAAGGTTGGGAGTCCTGGCAAATTCAGGTGCTATGTCGTGATACAAAGGGCCCCTCGCATGGGCCCCATCTGTCTTTGTCTGTCTAGGGGCCTCAGTCCCTGCTTTGCTTTTTTTTGGTGGAACTGTGATTCTTGGGGTGAGCACTGGGCCGAGCTGGAGTGTAGGGAACAGAAGTCACAGGTCAGTGTGGCCCATGTTCTCAGGAGTAGGTGTCCCAGAGCAGCACCTGGAAGCTCTTTGCAGATATGTCACTGAGCACTGTCTGTGTCCCAGGCACTGTCCTAGACTCTGAGGCTCCAGAAGCACTAGAAACTGACAGCACCCCCATCCTCAGGAAGCATCTCATACACATGAGAGCAGATGTTGGACCCAACATGCCCCCTCTAGGGTGGAATGGGAAGATCCTTGCATCTTTGTCTTTGCCATTTTATCTTCGCTATGTTCTCTCGTCATCCATTTGCTTCAAAGGAGCACAATTCATTTTCGGTACGGTCTAAGGAGTTTCTTTTTTAACTAAACGATAACGAAAAACGTCACAGAGCAAGATTCATTCTGAGTGGTGATAATACGCATGATTATTTTATTCTTTTTTGTGAAGTTTTAAAAATCCCCAAACCAATTTTTAAAAATTAAAACAAAAATGAATACTGGAGTACTGGAGTACAGCGGGTAGGGTGTTTGCATTGCACAAAGCCGAGCGGGTTCGATCCAGGCATCCCACATGGTCCCCTGAACACTGCCATGAGTGATTCCTGAGTGCAGAGCCAGGAGTAACCCTCGAGCATCACCGGGCGTGACCCAAAAAGCAAAAAAAAAAAAAAAAATTTAAATAAAACAAAAGCGGAGTGCTAAATGAAGCTGGGGGTGTGGTACAGGTAGTGCAGAACAAGACCAGGGCCTCAGTTCCCATCAGCACATACACCACCCCCCACCCAGACCCAGCCCCTGCCCCACTGCCCCAGCACTGACAAGTATGGCCCCCACAGCAACAACAACAAAAATAAGATCGGAGAGAAATTAATTCTTTGCAACCAGCTGCAAAGAAATGAAGGAAGGAAAAGTTTTCATCTTTTTTTCTCTGTACCATTACCACAGTATCAGTGCCTCCCTCCCACAGACGTGGCTGTGGGAAGTTGGGGATCATGGCCCCTCCAGCTCCACGGGGGTTTCTCTACACCACCTTTCTGTAGCCCTAATTCCATAAATGCAAACAATAATTACCAACCTAAGCAGATTACTCAGCACCGCTTAGATGCGCCAGGGCCCCCAAATGAGTCACATTATTGACTGCTTACAATGAATCTAAAACATGAAGCCTATTGCTTTTCTGGTTCCTCCTTCAACACTTGGTGCCGGGACAATAATTCTACAGATTCACTGTGTATGCACCTATTTCCGCTTGGCATGGGCTTTATGCCCCCCCCTTGCCCCCCGAACCAAAATGTGCCACTGAACGTTGTTCCCAGCCCTGTCTTTGCTTCTGCCCCTTTCCTTCTGTGTGGCATCCCTTTACTTTCCAAGGGCTGCCTTGGAAGGGGGCTTCCTGTTTATAATTCTTCCACGGTCTGTCTGGCTTTTCAATTACTTGGCGAACTCCCTTCTCTGCTTCTTCACTTGGTTTCATCTGTTTTCACCTCCTCTGTCAAGTTTGGATAGAGTTGCCGCTGCTGCTTCAGGCTCGTCCACGAGCTCCCGAGTCAGTTAGGAATGAGAAAGGGACCCTGAAGCCTGAGGACCCAGAAGAGCCTATTAAAATATAAGGATTGAGTTCCTGGGAATACCAAGTATATAGGAAATAGCTGCAAAAATGCAGCTGCAAAAAACAGGTCCAAACAGAGTGAGTTTCTGCTTTCACTGAGCTTATAATTCACCAAAGGATAGATGAGAAGTATACACAGTTTTCTCTCTGACCAGAGCCTGGGGGTGGTTAATTAGGTAGCTCAATGGGACTAATACATAAATACATGAATACATGAATACACCAATTTACCCTTTCTTCCTTACTGAGCACCTTCTATGTGCCAGGTGCTTCTATTTCTAATGTAGTCGTCAGACCAGAACCTTCTCCTACCTTCCCATGGGTTGTCATTGTGTTTTGAAAAAATATTTATTTGGAGTGGAGTGGGGGCAGCATTGATGGTAGGGGTCACACCCAGCAGTGCTCAGGATTTACTCCTGATTCTATGGTCATGGTCTCTCCTGGCAGTGCTTGGGGGACCATGTGGTGCCAGGGATCAAACTGGGTCAGCAGCATGCAAGGCAGGCACCCAAACCCCTGTACCTTCTCCTGCCTTATAGTCTTCATTATGTTGAAGGCTGACAACCTTTCATCCCCTGCCTAATCTTCCCATCTCTCTCCAAGGTGCTCAAGCTCTGTCCATCTCCTGGATGAGTGTCCCAGGGGTGAGAAGTCATTTGTTTGCGAGATGCTTTATTGTGCTCCCTGAGGATAGGGCCTGGTCTACCGTTCCTTCCCTCCCTACTCTCACTGCCTTCTGGCACTTAGCAGACTCACAAATATTTGGTAGAGAACCAAGTCATGTTCTTAGTGTTCCCATTTCATTGATGAGGAAACTGAGGTTGTGAGGGTACAAGGGAGTTACCCACTTATATAAAACTCAAATCCCAACTCTGAACCCTGAAATCACAACTTTTCAACCCACCCTTCCCCAATAAATCCCTTCCCTTGCTCTTCCCTCCACTCTTCTCAAACTGTAATGGGCATTTGATACCCCCTGCCCAGGCAATCTTATTTAAATGCAGGTTCTGGGACAGCAAGTCTGGGGAGGCTGAATATCTGTTCTCCTAGCAAGTTCCCAGGTAGCAAACAGGAAGTGTATCAGCCCCGGGACACTGAGTGCAGAGGCCCATGGTGTGATCTACCCTTCAGGCGAAGGAATCAAGTCCCAAGCTGGGGAGCTGATGCTGGGAAAACAACAGCAGACGGGCATGTTTTGCTTACAGAGTTGGGAGTATCTGTGTGCAGGGTCAGTCTGTACACTGAAGAGAGCAGGCAAGGGTACCCAGGAAGGCCCTTCAGGCTGGTGTCCTGGCTTCAGTGAGTTTTCCCAGGGGAACAGGACAGACCTGAGACTAGCATCTGTTGTGTGGCCCCCACTACTGGGGCACAACTAGCTGGTGCTTAAGAGAAGCAGATGGACACCCCCACAAAACAGCCAGGAGAACCTCTGGACAATCTGGGGTCTGTGCAGGTGAGCGGGGAAACTCGTCACTGGGAGGTCACCACTGCCGGGTAGGAATATGTGCTCCCTGAGATGTGCTCCCTGCATCTGGGCAGATGTGTGACTTCCTCCAGGACCTGCCAGTATCTCCCTCAGTCTCTAATTTCCTTCATGAGCCTCACTCTGAGGACAGTGTCCCCACAATCCTTCCCCAGTGTTTGTCTGGTGAATATAAGTTGGGCTGGGTAAGGCCCATGAGCAGAGATGAGCCCCAGGATATTGATCTGAGCCCTGCTTGGGGACACCTTTCAGAGTCAGCACCATAGCAGAAGACACCACGACCCAAATCAAGAACAGCTCCTTTGCCAGCCACTTCCCCAACCAGAAGCAGACCCCAGGCAGTGCTGGAATTGCTTGTGACTGTCTGTGGGGGACCCCCCCCCCCAGGCAGAGGCACATTTCCTGAGAGATGGAAACTGAGTCCCTCTCTCCTCTGCTCTGTCCTTCTCCCAGAATGCACAGGGAACCTCAGCAAATGGTGATCCCTACCTTGGCATCATGACTTACCTAAAACTAGTACTCACTGGGAAAGGGTTAAAAGGAAAAACAATGGGGCCAGGAGATAGTACAGTAGTTAGGGTACAAAACTAGTGTGTATCAAGTAGAGTCCCAGCACCACGAGGTCCCCTGAGCATTTCGAGGTGCATCCTTGGAGACCTCCAAGCATCCCCAGGGGTGGTGCGAGAGGCCCTCAGCACTGCCCATCTTCTCTCAGTGTTCTGGGTGTGGTCCAGGGCAGGTGCGGGGAGGTACTTCAGCCTGGGACCTCTGGTGAGGGAAAGCCTAGTCTTCTTCTTTTTTGAGGGTGGAGGTGGGGGTGGTGGGCAGGAGTTTCACACCCAGGGGTTCTCAGGGCTTACTCCTGGCTCTACACTTAGAGTAGAGCAGTGCGTGGAGATGCTGGGGATTGACCCCAGGTTGGCCATATGCAAAGCAAGTGCCTTATCCAACACGACTATCTCTCCAGCCTCAAAGCCTGGCCTTCTTCATCTGCCCTGGCCACCCACAGAGCCAGGTGGTCTGCCTGTCTGGTCACTTCCGACCTATCTGATGTCTTCAGATCTGTAAGCAAAGTGGGTCTTACAGCAAAGACAAACAGCTTTACAAACTCCCCCTGAAGCCTGAAATCAAGCCATCTTTACCTCTCCCGCCCTGATTGGTTTCACTAAACATTTGTACACAGGACCCTGCATTTAGATACTGGTCCAGCAAAAGCATCTACTCACCAATATGAAGAATTATGGAGGAAGGACAGCGTATTCCAGGAGATGCCTGATTTCTCATATTGATGTTGACTCTTGAAGGCCATCCTGTGGGTGGAGAGATCACTTTAAGAATGGGGTCAACTCCAGCTTAGATCTGGAAAGGTTTTTTTTGCGCAAGTCACTGACTTTAATTAAAACTAAGAGAACAAGGAATGTGGCTTAGATCACAGACCTGACTGACTATAAATATAGAACATTAGGACCCTTTAAAGTGGGGTTGACAGACTCTCCACTGAGTCTTTGTGGGTGGTCTATGAGCTCAGAATAATTTTTTATATGTTTTAATGGTTGGGGAAAAACCGAAAGGAAATTATTTAACTATTTCATGCCTAATGAACATGATAACAGTCAGATTTATGAAAATCAAATTTCAGTGTTCATGGGTAAAGCTAGATCTTGGAGAAGTCACACTCTTCTGTTTCTACATAGTGTAACATGTGTTCCCACCAAGTCTAAATCATTTACTATCTGTCCTATTTGAGAAAAGGTCAGCGGTCCCCAGCTCATAAAAGCTGATTCAATCATGATAGTTTGTGTTAATTGATTGATGTTTATGGAGCTCTTGCTATGACCCTGCCCTCCATGATTTGACTTGTTTAATCCTCATAACACTACCAATATCTGTTCTCTGACAATCTGTGCTTTGCTGGTTGGAAACAGAGGCAGGGAGGGTCCCCTGGGATCTGTTTTCGATCATGCAATGAGAAGACTGCAGAACTGGAGCTTAAACCTGGCCCAGTCTGAAGCCAGAGTATCTGCTTTTGACTGCCTTTTGACCGGGTTCTGCAAAGTTTCCTCCTAACAGAAAGAAGGTACAGAGGATAGACCCCTGTCCTCACATACAACTGACTGAGTTGGATCCCTGGCACCACATATGTTCCCCTGAGTCCTGCCAGGAATGATCCCTGAGTGCAGAGCCAGGAACAAACCCTGAGAACCACGGGGTGTGTCCCCCAAACAAACAGAAAACCCAAGAAACATAAATTAGGGGCTTAGATTTTCCCATACTGGTGCCCAGCTCTCTTCCTGGGAAGTCAGGTCCAGGTAGGTGCTTCCTCAGACCCCAGGAGGACAGACCCCTCTGCTCTGTCCCTAAGTGGCCGACCTGGGGAGTGGGAATCCAGAATCTCAAGTGTTATCTTCATTTTTCTCCACCATTGGATCTCTTCACCTAAGCTGGTTCATCATAAACTGGGAGGTCAGCCTAGGTGGACATTTGAAGACCCCAACGAGGACCGTCCCCATTTGCTGGGGAAAAGACCCTGGCTATTGTTGCTCTGTTTTCCTGCCCTGTTGATGTATTGTTGCATAGTAAATTTATTTCTTAACAATTCCACTTACAGCGCTTTTGACAAAATGGGGCTCTGGAGAACTGCATCATTAGCATTGATAAACACTTTACAATACCATCATAAGCAAATGGAGAAGCCTAATGAAAAGCAAAGAAGCACTGCCGAGTAATTAAAGAGGCTGGTGGGGTTTTATTATTATTTTTCAGCAATTGTGACTAAAAGCCTTAATCAGGCAGCACCCACTTTTCCATTCATTTGGGAGTCAGTTATTAAATATGTCATCGCAAATATTGTCAGCAGAATACAGTGGTCAAGACTCCCCAGTCAGTTTAGCCGAGCAGGGCAGAGGGTGCCTCACCCCAACTGATACTACTTACCAGTAGTCTTATGTGGGTCCTCCAGGCCCACCTGTTGTAGCACCTCTTCCCTCTCCCTTCTCCCTCCACTTCCTCCTTTCCCTCTCCCTTCCTCAGTGATTTGTTTCTGCAAGCCATCTCTTTAGACCTTTCTACTCCTTCTACCCATTTGCACTGGTTATAGAGACCCGGACTGACAAAATAGCTGCCTGAGTGCACAGACAAGGGGTGTGGATTCAAGAATCAGAGAGTTTGAGAAACTTGTAAAGGACACACATCCTGGATGAAAACCCAAGTTCTTGAACTCTGCTGGGGATGGGGAGGTGAAGACCCTGGGCTCCAACTCCCCTCGACTTGGGTGTGATTCCCAGTTCTACCTGGCAACCTGGAGCAAGTGTGCCTTAACCTGGAAGGTGATCCATTTCCCCATCCAGCCAAGGGGATGCTGTTAGAGTACTTAGTGGTTATGGACATTCAGTGAGACCTTGAGGGGAAGGTACAGGCTCACAAGGAACAGACCCTCTGGCCATGGTACCCAAAGTGCTTGCTCAGGCTGGGGCTGCAAGTGAGGGAGAGAAGAGCTGCTGGGGTGCTGTGGACTATTTTTAGTTCTCAACAAAAACACAGTGACATCTGTTGAACACCCAGTAAACTACTAGCTCAAGGGAATTCTCAACAGCAGCATCAGATTCTGTAATCTGATGTGCCCTGATGACATCATTTCTTTGTGGAGCTGGGGTCTGGGCAGCAGCTGTGATGAAAGTCCAATACCAACAAAACTGGGGAATGTGGGAAATGGGGAGGTGGGGTCCAGTCTGAGCTCAGGGTTGGGGACATTTTCAGTTTCCTACAAACAGGCCCACCCTGTGTCTGCGGTTGGGATGGCTTATGGAGGAAATTAATCTCTCGCTTTCTTCTTCAGTGTCTGGAGATCGCTTCTTTCTGCTCACAAGTCATGGGGATTGTGAGCCCTGACTACACAATTGTGCTTATTGATCTGAATAGACACGATTGTATGCAATTCTGTGAGTCCAGGGATACCATGAAAAGATTACTGACACTCTAAGCCTAGAGTGAAATGGGGCAGCTTCTGCCAAGGGCAACCCCCACCCCCATTTTCCCAGCATCATTGGCAAATCACTGTCACCGTCACTGTCATCCCATTGCTCATCGATTTGTTCGAGCGGGCACCAGTAACGTTTCTCATTGTGAGACTTATTGTTACTGTTTCTGTTAGCTTGCCAGGCTCTGCAGTGCGGGAGCGATATTCTCAGTAGCTTGCCGGGCTCTCCGAGAGGGACGAAGGAATTGAACATGGGTCGACCGCATGAAGGGCTAACGGCCTATCGCTGTGCTATCGCTCCAGCCCATCATTAGCAAATAAGTGCATTAAATAAAGACCGTCTGAGTGTGCGAAGAGACAGAAGTGGACCTGCTCTCCTCACCCACTCTTGGATGGACAAGGAGCAGAGTCCACTTCCTGCTTTTACTCTGGGCATGGAAGTCAAGTTCCCTATGCAAAGCTGCAGTTCCCAACAGTTCCACAGGGGGCTCTGTCCCACCTGGCCCTTTACTGAGAAAGTCCCGTCCTTACTCAAGAGGGTTTCCATGGTGGCAAAAGCATCAGATCTCATTTCAGGCCCCAGACTCTCTGACTTTTCAGCCCTGTTGCCCTGAGCGGGTAATTAAGTGGTTTGAGTGGCCACAGTCTGTTTGTGGCAGCCAGGGCTAAGGATGATGGGAGATGAGACAAGATGAAACTTGTCCCAGAGAGACTTGGCAGAAGAAAAGAAAATAATGTTCGCTTCAAATACACAGCTTTGCACCTTACACGAGTGACATGGTGACTGAGAGATGTTTTCCGGCCCCTCTGCCCTCTGCTTCATACCAGATTGATTTTTCACATCTCACAACAGCCACTGCCTCCACCATCCCCACACCTTAACCCCTTAACTGGTGCAGTAAGGATGATGGGGTGGTGAAAGTCACACTGCAAGGGAGGAGGGCCTAAGCCATCAGAGCGTAAAACCACTAGGTCTTCTGCCTTGATTGGAACAGCGGGTCCAGGGAACGGAAGGCAGCAGACGCCTACCACAGGTGTATAAAGGTTGAAGAAGTTGGGTGTAGATGCCTTCATGCAGGGGTTCTGGAAGGTTCAGCTCAAGGTACAATTATCCAAGTGTAGGAGGGCCCTTGCTTTACTAAGGGTGATTTGATTTCAAAAGCCTCAGGGGAGCCCTGTGCAGTGACTTCAGAAGAAGAAAACTGCTCTTTGAAGCCCCCTTTGCAGACCAATCCTGTGAGGGCGAAACTGATGCCATGACAGGCTGCAGCTAACATTAAGATTCATGGAGACCTCAGCTTCTGTTTCCCCAAAGCAGGACTTGCAGTTTCTGGTAAACTCCCAGTTGAGTAATTTTCCTAGATAAGGAACTGGGGGCAGTTGGGTCTGGCCGGTCATGAGGGGACCCTGTGCTCACCTTAGAACCTGTTAGTTACTGAGGAACCATTGCCTAATTGCTGACCTCTGTTATAATAGGGCCAATGCTAAAAATAAACCAGTATATAACTTGCTTCTTTACACTGAGCCCTTTATAAACCGCTTGTGATTTGGAGGCGGGGTCCTTGTCAAGACTCCACTGCGTTGGATGAGACTTGGACCCTAGGTCGAGCTAGCCATCAAGTTCCTTTGCTTTTGCATGATTGTGTGGAGACTTGGTCTCTCCATGACTGGGGATCTGAAATTCAGGTTTTCATCCTCTCCACACCTGCCCTCCACAGTTCTCTCCTCCAGGGGGTGCACTGCAGGATCACAGTTGACTATGTGGGTTCAAGTCACAGTCCACCGGCGTCAACCCCCTTCACTGCCCCCAAACCCTCAGACTTCTCTCAGTTTCTTCTCCCTGTAGGAGGAGAATGAAATTTAAAACCCCCACCATCGCTCCTCGAATGGTCTGAGATCCGAGTTCTCATGGAACTGCAGATCAGGGTTCCATGGGACTAGGAGCCCAGAGGTTGGGATGCTACCTTCCTCACAGGCTCCCAGATGGCCACGCAGCTGACCAGGACCACACTTTGTAGAGCACAGGCTTCTCTCAGGGCTTCAGACAGCTGGTCCCTGGAAGTCATTGTTTCGTGAACCATTATTTCCTTACATAATGTTGAGAGGGGGCAGGCACGGTGGGGAAGGACAGGAAGAGCATCCCCAGCTTACATCGAGCAGTATGGTTAACGCAAGGACCTACTTTCCTTCATCCTCACATTTCCCTCGACAATTTTTTTCTTTTTGGGTCACACCCAGCTCAGGGGTTACTCCTGGCTCTGTACTCAGGAATTACCCCTGACGGTGCTCAGGGGACCATATGAGATGCTGAGAATCGAACCCAGATCGGCCGCATGCAAGGCAAACGCCCTAGCCGCCGTGCTATCGCTCCAGCACCTTCCCTTGACAATGTTAAGTGAGTATTTCCTTTACTGCCCCTGCTAGGCTTGTGAGGTGCTAGACATCTTGAGGACCCCAGGGCACGTGTATCCCCCTTCTTAGCCTCCGATCTAGCCGGACACCTGCCCATCTGAGGTCAGTGGTGCTTCTGTGTGCCTTCTGTCTTTTCTCTCATTGATACCCCCCACCCCCCATTCAGGCACATTCCCCAATCTCTAGGAGGATGATAAAGTCCCTAAGGCCTGAGATACACAGACCCCCTCTGGGTGCTTGTGTGTACATCTTCACCTGTCCGGTGTGGAACAGGCCACACTATTGTTTTCAGACTAGAGCTGGTTTTCCTTCTTATTCACCCTGCTTGGGTTCTCACTCACTGAGGGCATTTGGGGTATACCCCCAGGCTGCCCATTGTCTACAAGTCCCAGCTACTGACATTTTCCAGGCATCAGATGAAATGACACATCACATCAAAGGGGTTGGAGAGTTGGTATAGTTAGGAGAGCGCTTGCCCTGCACACAATCAACCTGGGTTTGGTCCCCTGAGCACTGCCAAGTAAGGCCAAATTTAAACAGCACTGTATCACTGTATCACTGTCATCCCATTGCTCACCGATTTGCTCGAGCGGACACCAGTAATGTTTTCATTGTGAGACTTGTTGTTACTGTTTTTGGCATATTGAATACGCTACAGGTAGCTTGCCAGGCTCTGCCGTGCAGGCGGGGTACTCTTGGTAGCTTGCCAGGCTCTCCTAGGGGGGCAGAGGAATCAAACCTGGGTCGGCCACATGCAAGGTAAACACCCTACCCGCTGTGCTACCGCTCCAGCCCAAATTTAAACATAAATTAAAAAAAAAAAAAACATCAAAAGACACACACTGAGGACCCATTTTTGTACAGCAGTCCCCAGATTGAAATTTAAATATCCGAACAGGGGACAGCATCGTGGGGAGCGGTGGCAGGAGGCAGAGCCTGGTCCTTCTCGGACACTTGCCAGTACCACCTGGTTGGCTTTCCAAAGCCACACACCGGGTAATAGCCACTCTCGTATCTAAAAGGGCAAACGCCAGTGATTTTAAGAGCCTACTACTTCTCTCACTCTGGGTTTAATACGTGGTAAAAGGGACTCGCTGTGAAATGACCACTTAGTGTCCTGGGTCTGGGTGATTGGTAAGCCTCTAGCTTGAACTTGATATTGGCGACAATTGCAGACTATTGGCTTTAAAAGAATAAGAGCCTGGGGCGGGGGGGGGGGTGGAGCCTTCCAGCATCTGTGTAGGAAACAAGCCCAAAGCATCTGTGTGGGAGGCAGACCCAGAGGTCCAGGGCTCCCAGGGGGCCTCAGCTAGCTGCTGTGTGGTGCCCAGGGCTTGTTCCCTGCAGCAGCGTAACATACACAACACAGAGACTGGCTCCTTCCCATGACAGACACAGGCTTCTCTCCTCCCCGCGTCTGTCCGTCTGGGTCTGAGTGCAGCCAGTTCTCAGGTCTAGAAGGTGAAGCCAGGTGTTGTTGGACTGCATGTTGTTCTGGAACTCCAGGTCCACGTTCAGCCTCCTGTGGGTCTGGACAAGTTCTCTTCTTTTCATATGTAGGACCGAGGTCGCTGTACTCCTCATCTCAGCTGCTTGAGTTGGTCAGCAGTTCCTGTCCCCTGCCCCCTCTGGGCCTCCTCAGCCTCCCAAATTCTTCAGAAGGGCCAGCCCTGTTGGAGGGTGCCTGTGAGGAGGTCAAGCCCACCTGGACACTCAACTTCAAGGCTCCGTCCTCACTCCAGGTGTGCACACCAAGGGTGGAAATCTTGGGACCATCCCAGAATTTCTCCTGTCATCTTTGGTTCTGATGAGACGCCTGGTACAGGAATGGCAGAGGCTTGCCTTCTTCCCCTGGGACTTCACAAAATTCACGAAGCTCAAAGTGATGAATGATCAGGACCCCATCAGCAGGAGTCGGTGGACCTGTCAGAAGTGCAATGAAATGGAAGTCCCCAGGTGCCCCTGCTGTGGCAGCCACACTTGACGGTGTCTGTGCGCAGTGACCTTCTTGCCTTGCAGCAGCCATAGTGCCACACCTTCCCAGCAGCCTGTGTGGGTCATGGCACAGACACCCAGCACCACCCTGGACCCTGGCTGCCACCCAGCACTCTCAGTCTTCATGTGTTGACTTTGGCAGCCCGAGTGTATCTTGCTATGCCAATGAGGCAATTGAAACGGAATTGTCTCCAAGCGTCCAACTAATCAACAAATAAATCATAAACCCATGGCCATTCATTCAGAGGGGCTGAGAAGAGGCTTCTCCAGGGTACTCTGACCATGGGGGCTGATTACAGGCTTTGTGACCCTCTAATCAGAAAGGGGAAATGGGGGGTTTTCCGTGCCCTTTTTCTTTTTGAAGCTCAGGAACATATACTCAAAGCAGTTTCTGTGCTGGATTTTGTTCATTAAAATGTTTGGCTGTGGGTCTGGGGTGTACAGGGGTTATGGTTCTTGCTTTGCATTCAGCTGACTCTGGTTTAATCCATGGCACCACATGTGGTCTCCCTGACCCAGATTCAATTCCTGGCACCACATATGGTTCCTGAGTACTGCTAGGAGTGATTCTTGTTGAGGCCAAAGATAGATAGATAGACAGATAGATGGATAGATAGATAGATAGATAGATAGATAGATAGATAGATAGATAGATAGATAGATAGATAGATAGATAGATAATAGATAGACAGATAGATAGATAGACAGACAGATTGAGAGATAACATGTGGTAGGGAATATGAGAACGTGATCCCCCTTTTACAAAGGATAGATGAGCCCAGAGGGGTTAAATAAATGGCAATAAGAACAAAATCTGTGTTCAAACACCAGCTCCAACTCTACTGTGCCAGACAGGCAGATCTAAGTAAGAAGCAATTTCAGTCATAAAAGTGAATTTTAAACCCAGGACTGTTCGGAGTGAGAAACTATATGAAAATGTATCCCCTGTCTCCCAACCCAGAACCCACCTCGTGGGGTGCTGCTCAGAAGCAGCAGGCAAAGAAAGGTTCTGCTTGTTCATTTCTGTGGGGAAACTACCCGTGCATCTTTGATGACCAGCACCTCCTCAAAGTCCTGGGGTTCCTCAGACTCTCCCCGTAGCTCAGGCAGGGTATTCTCTCCCCGTGCATGGATGGACAAAGGGCCCACGTTGACTCAGAAGCAGGAACAGACCTTTGAAAGGATGGGCGTTTCAGCATTCACACCCCCAACTCTCCCTTCCTTGAGGTCCACCTCAAAGGATTCAGTGGTTTGGGACACATTCCTTCATAGGAGCAGGACAAATGTGGTTTCCTCACTTTGCCTCAGAGTTACAACCCGTTGGTGGGGCAAATGTGGGCAGCAGCATCCAGGAAGAGGCGGGAAGTGTACTTAAGCCCAACCTGCATCTCTTTGGGACTTTTCCAAGCAAACTGAAAGGCTCCGTCACATTGTTTGGACTGAGCCTGTGGGATTCTGCTTAGGAATGTGCCATCTGAGCCCTTGGCGTCAAGAGACAGGGGCGGAGCTTACTTGCAGTGCAGTGAGATGGGGAAGAAAGCAGCCTTGTCCTGAAGACACACTCGCTCGCAGAGTGCTCTATCCTGCAGAGCTATAAAAACTGAGCTGGACACTGTGCTGTGGCAAACGCTCCTCAGCCACCCTCCTCCCAAGAGAGAAGTGGGTGCCCCCTTCCCAGAGAGTTCTAGCTTTGGAAATCCTTGGGGCTCAGTGTACTGAATCATGGGGATTAGATAATAGCATCCAAGACACTGTGTTGTGAGGAGGGGCTGCAATCCCAGCCACACACCCCATTCCTGAAGAGGCCTCTGAACCCAGGGCCAGAGAATGAACTGGGTGGAGCGACATCCACGCCCAGGCAAACTCCTTCCCCAGGTTTCCTGTGCACAGCCGCAGATGTTTGCTGCTCTTCTCTGAATTGCTCCAACACCAACTGTCTACTTGATGGAAAGGCTCCTCATTTCCGTGCATCTGTCCTCCCCTTTGCCTGGAAAAAGAAGTATCAATCCATGGCCCAGGGGACGTGTCTGCGGCAGAACGGCTGCCATGCTGCCTGCCTTGCATGCCAGATCCCCATTCCCAGCTCTGCTTCTGGGCTTGGCAACCACTTGCATGAGACTCCCCCAGGGAGCCGCGGTAACAACAGGAAGATGGGAAGGGAAGAGCAAAAACGTTTGTCTAGGAATTCAATCATGTCCTACTACTGCTTTCAACCCCACAATCTCGGGCACGGTTGCATCCCACCTCAGACTTCTAAACCCAACATCAGGCTGGTCTTGGGCATTCTTTACTCATTCTTCTTCCTTTGCCTGGAGACCCGTACCCTCCATCCTGCCATTCTCAAAAGAATGAAAGGATGTGAGGTTTCCAGTCACTAAAGCTCAGGCATTCATTTCTTTTTCCTGGGGAGGACTGAGTCTGTGTCTCTCTATTGCCCATGGGGTGGAGGATTCTTGTCTCTCCTTCATTCACAGGCATGGTGGAGAGTAGGATAAAGCAAAACATGATCATAATATTTGGGAATTCTTCTCTGAGGTGTGCACAACCCCCAGGAAGCTGGAGACATAGTCATACCCCTCATTCTCTTCTTTACAGTCCTTTGGTGGACCAGTGTAGGCTGCATTTGACGAAGATACAGATGTTACAGTATGGCTGAATCTACTGTACCCAGGGCCAAATTAGCTTCACTTTTGGATGAGTGGATGGGTGTTTGGATGGATTGATAGATTGATAGATGAATGGACTAATGATGATTGATGGACTGGTGGGTGAATGAATGATGAATAGAGGGATGATAAGTGCTTGATGAATGATTGAGTCGTGGATTGGTGGATGGAAGGATGATAGATGAATGAACAATGAATGGTTCAGAGGATGGAGATGGACAAACAGTGAATGGATGATAGATGGATGGATGGATAGTGGGGGACATGTGATGGATGCATTGATGGTGGATGGATGGATGGATGAATGGAAAGATGATGATGGATGATGGAGGCAGATAGTGGATGAATGGTCGGTGGATGGGTGAAAGGACTGATGGAAGGGTGATGGATGGATAGATGATGGGTGGGTGGATAGGTGGGTGGATGTATGGGTGAATGAATGGATCGTGGATGGGTGGGTGAATGGATGATGGATGATGGATGGATGATGAATGGCTAGTGAATGGATGGAGAATGGGTGAATGAATAAGTGGATTTGCCTTTCGGTTCCTGTGAATCATTCTAAGCTGAGTCCTTGAACTTGGTCAGCTTTTCCTTCCCAGCACCCAGTGTAATACCTGAATCATATAATTGCTTCTTTTTGTGTTTGTTGTTTGGGGGTCACACCCAGTGGTACTCAGGGCTTACTCCTGGCTCTGCACTCAGGAATGACTCCTGGCAGTGCTCTGGGGGACTGTATCGGATGCCAGGGATCAAACTCCAGTTAGCCATGTGCAATCCAAGCACCCTACCCACTGTACTCTCTCTCCAGTCCACATAATTGCTTCTTAATGTCTGCTGGAAGGAGACTAGAAGACTGGAAGAGGGATGGTTGAGTTCACAGATCATTTTAACTGCTTCAGCTGAGGCAGATATCATGGGAACATAGAGACCTGGCCCCCTATGACATTGCCTTGTAGGATTCTTCTCTTGATTCCCCTGGAACAGAGACTCCTGCTAGATTGAAGGACTGAGAGAGCAACATTCTCCACAGTAAAGGGGTTGTAGTCATTTGGTTGGATTCTTAATATTTTTGAACCTGTGTGTTTTTCTTTGTTTTCAATTCTGATTATCACAGAGCAGAATGCCAGAGTGGCAATACCCCCCAGGCTCTGGGGACCAGCTCAGCTCCATAACCAATGGGTTCTCACTTTTCGAAACTATGTTTCCAGAAATGGTCCATTGAGAAACCAAATATTTTGGGTTTGGGGGGTATACACCTGGCAGTGCTCAGGGATTACTCCTAAATATGTCCTCAGCGATAATTCCTGATGTGACTCAGGGGACCGTAAGGGTAAGGGGTACCAGGGATTGAATCCAGTTGGCTGCATGTAAGGTAAGCTCCACGCTATCTCCCCAGCCCCAGAGAAACAAACTCTTTTAAGAAAAATTAAACAAATGTAAATTTTATGAGATTTTTATAAGAGATGGTAAGGTCCCTGAAATATATTTATTTTTATTTTTAACATATTTTTTATTAAATCACTGTGAAATTGACCCTTACCAGCACTAGTGTCCCTAGTTTCCCTCCTGACAGCCCTTTCCTCACACCAGGCTGCCTCTATGACAGGCATTTTTCCTCTCTCTCTCTCTCTCTCTCTCTCTCTCTCTCTCTCTCTCTCTCTCTCTCTCTCTGTCTCTCTCTCTCTCTCTCTCTCTCCGTCTGTCTCTCTCTCTCCTTTTGGGTACTGCGGCTTGCAGTACAGATACTGAAAGGCTATCATGTATATCCCTTTACCTTCTTTTAATACTCAGTTCTTGAGGGACCAGTATGTCAATAATAGTTGAAAATGATCACGCTAGACAAAACCTGAAATATATTTAAATCTTGCTATTTGTCTGTGGACCGGTTGCATCTGCTGTGCATCAGTTTGCAAAAGATGCTCTTTGTAGGAAATCACCCTTATCTTCTAGGTTCTTTAGGAGAACTATGTGGAAAAATAGAAGCATCCCCAAGGATTAAGGGTCCCACCTACTTGGAAGGAACCCAGTGTGGGCTATAATCTTCCCAAATTTCAATGAGCAAAGCAAACAAAAGACAAACACATAGACGAGTCCTTTCCTGCCACTAAAACATCAGCTTCATGAAAGCCAGGGCCTATCTAAAACAAATTCGTGGCTTGTCCTCCGTACCAAGAACAGTGCCTGGCAGAGAGTGGGTGCTGAGTATTAAGTATCTGTGAACCAGTTGCTAGTTTAGTCTCCTTGATGGCAAGGATCATGGTCATACACATTTTATTCTTTAGTGTGGTTCCACTTAGCACAATATCAGATTCAGGGGGATCCTTGAATCATTCATTCATTCACTGAGCAACTGCTATGCATCAGGAATGATGCAGGATAAATGTTTGCAGAATGGACTAGTGTATGCATGCACAGAAGGCTAAATGAAGGGAGGAATCAACAAATAAAAAGAGCAACAAGTCAATCAATCCACCAATCAATAACCAATTTTATTTTCTTTTGTTCCACTTTGAGAACAATAAACCTTGAGAATCCTCTCCCTGTACTTTTTTTTTCCTCACTGGCCTTGATCTTCTTAAAGAATCTCTCTCCTCTCTGCCCAACCCGTAAGTAGCAGCTCAAATGACATGCCTTTCAAGCACACCATCTGCCGAGACATGAATTCTCTTGCTTTTTTCTTTTAAATTGCTTTGACACTATTTATCTTAGCCACTGAGCGTAGTTCAGAAGCCATTTGCTGGGCCCCTCTCATGGGCAGGATGGTGGCAGGATGCAGGGATGCAGTGATGACAAGGAGACGGCCTCTCCCCTGGGACACCTCAGTGTCCTGGATGGACCTGGCTGAGGGCAATGCTACTGCCTTGAGGGGGGGGGGGGGGTGATGCTGCCTGCCCAGATCCTGAAAACATGCACAGAGAGAGAGAGAGAGAGAGAGAGAGATTTATCCCACTTTGTAGTTGCACAGCACCTGGCGCTGAGACTGGTCAAGTGGCTGCTGCAGAACTCACGTAGTGATGGTCATGTGTGATGTGCTGCCTTTGACAGCTTCTCTCTGGTGCATTGGAAATACAAGAGGGAAAACACAATCCAAACTGCACCGAGCCTGGGCAGGCCCGGGGCAGCCCAAGAGGACTCAAAGAAAACTAGAACCGGAGGACAAAGCTATGGACAGAGCCATGACATCCAGATAAATAGGCAGCATTAGGTGACTGCTGCCGTGAGCAGGAGGACTTCTGTGAGAGCAGCGAGAGCAGCTCAAAGGCTTTCCAAGGCGGACAGAGCAAAACAGAACAGAGGACAGTGGTCGTTTCCTGGACCTGGCTGGGGGTGCTGCTACTGCCCGCAGGAAGGCTTCGTGCTGTGGCTGCAATCTCTGCGACTTTCTGCTCGCTGGTTCTCCCCCATGGACTTTGCTTCCAGGCCGACTGTGTTCCTGATTCCTCTCTGCTCCCAGACTTACTGAACCGCTGGAGCTCTTTTGATGAGAAGCCACTACTTTCCCAACAGTGCCCATGAGAATCCTGGAATGGCCCAGGCCCCTTAGAACAGAGGTTGGGATAAACTGACTGCCCGGCCAGGGTCAGAAGCCTGCCGATGGCTGATGGGACAAAGAGTTAGCGACTCTTACCACAAGCACCAGGACTGATAATGAACCTGGGTCTTCTCTTGAAGCAACATCAAGAGGCCCGTACCAGACAGAGTGGAAGATGATGCAAGCTGGACGCCCCCGCCACCACACACACACACACACACACACACACACTCCTCCACCACCACCATCTCCCCAACCACTCCAGCCTCTGGACAGTTATTAAGAGAAGGAAGTGAAGTAGTCTTTCCGTGCAGGGTGTCCACTCTCTGCCCCCACACACATGCACACACACACATACAGACTCACAACTGATGTGGGTAATTGGAACAGATCTGCTTTAGAATGAAGAGGATGAAGAGGTTTCTGATGGTGGCTGGGGAGAAGGTTGGTTGTAGGACAATCGCTGCTGGTCCTGCTGAGTGACCTCAGGCAAATCCCTTCTCTTTGGGCCTGTCTTGCCTTCTCTATCTATCAAACCACAGATGGGAGGTAGTTGTCTATTTTATTTTCTTTTTAGTTTTATTTAAGCACAGTGATTTCTAACCCTGGTCATGTAAGGTATTGGAGCACCATGTATTGAGAGGTTGATTAGAAGAAGGATAGACACAGGATGATCCCCCTTAGATGTGAATATGAAGAACCATAGTAAGGGAGCAACAAACACCCAAAGGCAACAGAAACCGAGAAAGTTGTCCAGCTATGAGGATCTTTTCCCAGCCTCTGCGGTGCCAGGGATTGAATCCAGGACCTCACAGATGCAAGGCAAGTTTGGAGGAGATTAGTTTACATAGCTGATATAGTTACATGATATGGCCTCTCCGTGTTTCAGAGTTGGTGACTCCCCATTTCCATGGTTACTGTACGAGAGGCCCACTGATCTGTGGGCATCATTATGGTCCTGATCAGGTGTGCCTTATGTTCAGGTAGCATTAACCTGATCATTTTTAACATTAACCATGACAATAATAGCTGTGTTGATAATGGCTACCTCCAGGGCCTCTGTGCTGGCACAGTGCCCTGTTCTGTGTTCTCTTACTTAGCTTTGACAACATCTCTGTAAGATAGGAATCCTTGACACATTTTACAGATAAAGAAACCAAGGTCCAATGAGTTTCATTCATGGGTGCACAGCTAGATGTATTATCATGGTGACCACACCCCGGCAAGAAACATTGAACCAGGGTCCTTTCCAGTCCCTACCTGTCCCCACAATAATCAGGACCCTGAACCCTAGCACCAAGAAAACCACTGGCCTTGCAGGGAGTCCAGCCCCAGGTGCTGTTCGTGCTGTAGATATTGTTACCTTATTACAGTCTACTCTGATGATACAGATGACAAGAGGTGCAGATGAGACCTCAAATGGCCTCATAACCCAACCAAGAACTGTAGTCAAGACACAGAGGTAGAAACCAATGTAGAGTACCCAAAGGATGCTTCCAACTGAATGGCCCCCACCACAAAAATACCACATCCTTCCTCTTACAAAGGCTTCTCTGTCATGTTTTTGGGGTGGGGAGCATGCCAACCATGCTCGGAGGTGCTCCCAATTCTGTACTCAATGGTTATTCCTGACAGTGTTTGGTGGGTCCTTGTGGTCCAAGGTTCAAACTTCATCCTCCCACATGCAAATCCCATACTTCAGCCAGTAGAACCATTTCTTTGGCCCTTGACAATATTTTTTGTTATTGTTTATTTGTTTTTGGGGGGTGGTTAATTGTCTTTGGGGCCACACCCAGCTGTACTCAGGACTTGCTCCTGGCTCTGTGCTCAGGAGTAACTTCTAGTGGTAATTGGGGGACTATACATGGTGCCAGGTCAAGTACATGCAAGGCAAAGGCCCTACCCACTGTACTATCTCTCAAGACTCTTGCAAGTGTCTCTAAAGGGTGGTTTGCATGAAGTGGCTAGGAGCCATGGGATAAGAAGGGAATTCAAGAATCCCTCTGAGTGATAGTGGGACACTGTTTTTCTCTGCTGGTAGCAAAGCCAAGAGTAATTAGCACTGTGAGAAAGAGGGAAGTGATTGCTGCACTACAACCCGCTAATTAACAGTTACTAATAGTCATAATAAAACTGAAAAGAGGCTTTTTTAATCTTACCGTTGAGTGACTGCTTGGGTCGGCAAAAGGCTTGGGATTGGGATTCCCAGCTTCGCAGGGCCATAAACTTGGAATGGGTTCATTTCTCTAATGTTGTTGAATAGGATGGGGGGAAAACAGTAGTTAAGTAGAGTGGAAGAGCGAAGAGAGAGCTCTTAATCATCACTGGAATCATTGCCCCTGGAAACAAGATTCACAGCTCAACCAGCAGAGCCCTGATTGGACAATTTGTGTTTGGACAATTTGGTCTTTGACATTATTTTCTTTCTTTCAATTCACCTCATCTACCCAGGCCTGGCTTCGTCTGTTATTGGTGGAGCTCTTTTTCAGGTGTCAGGAATTGTTCTTCCAGAGCCTGCCTTGTGCAAGTCCCTCTGTGGGACCTCAAGCATGTCAAGGAAACTCCTGGGGAATTGTGTAGTACCTCCATAAGTGGTCTCTGTACTCGTGGAGTTGAAAGTACAGCTGGAATACAATTAAGTTTGGCTCTACAAGAAGAATTGCAATAGTAGTATGATGTGATTTGTCATGAAATTTGACTTTTTTTTATTGAAGCACAGTGAGATACAGTTACAATATTGTTCATGATTGGGTTGCAGGCTTACAATGTTCCATCACCCAGCCTTTCACTATTCTATATTTCCCATCACCAATGTCTCCAGTTTCTCTCTCATGCCCCCACTCAGCCTGTCTTCTTGTTCTTATTCTTGTTCTTCTTGTTGTTGTTCTCCTCCTCCTCCTTCTTTTTCCTCCTCCTCCTCCTTCTTCATCTTCTTCTTCTTCTCCTTCTTCCTTTTTATTCCTCCTCCTCTCCTCTTCTTCTTCCTTCTCTTCTCCTCCTCCTCCTTCTCTCTCTTTCATTTTAGGCACTGTGGTTTGTAAAGCTATTACTGGAAGATTATCATGTACATCACTTTACCTTTTTTAACACTGAATTTTTGCGAGTGACCATTTTCAATTATCGTTGTCATATTGGGCCCTTCTCTGTCCTAACTGCACTCTCCCACCCCCTTGTGGCAAGCTTTTTACCATGTACCAGTCCTCCTGGCCCTCATTTCTGTCTTTGAATATTATTCTCATACTTTTTAAAAAATATATCTCACAAATGAGTGTCATCATTCTATTTCTGTCCCTCTCCCGCTAACTCATTTCACTCAGCATGATATTCTCTGTGTCCATCCATGTATAAGCAAATTTCATGAATTCTTACTGGTTATGTTGTCAGTCTTGCATGCGCCCTAACTGCAAAGTCGTCAAATGTGATTGTGCATGTAGGAGATTGGTAGCTGGTGAGTGACATCCTTCTCTTAACTTCTGAGGAATAATGAACCTATAACTATATAGGTTAAGTATACAAAATAATGATTTACACACAACACACATACACACACGCATTGCAGAATGATAACCAAGACCAAGAGAACTGGGCCGGAGTGATAAAACAGTGGGTGGGGCATTTTCCTTGCACACGGCCAACTTGGTTTTCAATCCCAGCATCCTAGATGGTCCCCATCACATTGCTAAGAGTAATTCCAGAGTACAGAGGCAGGAATAACCCCTAAGCATCACTGGGAGTGACCTTAAAAGCAAAAAGACAAAAAAAACTACAAACAGATAAAAGACAAAGAGAACTAACATATAATCCTCTTACAATAGTTTGTATGGTTTTGCATGGAGTATTTTTGTTGTTTTGGAGGCACACCAGGCAGTGTGCCCTGGCTTTGTGCTTAGGGATCGTTCCTGATGCTGTTTTGGGGGCCATACCATCTATTTCCATGAACTTGACCAGTCTAAATACCTCATATAAATGAAATCAAATGTTCCTTTGTATCTGCTTTTTTCACTTAGTATGATGGTCATGCATATTGCAACAGGTGTCAGACTGTATCTACATTTTAAGACTGGATAATATTTTTTGCATGTGTGTGCACTTTGGGGTATACACACACCCCACAAGCAGTGTTCAGAGGACCAGGCTGGGTGGGAGGAGGCACTTCCAGCAATATTCAGCCTGACTGTAGGAATCTGAAGGTTCCATTTCAGACCCAGTGTTTCTCGGGGTCTCCAAGGCCATACACAATGGTGCTTGGGATAAAACCCCACATCAAGGCATGTGCTCCAGCCCCTCTCACCATTGCTCCAGTCCCTGCCCTGCTATTCACCGATTCATTCACAGGCTCATGGTGACCTGGATGGTTCCCACCTTCCTGCAGCCATGAATAATGCTATTTTGAATGTGGATGCCCAAGTATCTGTTTGAGTCTCTCCTTTCAGTTCTTTGGAGCATATCCTGAGATAATGTTGCTTGGATCCTATGATGATTGTGTTTACCATTTACCAAAACTGTTAAACTGTTTTTCCACAGCAGCGACCCCAGTTTTAATTCCCACCAGCAGTGCACAGGGTTTCGATTTTCCAACACTTGAAATTTCCCGATTTTAGGAATAGTCATCCTAATGGCAGTGACGCATGGTATTAGATTTATATTTGTTCAAGCAACAACTCTTTCGTTTTGAGAGTTCTTTTATAGTTACTCGGCTTGATTATCTTCCTAATTTTCAAAGATTTCAACTTCTGTTCTTTATTCCTCTCCAGTCACACAGTGACCAGCTAACCAGGGAAGTACTTCAAGAGGTTAAGATTTTTCTCTCATTTAACTCACTCGGGAAAACTGACCCATTCTTTGACCCCTTTTTCCTGGGACTTGGGTATAATTTCTCAGATTCTGTCTATCTCTTTTCAATCAAAAGGTAAATATCCTTGAAAGCTCCTATTTTCTCCGGGAAACCATCTTTTGGAGTTTTCGGGGCCACACCTTGAAGTGCTCAGGGCTTATTCTCACTCTGTGCTCAGGAATCACTCCTGGTGGTGTTCACGGTACTCTGTGGGGTTCTGGGATTAAATGCAGATTGGCTGTATGCAAAGCAAGCATTTTACCCACTGTTCTCTCTCTCCAGTTCCAGAAAACCATCTTTTAAAGAATGTATCTAAGTGAGTCCTTAGGACTGCATGAGCAAAAAAATAAATCCCACTTTTTGCATACTTTCTGGAGGTTTTCAGTTCCCAGGAAGGGGAAGAGACACACAGGTCTTATGGGGGAAAGCCACTCCCCCAGTAGCATAAAGAACTCACAGATTTGGATCTTACTGGTTGGGCAAGTTAATCTCTTGTGAAGGGGGAAAGGAGAAGTTGTATGTTCATTTATTTTTCTACATCTGTACCTGTTACCTCGTCTGTCAAGTGGGAATAACCATGTTTGTCAGGAGAGTTAATGAGAGGAGTCAACGTTGACTATGGCTGGCATCTAGTAAATGTCCCATATCCTGACTTATATTAGCTTATTGAAGTCACCATCTCTTGACCTCCTCTTCTCTGTAGTGGGGGAAATTATAGGCTATGTTGGAAAGATCACTGTGCGGACTTACCAAAGCATAAGGCGCTCTTGGCACTTGCCTGGTGCATAACAGTTACTTGATAAACCATCATGTCCATCATGTCCTCATTATCAGGGTTACCAATAAGGTGATGCCACCTCCAAGTGCCCCTGAGGTGGGTCAATCTTTGTCCTTAGTGCAGAACCTTATGATAATGTCCATACTCAGATATTGAGCCAGAGATCCTAAGAACGCTTTGCAAGCATCTGAATGGTCTACACTCTAGGAGAAGACCACGCATGACTCAAAGGAGGCATGTTCTTTTCTCTGCTCTGTCACCCACTTTCTGTGGGTTACTTGTTGTCCCAGGTGAGTGGTACTAATCTCTGGGCCTCAGTTTCCTGCTATTAAAGGATTCTATCAAGGATGGTAAATAAACATGGCCTGCATGCCCTCACTCCCATGGCAAACACGGCTGATTGGTGCCAGCCTTCTGCCTACAGACACCGCCATCTCTCAGATCCCTGCTCAGCCCAGGGTTCTAGGCAGCGGTGAGCAATCAGCCACAACTGCCTAAGGAGTGAAACCTGTTTGATGTCTGAAGTGAGAATCCCAGGCCCTTTCTAAGCTGGCACTCTACCACAAACCCTGGTAGACAAGCTCAACTTTCTTTCCAAAATATCTTATCAGTACCAGTACTGGGGGAAACTCAGCGTTCGAGTGCTTGCCTTGCTGACGAGACCCTGGGTTCCATCCCCATTGTTGCCAAAATAAAAGATTTCATGAGTTCTAGCCACGGAATGCTCTTCTAGGCCAGGTGCTGGGAAGCCCCCTGCACCCTGCCATGTTGCTGAGGACTCTTAAGCTACTCTCACACCTCCTCCAGAGAGGCCTTCAGCTTGGCACAAGGAGGCAAACGCAAATCAAAGAATTAGTCTTAAGGGGAAGCGACAGGCTTGACAGAAGAGGCAGCTGCCCCTGGTTGGTGGAGGTGAGAAGGCCGAGGGGAGGGGGACCCACAGTTTCCCAGCCGGGGAAACAAGGAGTCTTTGCCAGCATATTCTGAAAGGAGACCTTCTGCCTGGGGGTGTCAAGCTCAGGCCTCTCCCCACAAAGGGCAGGAGCCTGTCAATGACAAATAGTTCTGGTTCTGGCTGCTCCGTTTCCTGTCTGCTACAGAAGCTGCTGTCCTTGGCCAGTCCTAAAGGACTAAACTATGATAAAATAGCATGCAGAACAGAGACACCATACTGCATTACCGATGTGCGCGCATGCACGTGCGTGCGTGCGTTGTGTGTGTGTGTGTGTGTGTGTGTGTGTGTGTGTATGTGTGTGTGTGTGTGTGTGTGTTCTGGAGAGAGAAAGATAGAAAGGCAGATACATAACCCAAATGGAAACCCTGGGGAAATGCAGGAGGGGTTGAGATGTTTGTTTTCAGTTTCCTGGCTTTGCTCTCCTACTGTGCTGGTGAACAAGCCAGCTTTGCTGGGGATTTGGCTTAGCAGTGGAGCAACTGGCTTTGCTCAGGTAGGCTCTGGGTTCAGTCTTTGGCACCATAAAACAGAAGAAAAAAAAAACATACAAAAATTGCAAGTGTCATCATCCGGAACAGTTTTATGATGGATATAGGGACCTCTCTCATGTTACTTTTTTCGACTCTGTATGAGATGGTGATTCCTTCATAATAAGCACTTTTTTAAATGAATCCTTGAAAACATATCGAACACATTCAGGGTAACATTCTGTGTGGGCTGGAGTCACATATGCAAACTCCCTGCTCCTCTCGCCAGAGCACCCACATCAGTACAGAAAAGCAGCACTGGCCACCCCAGAGCTGACCCTCACACCCGGGCACAGACCCGCTGCTCACCTGCATTCACCAGGGGAACAGAGTTCTCAGAGCTCCACAGTCAGGTCGGCTGAGGCCTCTGTCAGAGCAACTCAAGGAAAATCTCTTTTCACTTGGGGAGCATTAGGGGACCCACACCCAGCTGTGTCTGGGCTTACACCTGACTCTGTGCTCAGGCATTACTCCTGGACGGGCTCAGGGGCCCACAATCTGTGCCAGGGATCAAGCCTAGCTGTACAGGAAACAAGAGCCTCACCCCTGTACTATCTCATTGCCCCTTCTTTTATCTTCTGTATGGGAAACTCTAAACGTGACCTCTTCTTCTATTCAAATTCATAATGGGCTACTCAGTAGAATTCTATTTTTAAAACAATTGTTTCTTTGATTTTTTTTTTGTACAAGATTTCTTTCTTTCTTTGTCTTCTTAAAAAAAAAGCAATCAAAACCCATTTGTCTTCCATTTCCCCTGCACCGCCTTGGAGAGCCCAGGGCCTGGGAAGAATTGATTAATTCCAAGACTTGTTAATTACGCTTGTATTGAGGGAAACCTCCAAACCCTACTTTAATCTCCCAAAGTTGGCTTCCCATCTGAGCCCACACTGCTTGATCAGGTGATGGTTAGGGTGTCTGCTCTTTGGAAAGCACATGAGTTTAGAGATCTTGTTGGGAGAATTCTCATTTCACAAGACTGTCACGGAAATAAGCAATAGAATCTGTTGGGTTAGTGGCCAGGTCTAACATAATCCCAAGGTATCTATCTTGCTCCTGGCTAAAAGCAGGCAGGACCTGATCTATCATAGGACTTGGTGATTTATAACGTGATCCAGACCTCAGCTATTTTCCACACGAGAGGCGATGGGGTGGGAGGGGGGGTTGGAGGATTTGTGGGTTTGCTTATTTTTAATTTATTTTTTCCATAGCATTGTTGCCTAGAGGAATGGTATATGCTCATTTGTAAGTTAACCCACCATGCAGATGTAATCACTGTTAATATTTCCCTATATCCCTCCAGGCCTTTAGACACATGTGGATATTATATACATGCGTGTGGATATAATGTGTACATGTGGATTTAATATATACTTGCATGTTTTCTGAAACGTGTTACATATACATTATTAGAGCACAGTGGTTCTTAACTTCATTATCTCTTCTTTCATCACGATTAAACTATAGCTACCACATAAGTAGCACTTGGTGCTAAGGGACTGTAGCACTATAGCACTGTCACTGTAGCACTGTTGTCCCATTGTTCATCGATTTGCTCCAGCGGGCACCAGTAACGTCTCCATTGTGAGACTTGTTTTTACTGTTTTTGGCATATCGAAGACTGGAGCGATAGGTAGGGTGTTTGCCTTGCATGAGGCTGACCCAGGTTCGATTCCTCCGTCCCTCTTAGAGAGCCCAGCAAGCTACTAGCAGTATTCCGCCCGCACAGCAGAACCTAACAAGCTAAGAGACTATTCACAGAAATTCTCAGAGTGTCCCATTTAATCCTCATAGTATCCTTATAAATGGGCACTACTACTCTCTCCATTTTATAGTAGAGACTAGTGTGCCACAGAGAAGGTATGAAACTTGTCAAAGTCACAAAACAGGATGGGTAACTTTTAATTTTGTGTTAGGGCCACACCTGGAGGTTGCTCAGAGATTGCTCCTGGCAGGTTCCAGGACCATATGTGGTGCCGGGAATCGAACCTGGGTCAGGTATGTGCAAGGCAAGCATCCTACCAGTTGAACTATTGCTCTGGCCCCTGGTTCAATTCAAATCAGGTAGTCAGTGCTAGAATCCATACTCTTAACTGTTAGACCACACTGCTGCTCAATCCTGAACCTAGGCAAAACTGAACTCATCTGCACTGAAATGCAAGTGCTTGGCACAGGAGCATATTTTTTTTAATTTCTTAATTGAGTCACAGTGATAAGCACATTTACAAAGTTGTTCATGATTGGCTTTCAGTCATCTAATGTCCCAGTACCCATTCCTTCACCAGTGTATTTTTCCCACAGCGATATCAATGGTCCCTGTTTCTACCACCACTCCCCACTGCCTGCCATTATGGCAGGCACTTTTCTTCTCTCTGTCTGTCTGTCTGTCTCTCTTTCCTTTTGGGCCTTGTGATTTGCAATATAGAAAATGAAAGATTATAAGGTATATCCCTTTACCTATGTCTGACAATCAGTTCCTGTTGAAAATAATCATTTCCAACTATTATTGTCATGCTGGTCCCTTCTCTATCCTAACTGCACTTTGCCCCACACACACTTTTGTTGCAAGTTTCCAATCATAGACCAGTCCTCCAGCCCCTGTTTACCATCTCCTTGGATATTAGTCTCATTATATATATGCATATATATATTATATTATGGGCTGGAGCAATAGCACAGCGGTTGGGCGTTCGCCTTTCACGCGGCCGACCCAAGTTCGATTTCTCTACCCCTCACAGAGAGCCCGGCAAGCTACTGAGAGTATTGCGTCCGCACGGCAGAGCCTGGCAAACTACCCGTGCGTATTGGATATGCCAAAAACAGTAACAATAAATCTCTCAATGAGAGACGTTACTGGTGCCGCTTGAACAAATCCATGAGCAAGGGGATGACAGTGACAGTGATATTATATTATATCCCACAAATGAAAGCAGTCATTCTATACCTGTCCCTCTCCTTCTGACTCATTTCACTCAGCATGATATTCTCCATGTCCATCCATTTGTAGGCAAATTTCCTGACTTCATTCTTCCTAATAGCAGTGTAGTATAAGGACCACTCTTGTTTCTTTCCGTTTCTATGGAAGACATTACGAATGAATCATAGCACACAGAACACCGTTGCTCCTTTTTATTTCCAAGGTAGACATCACTAATTGATAACAGCGCTTTTCCTCCTGAGGTCTTTCTTGCTGTATCACCACAGTAGCCACTGTTCTCTCTGCCATTGGGATAGATTTGCAAGATGATGCTTATCACTTTCCCTTTCCCTGATCCATCTAAAGTAATTTTCTCCTTTTGTAAGTAAGGGGGGAAAGGCTCAGAGAGGAAATTGACTTATCAAAGTAAGACACAAAATCAAAACTGATGTTCGGGCATCCTGATCACCACCCCCATGCTCTGTCCACCCTATGCTACCATCTCCCCAAATCTAACATAACATATGATGTCTACCTTTGTGGACAAAGCCCCATAAGTTTTGGTGCAGCCTAACTGTGCATTTGGACAACTTAGAGTTAACCGGGAGCGTTGTCCACATAGAATCACTTTACTACAGCGCTCTTTATAGATGTTGCCAGAGGACATTTATAGTATCAATACTTTTAATTTTTACAGTGGCCACAGCTCAGAGGACAGTAAACCTCAGCTGTTGTCAACTGCCAAGAGTTTGCTGAGAGTATCCATGATCGGAGGGCACTGAGGGAGATCTGGGAAGCGTGCCTCCAAACAGTCTGCTCAGCCAGCCAGCAGATATTGAGCACCTCCTGTTTGTGTGAAGAAATTAGGTGTACACAAGAAAATATAAAACACAGAAAAAAGAAATTACAAGAATTATTATTATTATTATTATTATTATTATTATTATTATTATTATTATTTTGCCTCCTCTTCCTCCTCCTCCTCCTCCTCCTCCTCCTCCTCCTCCACCACTACCACTGCCTCCTTCACCTCCTCATAATGCTCAGAGATTACTTCTGGAAGGCTTGGGGGACCATATGAGATGCCTGGGATTAAACCCAGGTCAGATATCTGCAAGGCAAGCGCCCGACCTGCTAATACTAGCTCTGGGGTCCTCCTCCTTGCCCCCACCCCCTTCCCAGTGGTACTGAGGGGCTTCTTTTGGCTTGCTGCTCACAGGGTGAATCCCAGCAGTGCTTGGGGGTCCATAAAGTGCCAGGGATCAAATCTGGGCCTCCCACGTGGAAAGCATGGCCCTTTAAGCTATCTCTCTAGCCCCGGAGATCACAATTTTTCCCAATAGAGCTGATTAGGAAATTAAACTTGGATTTGGTGAATTCTCCACCCAGTGGCGGACAGGACGGATGGACCACAGTCCCCTCTCCCCACACATATGTGCTAAGTCTCTCTCAGGGCTTCGTGGCAGGGGAGATGGAGATGCGAATGCCCAGTGGGATCCCTGGTTCCAGGAGGTTTTTCCTTCACCCAAACTTACCAGCCAGAATGAATGTAGGAGCAGGGGACCCCAGCATATCCGTAACTGGGTTGTTTTCAGGGACACTTGGAGAACTCAAGGGCTTTCTGCTGGTTAGCCTGAGTGAAAGTGGCACAGGCTTGGGCGCTCAGAGACCGGCCAGCATGTGCTCTGGTTACTGGGAGGAGTTCTTGGTGCAGGCCCAGGCCTGAGAGCCAGGCGGGTTGGGTGGATGGCACCCTGGCCCTGGAAATAAGCAGGGGAAGGAGAATGATTTATGTGGGCCACCAAGAGAAAGTCAGCAGAGGGACTGCGTGTGCATAATTAGATATATAAGCCACAGTCCTTTAAGCCCTGAGCAGGCCTACAAAATCGACATCAAGGAATCCAGATTTGTATAGGTTCATGTGAGGGGATAACATGGATCAAGCCTGTGGCTGACATCCACACAGAGTGGCAGGGTCGGAAAATGCGTTCTCATGCCAGGGGAGGGGATTCTGGGGTTCAGGCAAAAGAGAGTGGGATTTGGAGCCGGGTGGATTTTTCTTAAGCCCCAGCTTCACCATACGCCAGCTGTGTGCGTGACTTTCCACAGATTCAGCTACGTGACTTTCACAGGTTGCTTCACCTCTCTGCAAGGCGACCCTTCCCCCCATTTAGAAAATAGAAACAATGGGGGCCGGAGCGATAGCACAGCGGGTAGGGCGTTTGCCTTGCATGCGGCCGACCCGGGTTCGATCCCCGGCATCCCATATGGTCCCCCAAGCACTGCCAGGAGTAATTTCTGAGTGCAAAGCCAGGAGTAACCCCTGAGCATCGCTGGGTGTGACCCAAAAAGCAAAAAAAAAAAAAATAGAAACAATGGCGCAGATTGCCCAGAACTGAAAAGTATTCACTTAAACATGCTTGCAAATTGCCTTTGCTAAGGCATGTCCCTAAATTCCCTTTTACCTTCCTCTTCCCCATCCTGTCTCTCCACCCAGATGATATATATCAAGTGCAATCGTAGGTCCTAGATAAGAAAAATATTCACACATAATGCCGTTTGGGGAGGGGGGTTGGGCTTTGTTTAGGGAAGAGGGGAAAAGTACTCATAGGAATTTCAAATTTCCAGAACTAAGCAGCATTCAATAACGTGGTGGGGGGAAGGGGTCTCCCAGCAGAATCCCACCAGAGGCAGAGAGGAAATGAGATGCAGATTTGAAATTTGCATAGTCACTGAGGCTTTCTGCTCTTCTGGGGCTCTGCAGGTTTCGGCAGCTTGGGGTGGGGAGCGGGCAGCCCCTTCCTGGCCAGATGCCCTCTGTGCCCAGGGCTCCGTGGGAGTCCCCCAGAGTGGCTCTTTAATGACCACTCGAGAGGCCTTTCGAATGGCTCTGAATTGCGGTGGGGAAGAAAGTGCTGTCCAAGTGGGTGAATGTTCCAGGGCCTTTACCCGCTTAGGAGAAACCTACAGAGTTACCGACAGACAAAAGGCCCTCTTGACTGGAGCAGAGGCCTCCCGGGCTCCCCGGACTCCCCGCTGGCTGCAAGTGTCTCTAGAACAGAACGCCCTCTGAGTCTGAGAGGACTTGTACGCTGAGGGATTTTGGAGGTGGGACATGGGGTCAGAGGAAAGGGGCCCTGTCTACCAGCTCAGTGCCTCTCAATCTGCTAGAACCCCAAGCAATGCACTGGATATTTATGTCCTCCACCCCCCCCCCCAAACATCCATAGGTTGAAGCCATAATCTACAGTGGGGTGGTATTTGGAGAGAGACACTTTGGGGCAGGGGTCATTGGGGTACCTTACCCTTGGGTTACCTGAGGTCACGGAGTGTTTGGGTTACCATACAAGAAGAGGAAGACGCCGGAGATGTGGCTGACCCTGGATCAAATCCCCAGCACTGCATATGGTTCCCCAAGCACAGCCAGGTTCACTCCTGAACCCAGAGCCAAGAGTAAGCCTTGAGCCGGATGTGAGCCATTTCCTCCCCCCAACATTAAAAGATAGAGACATAAAGATATAAAGGTACCACTGCTCTCTCTCTCTGTCTCTCTGTCTGTCTGTCTCTCTCATGCACACACACACACACACACACACACACACACACACACACACACACACACGCGCCCCTCTCTCCATGGCATTCTGATCATAGATTTTCAATCTCCCTAAATACTTGCTTAAAATCATTTTGTCTCTTATTTTTATTTGTTATTAAAACTGTTGATCTCTCACAGCCTGCACGGATGAAAGCCCCGATCTGCCGCCTCCCACTCCCAGCAGTGCCCCCCCCACCCCGCCGCCTGCCCTGGCCTCCACCCCCTCCCCCCCTACCGCCCCCTCCCCGCCCTCGTAGACCCGAGACCCGCGCAGGGCCACAGAGGTTCAGCACTGCACATTAGCTGCCCAGGCCCTTGAGATCTCAACCCCAGGTCTCTGCCTCTTCCTGAGCCCCTGGTTGCTGGGGTCTGAGCGAATGACCTACATTCAGAAGGGGCCCTCGGCAGCTCCTCCTCATCTCTGTCTCAGCACCTTCATTCACCCTCTGCTTAGGCTGGCCTCAGGCCTCCTCTGCCCGGTTCCGCCTCTCAGCTCCCCTGTTTGCAGGACAAGACTCACGCAGCATAGCTGGGGGCAGAGTGAAGACTCTTGGGTAGCAGATGGGACCTGGCCTGCCCCCATGCCCCAGCGCGGTCTCTATCCATTTACTTCCCATTAAAGGATACTGCAGTGCAAGCCAGCCATGAGCTGAGCAAGACCCAGCCTGTTTCCTGGGGCACAGAGCCCCTCCGCAAGGAGCCCCTGAGCCAGCAGGGGCTGAAAGAAAACCGCAGGGGCCTCACTGCACTTCTCCCCAACACGTCCCAGTGCCGTGTCGGAAAAAGAAGGGAAGTGGTGGGTTTTGAAATATCTTCTTACTAAGGAGTTTGCTGAAAGAAGAACAATTAATCTCTTTATCATAACCGGCTTGGCCACATTTCAATAGTGAAAAGGAAAAAGAGAAAAAGAAAATCGCTTTGTGTTTCTGCCAGTGGAGGGGTAAGGAATAGGCTTGTCATCTTGCGGACAATTTTTGGTGAAGGGTCCTTTTACCTTTTTCATCTGTGCAGGGAGGTTTCGAATATTCTGTTGTCACACCTGCGGTCTCCCAAAGGGCTGGGACACGCTCTTGAGAATACGGCAGAAGCTCAGCAGTTTCACCGGCAAGATTCCAAGGGCAATACCGCAGCTCCGGTGGCCTTCAGCATCACCCTGCTCGTTCTTCCATGCCCCAGTGTCCATAAGAAACCCATTGTGGCACCCTGTAGCTGTTCCCCCCACCCACCCCCGCACATCCCCTCTGGTGCTCACACACAGTAGCTCGGCTGTGTCTGGAACACAGAGTTTAGCATCTTCCTAGGCCAGAGGGAGCTGTGTCTTCTGCTTTCTAGGCGGCTCTATTTCAGAAAGGAGGGAGAGAGAAGGGTGGGGGAGAGAGGGAAGGAAGGAAGGAAGGAAGGAAGGAAGGAAGGAAGGAAGGAAGGAAGGAAGGAAGGAAGGAAGGAAGGAAGGAAGGAAGGAGGGAGGGAGGGAGGGAGGGAGGGAGGGAGGGAGGGAGGGAGGGAGGGAGGGAGGGAGGGAGGGAGGGAGGGAGGGGGAGGAAATATCAAGTTCAGGTTTGAGTCCCAGGATTCCTTTAACTTAGCTCAGTGACTATAGACAAACTAGTTCACCTTTCTGAGCCTGTTTCCTCAACAGGAAGTGTCAGTAATAGCAATCCCCATACCAAGTTATGGATCGCCAAGCTGGCAAAATGTGTGGCAAGTGTGTTGGGAGGGGTTAGATAGACGTCATGTGCAGCTCAACACTTTATTTCCACGGGAGAGAGTCTAGGAAGCAAAGTCTTTCTTTCCAGTCATCAGATTTGACTAAAACTTGGCGTGTTAATGGCTCCATGTCACTGCATGGCTTTATGGAGAAATCAAGATGCTTCATCTGGGGTCAGGGTTTTCTTCCGGTGTCATTTCTAAGAAGTACTACACTCAGGAATTGTAATCCTGAGTTCCACTCTGGAGAGAGCAAGTCCTGATCCTCAGTTTCCTCACCTGAATAATGGGTATACACATTCCAGACAGCTCTCCACCCGGATTCTGTCCTTACCTAGAGCTTTTCCTTGTGTACCGCCCCCGCCCCACCCCCCCAGCCTGCTTCTGTCTGCTCTTGCATCCCTAATCCTGTCTCTATGATCCATCTAGCATGCCCTGGGCTTCTAGAACAGTCTTGTCCACACACACCATCAGTAAATGTCTGGGAATGCATTGAGGAGATCCCTTCAGAGCAGCTCTCGGCTGTCCAGGAATTGTGAAAGGCCACTGTCTTTCACATCAGGGCCCGTTCACCCACAATCTACAACACAACAACTGCTAGGGAGGGCTAAGAAGCACTTGCCCTATCCTGAGCAGGGATTGAGAACCCATGGTTTATGGCTGAGGTTTGGGACTCAAGCACATGCTTCAAATAAATGAGCCCCCAGAAGCCATTCCCCCCTACACACACAAAAAAAATTAAAAAACAAAAGGAAATGATGGAGGAAATATTCAGACAATAGTAACCACTGCTCTAGCCCACGGAGAAGACTGACGTACTGACCCCAGCTCTCTGTTCTCCAGAGTGATTGGCACTGTGGGATGGGGGTGAGGAAGTGCTTGACATTGGCTCTGACCACATGACTTGCGACTTTCTCTAGCCAGTGGGGTATTCTGGACACGACGTAGGCAGATGCAGAGCAGATGTGTCAGAGGAGCAGAGGAGCAGGGCCTGTGGAATCCACTTTATGATGTTGGTATCGCCTCTGCTCTCCCGGTGCTCGGGCCTTCATGCTGGGGTGCCCCGGGAACCCCTGTAGAGCTGAGAGGAGGGTTTGCATTTCCAAAGACAAAATGCAGTGGCCTTGTGATACTCTCTTTTCTTTTCATTTTTTCTGTTTCCTCAACATGACTTACGCTGGGCTATTTGAGTGCAGAAAGGAAGCCAAATGAAGAGAGAGAGAGAGAGAACAAGAGACAGAGAAAATGCAGACCCTCTTTGATCTGAGCAGAACTACTGGACAGCCCACCCGCAGAGGGAGGTGGGTGCTTCCAGAACTGGACCTCTGACTGCTGAGAAGTAGAAAGTCACAGAGAGAACCTGGGGTGGGGGGCGGGATGGAGGGCTGGGGGCTGCTGAGGTGGAGGCGAGTGTGTCCCTGCACTGTTGTGGGCCCAGGCCTGGTCCTTCTTATTTTGATCACCCATGTGGCCACGCTGAAGCTTGTCACTGTGAGCGCGTCATGCTGTGGCTCTGGCAGTGTCTTCCTGAGAAAGAAGAGTGAGAAAAATCCATTTCCACTGTCCTCGGAGTGTGGCTTGATTTATTGCTGCTGGAGGAAGAAAGGCTTTATCTCCCACCCCCTCAGGAGAGGGCTGCTTCACAGTCTGCTGTGAGAGGGACTCTATAAAAGAAGCTCCCTTTGTCCCCACTTGGGTGTTTTGATAACCTTCCTCCACTATTCAGAGGACGGAGCAAACGCTCTCCATTTTACGAGCATCATTTGTTTTTGACTCAGCCCTGACAGGCCTTAAAAGACGGTCTGTAAGAGAGCAGCCAATACACCTGCAAGATTGTTTCCGGAGGTAGGAAGTATCTGAGAGCTGAGAGCTTTAATTTTTCATGACCATCAGGAGTGGGCAGGATTTGCCTAGAAAGAGAGGGAAGACTCGTGTCAATCTGGTAAATTGTAATCCTGAGTTCCACTCTGGAGAGAGCAAGTCCTGGTCCTCAGTTTTCCTCACCTGAATAATGGGCATACACATTCCAGACAGCTCTCCAGTCGGATTCCTGTCCGTACCTAAAGCTTTTCCTTGTGCACCGCCCCCGTCCCACCCCCCACTCTCAGCCTGCTTCTGTCTGCTCTTGCAGCCCTAATCCTGTCTCTGTGACCTATCTAGAATGCCCTGGGCTTCTAGAACAATCTTATCCACACACACCAACAGTAAGTGCCTGGGAATGCATTGAGGTCTCTGCAGAGCAGCTCTTGGCTGTCCATGCATTGTGGAAGGCTACTGTCTTTCACATCAGGGCCCGTACACCCACAATCTACAACACAACTGCCAGGGAGGGCTCAGCTTAGACACATTCTTCCTGACCCTCCCGCTACCACCTGCCCCACCTCCTTCCTAAAAGATGTCCTTCCTGCTTCACCTGTGCCCCGTGTGCTCCTCCTCATTGTTTTGCAAACAGTGTCATGGAATGTGCTCAGTGCTGTGCCAGGCATGGAACGCGCTGAGTGGGAGAAATGCATGAAATGCATCTTCTCATGGAATGTCACAGAGACACGCGCAGTCAGGGAGCACTGTGTGCGCCGACTGACAGGTAGCAGAAACTTGGCTCATGCTCATGCATTCATGGAAGGGGCAGGGGAAACGCCAAGACTCCTCAGCACTCTGCCTGGCCCTTCACGCCCCTTTGGATCCTCCACTCAGAAGCCAGATGGTCTTTTGAAATATTGCAGTCCAATACCTCAGACCCTGCAGCACCTATCCTATAGCCCATCGAATGAAACCCAAACTAACCACCAGGACCTACCATGGGGATTGGCAATCTTAGGGGACAGAGTGAGGCGGTGTATATTTTGGTTTTGGTCACAGCCTTGGGGCTCAAGGGTCACTCCCAGTGGCACCTGCGGGCTGAACCTTGGTTTCCTGCATGCAAAGCATGAGCTCTGGCCCTTGGAGTCATCTCCCGAGCCCCAGCAGCCTTTTATTTTGCTTTAAATAAAAGACGAGGCCATAAATTATTTAGTCTGTGGGCCATATGGACTCTGAAGCTGCCATGGAGAATCCATCAAGAAACAGACGTGGCTGATTCCAATACAGTTTGTTTGGGAAATTTTCATGTGATTTTTTTTTTTTTAAAGGCGAGGACTCTCAAACAGAGTTCAGGGATCCCAGGGGTTCATCCCAGTGATTCATGGCCTGTCGGAGTATTAGCTCAATGCAAGATCTGTGGACACTGCACTGCTCAGGCCCTTCAGCGCCAGGGACCACCAGGACCACCCTCTGCTCAGGGCCTCCAAAGCCACACTCGGCTATGCCTGGGGGCCTCCAGAGCTATACTCAGTGATGTTCAGCTGGTCATGTGCTGGGGACAGAGCCCGGGTAAACTGCACGGTAGGCAGGGACCCTGACCACTGCTCTCTCTCCCGGCCCCAATAAAGTGCATCTGGACTTTATTGCCTGTCTCCCTCACAGCTGTTGCCCTGGTCCTGCCCCCAGCAACTCCAAATCATGGTTATGTCCAGGTCCCCTGGAGAGCCTGGCACGTGCACTGGCTCCTGGGCCATCCCTGCCCTGGGACCCTCTTCCTGTAGCCTCTGCTGCCTTGCTCCTACTCATGGTGCTGGAGTCAGTTCAGTGGCACCTCCCCAGGAGACCCATGGCCTGCAGACCTCATGGGTCTCCTCCCTCTCCCTGTTCTGCCTTCACTCACTGATTCTTCTGTTCCCCCAGCCCATGGTTTCCCAAACATATATGGCCTGCCACCCCCTTTTTCAGAAAAAAAAATAGTACTCAGTGACCCCTTGAAAATCTACTTCCTTTAAGTGAACAAATGAAAAGGGCTGCCCTAGGCGACTAGTACCACCTCCCGGGGGAGCAGGGCTCACCTGGGGAAACAGAGCCCTAATGCCCACATGAGCATTGTCCAATTGCTTCGTAAAATGACTTTTCTTTAATATACTACATATTCTTTCATAAAACCATACCTGTTTCACACACTAGGTGTATGTATGTACATGCATTGTTTTACATTCACTTTATATAGTATAAATTATTTTGATATGTTGTATATCTCTTACGTATATTCTACGCATATGAATTATCGGGTAGTTTTCTGAGCCTCCTCCACACACAGTGTAGCATCTGCTCCTAGAAGCTTGGTCAGTAGCGGTTGGTTCCACTCTCTGGGCCCCGTGTGCTCGGCTCTAAGAAGAGTTTTGGAAGAATGCACAGCCTAGAATGTAAGGCAGTTATCTCGGGTGTAAGGCGAACTGACACGATCCCAAATAATCCTCCTCTCCTCCTCACTGCCTGTCATTTATCCCGTTAAATGGAACATCCCCTAGGAAGATTTGCCTGAGCAAATCCTCCCCTTTCTCTTCTCAGTCCCACCAGACCTAAGACAGCAGCTGCCCATTTGCAAGGTTAAAAACATCTGAGGAAGGCATCCTCCGAGTGTGGTCCGGGGAGATGCGGAACATTGGGGCAGCTGCCCTTTCTTTCTCTGTGCAGCTTCCAAGAGGATGAGGATCAGGTCTCTGTGCCTGATGTGAACACCCCACGCTGCTTCCCCAGATTCAGTTCTGTCCCCAGGATGCGGGGGAGAGTCTCTTCTTTTCTGAGTTCCTTGGCACCAAGGGATCAGACTTGAATGGGGAAACCCATGATCTCCTCTCAGCCAAGCAAATCATGGTTCCCCTTGACAATTGGGTTCCCAAAGAGGAGATGGTGCTTCCATCCACTATTTGATGCAGTGGGCACTGTGCAGCATCTCAAGCGCACAGTTTCAGCCTTTTTATAACCACAGACCCGCACACATCTATAAAAACCACCATCAGTTAAGGAGCAATGACTTTCTTTTGGGTCACACACTGGCTCTTCTACCAAGCACATTAAGCACACTGGCTTGACGAAGAGCCTGAATGCAGTTCCCTGGGAAGGTGAGCCTTGGCCGGGCCCTGGTGGATGCTAAAGGCAGAAGGGACAGAGCCATGGATCCCAGTGTGGAGGCTGATCCAGAGCCACTAGGGGTAGGGGGAGAGGCATCACCATAGGGCCTGGGTGCCACAGAAGGAGAGAAGGAAGCACACTCAGATAGAACCCCCATGCACTCTAGGCACAGAGAGGGCTCCAAGGGCCAGATAGAACCTGGGCTCTGCTTGGATGCTGAAAACTTGGAACTTCAGTCAGTGCTAATGGGAGATAATTCAACTGACCTCTCCAGGTATGGAGGAGATAAAGTAAATCAAATGCCTTGATTTGCTGCATGGGTAACAAGTCTTTCCTGGGACTTTATGGACAAACTGGGTTTGGAGCATCATTTCAGCAGAAGCCCCTTGTGCTGGACCGAATATGAGTTTGTAGTGGACACATGGACTCCACATCCTCCTGGGACATGGCGCCTGGGTCTTAGGGGCCTTCTGGGCTATTTTGCAGATGAAAGTGTTGTGGGGCCATTTCCATGGTTACAGAAAGCTACGGCACTCAGAGAATATGTTGGGAGGGAACCAACGATGGAACTCACATGAACACCCATATCCCTCCCTTCGGCACCTGGCACCTGTGTGCAGAAGTGGGGGAGAGGAGGGAGGCACCATGTGAGATTGTACCCCTTTGATTTTGTTCATGATCTCAGATATGAATGTCCAACTTCATCTCATTAGTCTCAGGACAGAAACGGTCCCACTCTCACATGCAATTACATTCTATTCTTTTGTTCTTTGTTCTTGGAGTCTCCCAAGCAGTGCTCAAGGGGGACCTGAAGACCCCCTCCTGGGAATATTTGGGCCCCCAGGACCACCTGGGGATCTGGGTGGGAGGCTACAGTGCTATAATAAGACACAGGATCTCTGCATGCTGACCACAAGCTCCAGGCCTTTGAGCCATCAGCCTAGATGCCTCACAAATGGTTTTGATTGTTTGGAGTCCTTGAAGTAGCCCCCTGGCTGCCTTAGGGGCCTGCCAAATCCCACAGAAGAGCAGGATCAGGGCATGGAATCCCAGTTCTCGCCTCCCGAGTTACACACACGGTCCTCGATCTCTGGGGCCTGGTTTTTCATTGTAATGAGCGCTGGGCAACATTTCATCACATGCAATTACTCAAAGCAGGAGTCAGCCAAGTGAACTACTGAACGTCAATGGACACATCTGCTTTCAAAAGAGTGTGGACTGATAGGCCCGTCAGCCTTTCATTCACCCCAGGTCTGACTGCCTTCAAGGGCAGCAGTAGATCCTGGTGCTCGTGTAAATGAAGACCCTTGTTTGCCATGCCAAGTGGAGTGCGTCTCGGGAAAGACCCAGGCAGGACAGTTTCCCTGCATGATGCTGGACTGTCTTATGGAGGCCTACAACATTGCAAGATCTATACCACAAGGCAGCAGTGGAGGGGGTGGGGTCTTGGTCTGGGCTGAAGCCCCTTTTTCCAGGAGAGCCCCCAGCTAAGTACTTTCTTTTTTGGGTCCTGGATCAAAGGACTCCTCAGTCAGCCTTCCCCTGACCACCCAATTTAAAATTGTAAGCACCCCCCCCCCGCCCCCGTACTCACACAACACACACAGACTTGCTTGCATGGACCCTGTTCATACAGACTGCATAGACTGGAGAACCTCATCACAGCTGCCCTGTGGAAAAGGGTGATAGGCAAGAGATAGATTTGGTTTGGACCTTAACAACAACAACAAAAACCAAAAGCTAGTGAAATAACTCTGAGGTTCTAGTTATAATTCTCCATTGTAGAACCAAACTGGTCAACATGAGGAAATTCACATTTCAAAGCTGGAGCCAGAGAGGGAGAGGCTAGAGAGAAAGGGCAAACTGGTCTGAGTTTATCCTTTGCATGTAGGAGTCTTGGGTGTGATCCCTGGCTCTGCCTGGTCCCCAAGAGTTGACCTCAAGCACTGTGAGATGTGGTTTCAAAAATAGAAGCCTTTCAGAGATAGTGGATCTTCGAAAGAACCCAACACCCCCCAACACACACACACACACACACACACACACACACACACACGCACACACACACCAGTGTTTGAGAAACACATTTTTCTCTTTGGCAGACTTCTAGCTGAAAATGGCCCTCCCTGCTCCTCCCTTGCCCCTTGAAGGAAGTAGGGATTTATTTTGAAACAAGAATATTTCAAGGTGAGGGCTGGAGCAATAGCACAGCAGGTAGGGCGTTTGCCTTGCACACGGCTGACCCGGGTTCGATTCCCAGCATCCCATATGGTCCCCTGAGCACCGCCAGAGGTGATTCCTGAGTGCAGAGCCAGGAATAACCCCTGTGCATTGACAGGTGTGACCCAAAAAGCAAAAAAAAAAAAAGAATATTTCAAGGAAGGAGGGAAAGGAGAGCAGCAAGCACCCCAATGACAGGGGGTGCCTTAGATCAAATATCCCAAGGGTCCATCCAGGTGCCTTGGCTAAAGCTGCCCCTTCCAGGCACTGCCGTCTAGCTCCTCTTTCATCTCAGCACCCTTTTCTGAACCTGCCAGGGTCTCATCTGCTCATTAATCTCCTTTTCCGTCTGCTCCATGCCCCTCTGGTAGAAGCCTTTCATTTCAAGAGTTGGGAGTCCATCTGTCTGTGTGTCTTTCTGCTTTCTGTGAACCAGCCTACTAAATATTCATGGATGCCTCCCTTGCTTCCTTGGGCTTGGCCACAGGACCTCCAGGTTTGTTCAGAACCTTCCAAGATTGGTTGCTGCTGTTTAGTTTGCAGTGTCAGGAATCAAACCCAGGTCTCATGCATGCGAAGCATGTGATTTAGCACTGAGCCACATTCCCGGTCCCTTGCTTAGAACCTTAGATGAAGCTCCTTGAAAGGCAGTGTTTGATTTCATCCAGCTTCTTGCTGCTCACTTAAGTCGCAGGCCATGCTGAGGCCAGGGAAACTTGAGAAGATAACCCCTCTCTCTCTCTCTCCCACACCCCTATTGTTGTTGCAGTCTCTGGGACATGCACTTAGTTGTGGTGCTTAAACACTCTTGCCTGAGGTTTGCTGGAGATGGAGCATTGTGGCATCAGAGGTCCCATGTCGGTGCTGAGCCCGGGGATGGAGTTCAAAGCCTTCCACCTGCAAGCGAGAGCTGCATCACTGAGCCACCCAGTCCCTAAGGAGAGAATCTCTGGAAGCAGAGAATCAAAACTAAAGCCATTCTTCCTTTTTTTCTCACTTGCCATCCCCCCCACATAACATCCACAGTAACTCTCTGCTGTGTGATTTGCTGAGGGACAAACCACCCCCATATGAGTCAGTTTAAAACTACTGCCATTTCATTTGCTCATCATACTGTGGTGCACCAGGGGTTCTGATCAGGCTGGGCTAGACAGGTTCCACCCACCTGAAGTCAGCGGGATCTTACTGGATGTTGCATTCAGATGGCAGCTGGACAGAAAACCCCAAATTAGCTTCCCTCCTGGGTCTGGTCCCTGGGAGTGCCCAGTTGTAAATGCTCCTGCTCCAGGCAATCCTGTGACTGACATAGGCACCTTTTTCTTGGTCCTAAATCCCAAGAGTGAGTGTTCCTGAAGCTGGAGTCTCTCTTGAGTCCCCTTCTCTTGATTTCTGTTGATCAAAAGAAACAACGGGGACAGCCCAACTCTGAGGTCAGGAGAAAGAGCCTCCAACTCTCACTGAAGAGCGCAGGAGGTCTTTGGCAATGCAACAGCCACCACTTCCAGGTCAAGTGTCCTGATTGGCGTTTCTCAGAGCCAAACAGGACATTGATCACTTGTTTTGCATAACCTGCCGCTAGGAGGCAGTGTGATTTTCCTCTGATGCCCTGGGCACTTCCTGGTGCCTTGGGGAGTAGATGCCAGCAGTTTCATAGGAGCCGTCCCAGTGCTTCCAAGGCCTTATGCATGTCCTGCTCTCTTGGATGACAAGCAGAGCTCACCTGCTTGCTGTGGGAAGCTCATGCATATATTTACTCTGAGTTTAAGAACCATAATGGATTGGCATTGGCTCCTGACCTCGCGGCAATATTGAATAAACAAGATGTAGGTCTGCGGGGCAATTGCTTTCTTTTTGATTTCCTGGGCTGATTACTATTGATTATCTGCTGTGCACTTTGTTAATTTCTCTTTGACAGGCTCTGTCTCTGTAAAGTTCCTGGGAAGAGTTTGGTTTTGTTCTATTTTTTTTTCTTCCCTGGAATGAAGGCACTATGTACTCTAAACATCCCAGTCACTCAACAGAGGATTCATTCAGCTTCCTATTTCTGCCATCCAACTAACCCGTGACCTCTCCCCAAGTGAAGTGACAGACAAATGTCATCCATACAAGAAATGTACTCATCTTTATAGATATTGCCATGCTCGTGATGGAGTATAAGTGATCTCCTTTGCTGATGCTAATTGCAATGTACTTGGGGTTAATGATAATTTGGCAATAGCAGGTAATATTTAGTTTGTGTCAGACTCACTGCTAAGTGCTTGACAAGCTTCTTCTCATTAATTCCTCCCCACAAATTCACAGGGTAGGACCTTGTAGCATCCCAAGTGTTGGAGATGTCCGAAGGAAAAGCCTTAGAATACAGCAAGACTGCAAGAGCTCAGCTCAAAATACGTTTGTCTGGAGCCTCAATCCAACCCTTGCTCTTTGCATCCGCCTTTCCCTGGTCTCTCCAGGATGTCATATCTCCAACAAGGCCGGCCCTGGCTAGCCTGTCCCTCCACAGCCTCCCATCTCTCAATCCTGCTTTATTCTCTGCCCAGCATTTCTCTCTCACCGACAACCCCTTCGTCCACTTACAGCTTTCCAGTATTGCGGAGAATAAGGGGGAGCAAGCTTATCTGTCTTTTTGCTCCTCTGAGAGCTAGAAAACTTTGTGGTATGAACACACGAGCCCCAGCCTCCCCCTCGCTCACTGCCCACGAGATCTTGGCAAGGGGCTGAACTTGGCAGAGGTTCGGATCTCTCCTCTATCAAATGGGGATACTGCTTAGAAGCCTGCCCAGGGGCATGGTGAGAATCAAGCCAGCTGCTATAAATAAGCTTCTCAGCTCTTTCCTGGTACATGGGCACCTTCTCAAAATGAAAAGTATTTGTCTTGATACTAAGGATACACACGCAAAATGAAATGCATCCATGTAGCTGCTAGCACAGTGCCTGGCACACTGCAAACACATACAGGGATCGTGGTATGTGATATGCCTTCTGACATGTTCCAGACTGTGATGTATGACCACCACCCAGGAGGAAACAGAGCCCTGAGCTCTGCTATTGACTGAGGTAGAAACTGATAAAACTCGAAAGTTCAAAAGTGTTTTATCTTGACTTAGAAACAGAGAAGAGGAGATGCTCGGGGAATCCAAGGCTCTGAAAAAGTCAAATCTCTCCTGATACTTATTGTGGGAATTATCTATGCTCAGAGATTACAGAGTGGAGGGTGGGGTGAATGGAAGGAGTAAATAACATTCCAACACATAAGATCAGTTTGGGGCGGGGGGCGAACAGATAGTACAAAGGTACAGGGCTTGACTTACATGCAGGTGACTCTGGTTCAATCTCCAGCATCTCATATGGTTCCCCTAACCCTGCCAGGAGGGATCCCCTGAGCACTGAGCCAGAAATAAGCCAGGAGTAAGCACTTCCGGGTGTGGCCTCAAAACTCAAAACAAACAGACCTACCTCTGACTGCCAGTCTTCTACATTCATTCCAAGTCTTTTCTTCCCTCTCCCTTCCTTCCAGCGCTGTGTCTGCAGTGATCCAGCTTCTCACACTTTAGTTGCGGTGTTTGCCCAGGAGCTCCGGGGTGATGCTCATTTAGCTGTGGTGCACTTGCCCGCTCCAGATGGACTGTTGCCAGGGGCAGCTGTGGTGTGTCTATAGCCTTCTGGACTGCAGCCCTGCTCAGTGCTTGCACATCTTTAGTTGTGGTGCTCTGAGGGCAAAAGCAGGGATCTCACACTGGGGAGGAAGGGAGGGTCTCAGACAATAGAACAGCCAAAACTGTGCTTTGGCACAAGTAGGTGGCACCGAGGACCAGACCTATGGCAACACAGGCCTTTTTAGCCACTGAACCATCCCCCAGGCCCCTCAACATCCTGATTTTCAAATGAATGTGTTTTATTCTAAGCAGGTTATTTACCACTGCAGGTATCTCTGACTAAGCAACTTTCATCCATGCAGGACCCAAGTGCAAATTGGACAGCTGCTATACTTTGGCCTGATTTCTTTTCTTGTTTTCTTTTTCCCTTTCTTCTTCTTTTTTTCAAAGGGATAGCAGGGGGGGAAAGGATGGAGCCATTTCTCAGTCTGTGCTTGGGAGTCACTCCTGTTGGTGCTGAGGCTTGAACTGGGGATCAGATGCATGCGGTAAATAACCTTAAGCCCTGTACTATTTCTTGGGCAACTATCTGATTTCTAATAGCATTTGGATCTGTTGAAGACAGGGATCGAATGGGAGTTGGGGGTGGGGGTGGGGATGGGATACATACAAACAGGAAGTAGACTCCTTCTTTTTGGATAGATTCAAGGATGGATGTATTGACAAGGCTATTGGACTTCCACTATGTGTTTCTTTCTTTAAAACCCATCAAGAGAACAACTGGCAATATCAGTGAACCTTAGTCGCCTCATTGTAGAATAGAAATAAGGCAGCCCTACCTCCCTTGTCCTGAGAACCAATGAGAAGATGATTCATGAGTATATTTAGCACAGTCCCTAGCAAATGAATATGTTCAACTAAAGGTTGGCTATTTTCATTTTTAGAAGGAATTTGTTGTCAATCCCCAGACATAAAAAGTACTTAATAATTGCTCACACATGGGCTGAGCACATGAGCCATGCTGTATGCTTCTACCACTTCCAATTCCATATCTGGGGCTATCCTTCATGTCTCTGAGCCTCAGTGTGCTCTTCTATAAAGTAGGCATAAGAATAGCCTCTCAGCATTGCGAGCTATAATGCCCAAAAATAGAGAGAAAGTATGGGGGAAATTGTCTGCCATAGAGGTAGGGGGAGGTGGGGTAATACTGGGGACACTGGTGGTGAAGAATGTGCACTGGTAGAGGGATGGATGTTCAATCATTGTATGACTGAAACTTGAACATGAAAGTTCTGTAACTCTCTCACAGTGATTCAATAAAAAGGAAGAAAGAAAGAAAGAAAGAAAGAAAGAAAGAAAGAAAGAAAGAAAGAAAGAAAGAAAGAAAGAAAGAAAGAAAGAAAGAAAGAAAGAAAGAAAGAAAGAAAGAAAGAAGGAAGAAAGAAAGAAAGAAAGAAAGAAAGAAAGAAAGAAAGAAAGAAAGAAAGAAAGAAAGAAAGAAAGAAAGAAAGAAAGAAAGAAAGAAAGAAAGAAATAGAACCTACTTCCAAGACCTGTTGTAAACAGTGACCACATACACAGGGACCCCATACCTTTCTGGACCACGTAAAGAATGTACTATATAACTTTGCTATTATTAACATCAAATTTACTATTAGCTTTAGCACAGGGCATATTTGGAATTCTGAGACAGACTTTCACCCTTTTTTCAGCAAATATATTTGCCTATAAGTGAGCAGCTGCTTAGTCATTGTTCTAAGCCCTTGATTAAGATGTGCCTCCCATGCAGAATTGATCCATGCTAAAAGTGCCTTCCCTTGTTTGAGTAATTGAAGAGGCTTGTAAAGCAATAATAAATATACCTAGGTTTCTATGGAAACAATGATCTAATTAGGCTTTCCTTTTAATCAAAGAAGTCCAAATTTAGGAACTCTTGGTGTTTCCTGATTAAGGCCATTTGTGGTTCTCTGAGTGGCTGGAGGAATCCAGTGTGGTGGCCTATCCCCCCAGCCTCCCTGTAAATATTTCCATTAAGATTGTGGCTAAAGGTCTGATGGCATTGTCAAAAGGGCCCCTTGCTCTTCATGGTCCTGCAAAACTCGGTTGACTGAAAGCTTCTTCCCTCTGGCAGTCCCCTCACACAGAGGCAATGCCAAGAACTCCAGTCTCATTTCCCTTGACAGTAAACTTCTCAACGAACTCAGAAGGTTCCCCCCACCCCCATCGTAGCCTGCCTGAAAAGGAGAAAATCACCGGCCTTTGAGCACAAGCCTTGACATGTTCAATGCAGCCCAGGCTTAGATTGGCTGGAACATGTCGGAATGTGATGAGGCTGATATTTGGGGTTTGCAACTCAACGCAGACTCTGCAAAAGGCCATTTTCAGCTGCTAATACCTGTCTGGGGAGGGATCAGAACATTTAGTTTTAATCTTAAAGGTCATGCAGGAATTCATCCTAATAATGGAGTCCTAAGCCAGGCAGAGAGGAGAGGGAATCTCACCAATAGGGGCTCCTTTTTCAGACAAAGCAACTGTAAAGAGGAAAACCCATGTGCATCGAGCTGATAAAGACCAAGTGACCTTTTCAAGGTCACACCAAGAAGCCACATGGTCAGACCTCTTTCTTCTCCAGAATATGTTTTCTGACGCCTGTACTTATGCCTTAATAAGAAAGGTTTATCTCTGTGGGCTAGGGATCCAAGTTGGGGTAGGAAGGAAGGAAGGAAGGAAGGAAGGAAGGAAGGAAGGAAGGAAGGAAGGAAGGAAGGAAGGAAGGAAGGAAGGAAGGAAGGAAGGAAGGAAGGAAGGAAGGAAGGAAGGAAGGAAGGAAGGAAGGAAGGAAGGAAGGAAGGAAGGAAGGAAGGAAGGAAGGAAGGAAGGAAGGAAGGAAGGAAGGAAGGAAGGAAGGCTCTAGCTACGTGCCAGGTCCTGAGCTAGACTCTGAAAGGGAGATGAAAAGGTGGGGCTAGCTCAATAGGCTAAGCAGATGCTTTGGTATGCAGGAGGCCCAGATCTGATCCCCATCACTGTAGGAGTTCCTGTGCACAGCAGTGTTGCTCAAAAAATGTGGAGGGAGAGAGAGAGAGAGAGAGAGAGAGAGAGAGAGAGAGAGAGAGAGAGAGAGAGAGAAAGAGAGAGAGAGAGAGAGAGTACTTTCAAGTCAAGGAAATAGAAAACTGCTAAGGAATGCTCTTCTGCTGTCAATGTGAGTGTAAAGCTAAGTGCTCTGAGGCTTGTCTGAAAAAGTCAAGGAAGACTTCATGCAGGAGGAGGTGGGCTTAAGATGAGTCTTGAGGGTCTGAGAGGTAGGTGTATTCTAAACGCCAGTTAGGTATAGTGAGGGGTTTCTGGAGGAGGGAAAGGTCTGGGAGTGTGAGGATCCTTCTTTATTATCAGAGCACAATGAGAGTGGAGGAGCATAAGATTGCATCTTGAGCAGGAAGAGGATCACCTGGTCCTGAGGACCAAACCAGAGGGAAACGGGTGCAGGGACTACAATCAAAAGTAAAGTCTTTGCCAAGAGCATCAAGTAGAATTTGACCAGAGAGACAGAAGCAGTAGGAGATCTACAGTAAGAGACTCATGGGAAGCACGACATTCATGGCAAGGCAAGTCAGGAATCGAGGCACTGGGCCGAGCTGCTGCTGCCGGCTGAGTTTCTGTATCGCCAGGAAAGCTTTGGTTCTGCTCCTAAAGTCTTTCCATGGGAAAATCAGGCCCAGCCAGGTAAGTGAGGCTCCTCTGCTTCACTCTCAACCTCTGATGATGCGCTGCAAGCGCCTCTGTGTAACACCTCCCAGCACTACAGGCTTGACAGCACCCACGCAAACCGCAGCCCTGCCAGGTTGCCCTGTAACAACACTGACCATCACAGAGACGTTCCGGGACCCTACCACTTCTTGCAGGCGCAGCTCTTGTCATTCAAGGGACGCTGAGGCACATCGGGCAGCATCCCGTTACCCAAATGGGAGAAATATGCCATTTACAGCAGAGATTTGGGATTTAGTAGGAATAAAGCAGATGTTGTGCTGGTATTATACACCACCAGCCTGGGATAGCTCTTCTAAGCAACTTAAAAAGGTCTCAAAGTTTCCTGCAACTTGACCTATATCCAGCTGACTTTTGTTAAAATGAGAGTTGTTTAAAATGAGATAATACCTTAGAGATACGTTGGGAGGTTCAGATGTGAACGTTAGGCAAGCTTAGCAAGCAGCAGTGGTCATTAACTATGATTCATTTGACTGCAAGTAACAGAGGCTAGTGAAAGCCAAATTAAGTAGAAAAGGAAATTCATTAAAGGAATATTAGCATGTCTCATGGTGATCAAAATAAGTTAATAGCCAAATTTCAGGAAGACTATGGATTTCCATCCTTTCCTTAGGAACACCACCTTTGATCACTCTCAACCCTCGGGATTGATGCCTTTTCCATTACAGTCCTCAGGTTTCAGTCATATAGTGTTCCAGCACTCATCCTTCCACCAGTCCACATTTCCCAGCACAGTGTCCCTAGTTTCCCCTCCCACTACCCTCCCCCCCAGCCTATCTCTATGGTTCTCTCTCTCTCTTTCTCTCTCTCTCTCTCTCTCTCTCTCTCTCTCTCTCTCTCTCTCTCTCTCTCTCTCTCTCTCTCTCTCTCTCTCTCTCTCTCTCTCAACACATCTTATTGGATGGCTTGGCTTAGATGTTTACCCTCCATCCAATCAACAGCCTGAGATGGTGTCATAACAATTAAGTATGCTATCGGGCCTTATCTAGTGGACATATTGAACACTTTGGGAAAAGTTTCTTCTTTTGGTGTTATAGAAACCTGCCATGCTTCCACAGTGGGAGGTGCATGCTAGTCCTTAGCCCCAGTAGCCTTCCTGCCCTGACCTCAGCCAACACACTTCTTTTTTTTTTCTTTTTGGGTCACACCTGGCGATGCACAGGGGTTATTCCTGGCTCCGCACTCAAGAACTACCTCTGGAAGTGCTCAAGGGACCATATGGGATGCTGGGAATCGAACCCGTGTCGGCCACATACAAGGCAAATGCCCTACCCACTGTGCTATCCCTCCAGCCCCAACACTTCTTAACTTTGCTCCATCTTCTCCACTGCAGACTTAAGAGTCACCTCACTATCTGGATAACCTGGGAAAAGTGATCTACCTTCTAGATGTGTCTGACTCCTCTCCAAAGTGAGCTAGAAATAATAACTACTCTAGAGAAGGGTTGCAAATAATACATCATATCTCTTCAGTTCTTAGTTGAGTTGTTCATTATTGCTTTCATTGTTGCTCTTTCATTGTTCTTCATGGTATTGTCATATCTTAGCTGGTCTTAGGACTGAAAGAAATAGTAGTACATGGCACCATGAACAGGCAGAAGGCATACTTTCTAGATAGCTCTATCTGGATCAAAGATGCACTCTACACTTGGTGTCCATGCCCACAAATTGTTTACCATCTCTGAACTTGCTTCTTCATGGTTCTAATGAGGGGTGTATGGATGATCTTTGTAAGGGCCAAATGGCCTCTCTATGCTTCATGAGCCTAACAAAATGTCTGTAATATAGCAGGCAGGTGCTCAGCAAAAGGGCCTTCTTATCATAATCATTCTCATCAAACCATATAGTTCATCAAATAAGCATCCGCCTATCATTTCTCCCAGGTCCTGCTGACAACAATCTCAATCTGGCATATACTCTTGATCCCATTGTCCCTTAGATCCTGAGCACCTACAAAGCCTGCTGAGAAAGTGTGAGCAGTCCTGGTTCACATATCTCCTCCCACTGGTCAGGCTATAGTTAATATGTTCTGAGCTGATCAGTGTGCCATTGGCTTCAAGGACATCTGTAGTTTGGGGGGTGGCAGAGTGATTTTTTTGCATACAGCACTGGAGCGATCTGTTCTTTGCTGAAATTGGAGGTAATTTGGAGCAGAAGCTTCCACAATCACCCGTCCTCTCTGAGCTGAAACCCCTCACTGGGCCAGACCAGGCTTGGTGATTCGGCTTCTTGAATGAATTGCAAGGAAATTAAGCTCAAATAAGGAGTCACTGTAAGCGCATTTCATTTTCATCTGCCATTTACAGAGAAAGGCCAGGGCCCGGCATCTAAATAACCTCAGCCTGACTTTAAAAGGCACTCGCACGCTCCCTTTCCCCACTCACTAAATCAGTATAAAGAAAAAAAAAATACCTTTGTATATGGCGGTCCCTGAACAATTTGCACACTGTGTAATTCTCACATAACCCTGGCACTCTCCCCTGCACTCCTACAAGACATTTAATAGAAGGATGTGGTGCTGACATCTCATATTGGAACGATATTGTTACTCTGCAGAAATATGCCATGGTGAATTTTCTAGTAAACAGTGCGGCGCCGTTAGAAGTGCAGCGAAATTGCCCATTTCTAAGCTAACGAACAGCAGACGTTTAAGGATACGAGTCAACACTTTGAATCATGTTCTTCTGCTTATTAACTTCTGCCTCCTGACTCCAATGTCCTTAGATTTTGACTGAATCAGGCGCACTCTGCCTCTGTCTCTCCACCTGGCGTGTTGGAAGGAGGTCGCAGAACCCAGGGGTTCAACTCACCAAAGTGAGCTGATTCTCTGAGTCTGAATCTCTTGCTTGTGGTCTTAGTTTAGTCACTTTCTACCCAAGTCACCTTGGGTGACTTAATAGTCATTATAGCCAGCAAATGTATTAACACATACTAGACTTTAGCCTATTCCAACAAGTATTTTTTTCTTCCAATATTGACTCACTAATCCTCAGACTTATAACATGAGATGTGGGGAGGGCACTCTCTTACGATTCCTACAGTATAAGTGAAAAACAAAGGCACAGTGTGATGGAACGAGTTGGTTGCATCACCTGAAGTCAAGACAAGTGAGATTCGGTGCCATAAACTGCACATGGACTCTTGCCTTTTCTCACAAGGTTGGCTTCTCGCTCGGAGTTTTATATTTTCCATCTCTAAAAATGACACTAGGATTTTTGCCTGCCTCTGGTCTACCTGTACAGATTAAATATTTCAGTAAATGTTGGGGGCTGGAGCACAGCGGGTAGGGCATTTTCCTTGCACGCAGCCAACCCTGGTTTGATTTCTTGCATCCCATCTGGTCCCCTGAGCACTGCCAGAGGTGATTCCTGAGTGCAGAGCCAGGAGTAACCCATGAGCATCGCCAGGTGTGATCCAAAAAGAAAAAAAAATTCAGTAAATGCATGCAAAGGGCTGGGTGCTATCTGGAATTGAGAGTGAATTCAGTTTATTATGGTTGCTCTGTGATGAACTCCATATTGACCCTTGCCTCATACAGTTTCACAGGCGGTCAGGGAACCTTTCACTGTGGGTCTGAGGTGACTGGAGCTGTGGTGAGGCAGCCGAGTTGGCCTGCAACATTCCTCATGACTCATGGGAATTGGGATCCTGGAGTAACCCAAGGAAGATCAAACTAAGTCTGACCATCACAATAAAAATATCATGATGTATGGGCCATGTCTATGGCCCAGATGAAAACCAAGTCAGTCTACAGGGGGATTCAGGCCTCCATGCAGACCTCTGGTGAGTCTGTGCCAAGTAAACACAGAGCCACCTGCATTGTAAAGTATTTAAGAATTTCAAGATAGGGGCTGGAGAGGTAGTACAGCAGGTAAGCGTTTTCCTTGCACATGACTGACCCCAGTTTGATCCCCGACACTGCAGATAGTCCCCAAGCATTACCAAGAGTGATCCCTGGGTACAGAGCCAGGAATAAGCTCTGAGCATCACCAGATGTGACCAAACCAACATCCTTAACCCCATGCCTAAAAAGAAAAGAAAAAAACAACACCAGAATTTCAAGATTGACACAAGCACGTGGTAACCAAACCTAAACACGCAAAGGACCCCATGCAGTGGTTCAGGTGGCTTGTCCCAGAAACTGGCTGCTCCTGTGTCACTGTTCCCATGAGTTAGAGAGGGTGGGGCCAGCAGTGGCTCCCAGGATCCAGCATCAGGAGATCTGCTGCTTAGTTAAACTCCAGGAGCCAAGCTGACAAAGGGCTGCATAGCACACGTTGGGAAGAAGGGTTTGGACTCTGACAGGAATAGGTCTTGGGAGAGTCATCTTGAACCCAAATAAACTATAAGGAAGCACAGAGACTGAGGGTCACTCCGGAGAGCAGGGGCAGGTGAATTGAGTTTGTAGGGTGGCAGCTCACAAAACATTCAGGACTAGTCTCTGTCCAAGATCGATGGGGCACATATGCATACGTGCAAGGTTTCCTGTCCCTGACATCAGGCTGTTAGCATGATGAGGCAGGAGCGACAGTCACCTGCCTGCATGAATAAAAGCTGCACAGAATCCCGGCAGGTCCCGGTGCACCAGGCACCTTGCCCCAGTGAGGCTGCCTGCCGGCACTCACGTCCCAGCCAATGCAGCTTTTCTCCTCTCTTTTTTTTTTCTTTTCTTTTCCTTTTTATTTGAGGGTGGGTGGGTGTGGGGGAGGTGGGTGATAAGCCATACCTGGTTCTGCTCAGAGCTTCTTACTCATAACTCTGTGCTCAGGATTCATTTCTGACAATGTTTTGAGGGTCATATAAGGTGCCAGGGATCAGACTTGGGTTTGTCACGTGCAGGGCAGCCCTGGGTGCAGCTTTTCTTCTGCAACTCTGTCACCTTTAAGATGTTTGGGCAGCTGCTCTCCACCCAGATGTGACCCAGGCACAAGCAGCCCCTCTGTTGCTGAACACCCATGATCTCGGAGGCCAACTAACTACTTTTGGCACCAGCAGCTTCTTGCAGAAATGTCTCTAGACTGTGAACTAAGCTACAGCCCCATGCCGCCCCGGGAGGGGAAAGGTTTTTCTCTCTCGGCTTTTCCTTTCCTGGTGGCGGCATGGAGACTGCCATCTTATAAGGCCTACTAAACAGAGGTACGAGCTTACAATGACACGACTTCTGGCAGAAATGTTCTGGACTTAGTTACTAACATACCAGAAATCCCAAACCTCACATGCTCTTCATTCTCAGCAATGGAAAACAAATTATCAAATGCTGCCTTTTCGGCAGGTCTAAAATCCAAATAATAATAGTGAGTTTCCTGTTGAAATATTGAATGTAATCAAAGTAAAGAGAAAGTAAAGTGAAAATCATCAGCCACACAGGGGTGGGGGGTGGGGTGGGATGGGAGGTATACTGGGGTTCTTGGTGGTGGAACATGTGCACTGGTGAAGGGATGGGTGTTTGATTAATGTATGAGTGAGACTTAAGCCTGAAAGCTTTGTAACTTTTCACATGGTGATTCAATAATTTTTTTTAAAAAAAAAAAGATGTTTGGGAAAACAAGGAGCTGATAGGACCACTTGGGAGGTAAAATGGTTTGGTGGAATTCAGTCCAGGAGACACGCTTTGAGGTGTCTCTGGGATTCCTCTACCTCAAGCTCTCAACAGTTTCAACTATAAACTGGGTCCTGGTCTGCCCAGTCTTCAGTCACAGAGGTATGGAAGTTTCCAAAGAGGAATATTAATTTATAGAGCACTTCCTATATACTCTATCAGACCATTTTAAGCATGAAACATACACATATGTCTGTACACACATGCAGACTCATTACCTTCCTCACACCATCGGAACAGAGATTCCTCATCATTGTCACCCCTGTCTTAGAGCTGTGCAAGATGTTAAGATGTTAAATAAGTAATTTCAGGTCACATGCATAAGGGGAGAGTTGAGATATGAACCCAGCTAATTGATCTAAGAGGAGGGCCATGATTTGAACCGTGAACAGACACGATGCCAAGCGTGCCCAGCTCCTAATATGCCACTGTGAGTACCCCCAGGGTTGAGTATTTCCTCCAGAGAACCCATTTGCTGTTGCTATTGTCTCACCGAGAGTCTCTTGCCTGCGTGCCTGGCTGTCTTCCCCAGGGCCCCTCAGAGGGGGTGGGCTCCAGTTTCCCTCCCCACCCTGAGCAGAGATCCCGGCAGCCGAAGATCTCCAGAGCCTAGTCACAGCCATGCTCAAGGCCCCTCTCCACACGTTTGGACGAGCCTCATGCATGAAGGTACCAGCAGAGGAACCCAGGTGTGTGGGACCTGGGGCTGAGACCTCCAAACCTGCTCGGATTGGGACTGGGCTTCCTCTGCGCAGATTTCCCATTTCCCAGTAGCTAGGAGGTCACACCCAGGCACTGCCCCTGGCGCCCTGTAATCCATCCACGGCCAGCATCCAGATACTTCTCCTCTGGAAGAACCTGGCAAACTACCGGGAGTTTCCTGCCCACGTGGGAGAGCCTCACAAGGTCCCCATGGTGTATTAATATGCCAAAACCAGTAACAAGCTGGATCTCATTCCCCTGACCCTGAAAGAGCCTCCGATGCAGCATCATTGGGAAGGATGAGTAGAGAGAGGTTTTTTAAATCTCAGGGCTAGGACAAATGGAGACATTACTGAGACCGCTCGAGAAATTCGATGATCAACGGGATGATGATGATGATGATGATGATGATGATGATGATGATGATGATGATGATGATGATGATTGTCTCACCCAAGAGTGACTGTACCTTCCCACATTGCCTTCCCGGGATTGCTCGGTAGGCTAAGCTAGTTCTTTCCCAGCAGTCTTGAAGGACTGGAGCATTGGGCAGGCTGATTCTGCGATGGGGGTGAGGGTCCTGCATGGCAGGAGCATTCATCCATTTGTTCAAGAATTCATTTATTCATTCATACTTCCTTCCCTTGTCTCATCTGGGGTCAGTGCTTCACCATGCTGAGGATCTTGGAGTTGCAGGATGCTGGGACCCCCATGGTTGGAACTTGGGAAAGAGGGGGATTTTCAGACCTTGTCTGAGTCATGATTAAACCAGAAACATCCACCAGACACCTTCTCAGTCACCCTCGACAAAGCCCTGGAACAAACTAAGTTCATCCCATTCTGGCCAGTCCCGTGCTGGGCCCTTTGCCTTCTCTCCAGCCATCTTCAGCCACTGCCCCCTTTCCAGACCAACTAAAGCACTTTGCTTTTCTCTTTGCCCCCACATCCCTCCCATTGGCTGCTCCTGGAAGTGTGTTTCCCCCGCAGGACGCTCCCTGACTGTGTTTTCTGCATGGTGGACTGGGCCTGGACTGGATAGGACTTTGCTTCCTTTGTGTTTCCTTAGCAGGAAATCCCAGTGCTTCTCATCACCCAGGAGCTGTGGTGGTGCTACTCAAACATATCGATGTTTTCTGATCTTGCCCCACTTCTTTCTCTGAAGTCATGGGCCCTGCTCTCGGTGGTATGTGACACCTCTAAATAAGCATCATGGAAGCTTATCCCCCAAGCGAAAGAGCACGCAGATGCCCAACACATGGCACCAACACCACCTTGCCCCACCTAGCTCAAGGGGTTGTTTGACTTATTTCCATTCTTCCTAAGAGACGGTCTCTAAGATCTGAGGCACCCCATCTTCTTAGGATTTCCTGAGCCATAGCAGACTATGGAAGAAAGGGGTTTTTCTCTCTTTTTTATTGGGATGTGATTTACATACCACAAAAATTGCTGTTGTAAAGCTCACGATTCAGTGACTTTAAGTGTATTCTCAAGAATGGGCCTCTCTACCATCTGATGGTAGCACATTGACAACCCCCCAAATAGCTGTCTGCTAGCTTAATGTTCGAAGTGAGTGTTTTGTTTGGAAACTGCTGGCCATGGCTGTCCAGATCCCTGCATGATGCACCTTGGCCTTCCCTACCAGGCTCTCAAGTGGGGAGGCCCCATTCATTTTGGAGGAAGGACAGACCTGGAATCCATCTGGTGGGGTCCCTCTGCTTGCCAGCCTCTTCCCATTCTACCTGCAACTTTCTTTCCTTTCTGGTTCTTGCTTTGCTTAGCAGAGAACCCAGCCCTCGAGTTGGCCTTGAGATGCATCTAAATCATCAAAAGCAATCCCTCTTTGAACTCCGTCTCATCGCTGCTAATCTGCTTAGACAGCGTTCCTCGCAGCGCAGTTTATTGCAATTTCATTACCAAGGAGGGCAGCCATGCTCCTGAAGGCCTGAGTAAATGCCGCGGGTGGGAGCAGTGCTGAGAAGCCCCCGTGAGTGCTGCATTTCTATCGGAAACTATTCTGCCTGCTCCTATTTTGTCCCAAATTAGGACAATCACCTCAGACAACTCTTTTCCAAACTTGTCTTGCTTGCTCATTAGCCTGTTTGTGCCAACATTCTAAATCGGCCCTGGCTGAGCTGCGCTAAGCAGCCAACCTGCCACGTCCATTAGCAGGCACTTGTGTGTTTTCCAAACCCATCTCTGGACCTGGTGGGGGACTGTCACCTCATTCACTGGAAGTGCCTCTGGCATTTGCACCCACGTTCCCTGCAAGCACCCTGGGATAGAGGTGGGTGGTGGTAAAGAGATACCCAGAGCTTCAAGGATACCAACATGGGCATATGCCCTCCAGAACAGAGGAAACCCCAATAATCCATAACTCGAGAGAGAGCAAGCAGTTCCTGGGCCCCCCAGGCAAGCTTGCCTGCCCCGGCACAGGGGCAGAGAGAAGGCACAGCCAGCCTTTAATCTCTGTGGAGCACAACCTCGCCTTCAGCTGCTCTTTTGATCCCGGTGGCAGCGGCTGCAGGATTATTGTCGTTGCTGTGTGATCTTCCAGCGTGGGGGCGGAACTGGCCTTTCCAGAAAAATCGCCACATTTCACCCACCAGTGTGACCTCCGCGGTGCGCCTTGGGTTGTCGCAGCTTGGACTGTACTTCCAAACCCTGCTCTGGTTCCCTTTCATCCTAGTCTTGATTTTCATCTTCAAATACCCTTCTTCACCCCGCCCACCCCCAAAGCGCCGGGCTGCGTTTGGCTCCAGTATGGGGAACAGCAATAGGAATTGCCCAGGAGGTTGAAATAGATGATTTATAGGTGGCCAGCACGTGTTCATTTGTTCATTCAGTGATTACGCAGTGAGCACCTATCTTATTCTGACATCATCCCTGCCTCCAGGCCACCCCACCAGTTTTCCCAGCTAGCGGGCAGGTCCACAATATCAGTGAGCATATAAGGTTGCAGGAACCTCATGGGTATGTATGGTGTGCAGAGTAAGGAGCCAAGAGGATTCCCCAGAGGTCATTTTCCAGATGAAGACTTCGATTACCAGCAGAAGAAGCATGAGTATAGCCAACGGGATAGGGCATAAGCTCCGAGGCAGGACATACAGTAGGTTTAGGAGGTCACGCAGAGCATGGCCTATGTGAGGGTGTGGTCAGTGTAAGAGGCATGTCTTGTGAGGGTGTGGTCTGTGAGGGGGCGGGGCCACAGCAGGCCAGGTGGGCTCAGGCCAGTGGTGGGTGTGCCCGCTGTCAGACTGTGAAGTCCCATCAGTTTTTCTGCACGGGGTCGGAAAGGGGGTCAAGCTGGTGTGAAGGATGCTTTTCTGCAGCCATTAGCCAGAAAGGCTGGAGGCCGAGACCACCTTTGACTCCTGCAGTAGTCTCAGCAAGAAATATTGACCATAGCCCACCAGACTTCTGGGCAGGTGCCTCTGGGGGACAATCTGGCTTTGTTAAACAGAAAGGAACATGTTAACAGGAACCCCCGGATGCTCAGTATATGGCCCCCATCCCAGGAGATACTACACAGTGTTCAGGATATTTCCTAATGTTTGGGGGTGCATGCTCCTTAGCCCATATGATTTAGTTAAAGTTGGGAGTCTGGAACCAGGCTAGCCCTCCAGTTCTCCCTCTTATCCCCTGTGTAACCTCAGTTTACCCCTTCTCCATATCTATTTGCAAGGTTGTAAAATGGGGATGAGGATAGTGAGGGTCAATGGCTGTAGGGCATGTAGTATGTGTGTGCGTGTGTGTACCCATTGTACAGTGTGTCTGTTGTATGTGTGTGGGCATTGTGCTGAGAATGGTGCATGACACATGAGTGCTCAGTCAATAAACATTTGTTCTCCTTCCTCCTCTGGAACCTTCCATGCCCTCTGTGGCTGGAGACCATTTCAGAACAGAGCCCAGTTTATATTGGAAACCATGGAGGACTTGAGATAGGAAAAACCCCTAGGCCTCCCCAAAGAGTGCCTCCGGGTGGTCTCTCCTCTAGAAAATAAGCCTTCCCTTCTGGGGCTGCCCTTCCTCTGGCAGCGCTGGTGAACCCACACAGCCTGCAGCCTCCTTGTGAGGAAATTAAAAATTGTATTGGTTTTTTCAGTGTAATCAAAAGTAATATTGCAGACCTGACCTTTTGCTTGGGAGCAGTTATGTAAGTGGCATTTGGTCACGTCTCACCTCCAGTCTCTGCTTCTCTTGCTCTCCTCAGGATGGAACCTGACTATGAGGTGGCTCCCAAGCCCTCGCCAATGGGATTTTCTAGGGTCGGGGAGGGGAGCCAACAGGAGTCAGCCAGGGGTCACTCACTTCAGGGAAAGCTCCCCAGGGATTTACGGCTTTCATTGAAACCAGACAGTATTGGGAAATGCAAGATTTGTGGGAATCCCTAAAAATCCCTGTGGCGTCCCAAACAGAGATTCAGTGGCAGTTGGAAAACTTTCTGTCGCACCATCATTGTCACCCCCAAGCTGTCAAAAGACACCGGTCTCAGGACCAGGAAGCTCGGCTGAACCATTCCAGCTGCTTTTACCTCCCTGCGCCTCCGTTGCCTCTTCTGTCAAATAAGTACAAGTCACTCCCATGCAGAGCCCCTGGTCTAAAATAGAGAGTCCTCAATGGCCATTTTCCTCGCCACTGCCTGCCTTATTTCCTTCTACCTTGCCTGTTACAGGTGGGATGGTGTGTCTGCTTGCTTTCTGCAATTGTGTGGAGCTTCTCATAAGAGGAAACCTCCATACTCTTCTGTTGGTGCCTCCTCTCCTCTCCATTCCTCTGCACTTCCCCTCCAATGGGAAATGCCACCTGGGCTACACTCCAGCTTCCCTCTTCCATGCCTCTGCCCCATTACTCCCTAAGAGCCTTGGGGTCAGTGGGCCAGATTCAGAATACAGTTTCTGAATAGATGTACATATGCCTCTACCCTGGATGGCCCTGACCTTGCACGAGTTAGCCCTATCCCAGCCTGAGCTCAGGCCACCTCCAACCATAGTGAGACCTTCTGTTCAGTTCTACTGTCAAACCAACCCTGACCATCGTATCTCCACCAGCCTGCCTGTGCTACTAAGGACTGGAAGACAAAGCTGGACAGGACACATTGAATTAGCCATGACCATTCCATCTCCACAGCCAGGACGGGGACACTGTGAGTCAGAGACTTTGTCCTATCCAACTCAGTCTTCTGATCATTGGAACAAAGTCCAGCAGCTTGAAGGTGTCCAAAGAAGAGTGGGTGCTGATAATTACTCCAGCATCCCTGAATTTGGTGGAAAACCCCTGGGATATGCTTCTGGAGCGAAAGGTCATAGCTGTGTCCATTCAAGCCAGCTCTATTTGTTGCCATGTTGTGACCCTGTCCCATGCTCAGTGAACGTTTGTACCTGGAGAAACTCTCCACCTGCTGTCCCCTTAAAGAACTGCCTTTTATTTCATCTTTTCTTTTTTTTTTTAATTTTTTTGAAACATTGTGAGATAGTTACAAGCTTTCATGTTTGGGTTACAATCACACAATGATCAAACACCCACCACTCCACCAGTGCACATTCTCCACCACCAATTTCCCCATATACCCCCCTTTCCCACCCTCCCCCTGCCTCCATGGCAGACAATATTCCCCATACTCTCTACTTTGGGGCATTATGGTTTACAATACAAATACTGAGAAGTTATCATGTTTGGTCTATTATCTACTTTCGGCACACATCTCCCATCCCGACCGATTCTTCCAGCCATCATTTTCTTAGTGAGCCCTTCTTTATTCCAGCTGCCTTCTCCCCTCCACTCATGAGGCAGGCTTCCAGCTATGGAGCAATCCTCCTGGCCCTTGTCTCTACTGTCCTTGGGTGTCAACCTCATGTTATGTTATTCTATACTCCACAAATGAGTGCAATCCTTCTATATCTGTTCCTCTCTTTCTGATTCATTCCACTTAGCATGATACTCTCCATGTCTATCCATGTATAAGCAAATTTCATTACTTCATCAAAGAACTGCCTCTTTTTGTATGACATGATAGCAGTCCTGAAGGAGGAGAAGGAGCGAGAACCTAAGATAGTCACAGGCTTTCTAGAAGGAGAAAGAAGGCTTGAATAGATGTCAGGGACTGCCACTTGCTTAACAGAAAGTTGGCAACAAACAGAAACCACATCAAAGGCAGCCCAGTAGTGAAATCAGCTCCTGGCTCTCGATATACAGAAAACGGGATCGGGTGTTGTGGGTTTAGGGAGCCATGAATTGAATTGTGCGGGCGTACTGTTTGGTAGTCACTTGGAAGCAGAAAGGGAGAAGGCAGTGCTGGTTCTCTTTTAGCCATGTTTTATCCAAGACTTGCTAATGGGGAGCTGTGTGGTGGGATCCTGGAGTCTGGTCCTGGAGAAAGGGGTTTAGGAAAAGGTATGAGTGTCATCAGGTTAGAAAGTATGTTGAAACCTAAAATGGTAACAGAAAAATGAAGACTGAGTGCAGAGTCTGCAATATCAAGAAATCAAAGAAAAATCAAGAGAAATGGACCCCCTGGGCCTCACCTACACTTTCATCATTTTGTTCTGCAAACATAGATTCTATAGCTTGAGGCAAAAAAGGTGTCTGCCCAGGAATCAGAACGGCCTGGGCTGAAATTCTCTTTTCACCTCAGATTGGTTATCTGATCAGTTGCCTTTCTGAGTCTCTTTGTGTGTTCATCTGCAAAATGGTCAGCACCAAATGCCTACTAAGAATCCATCAAATCATCCTTAGTTCTCTTTCTAATCAACACATGAAAGATGCTCGCTCTCATTGTTTATTAATGGAACACTAATGAGGTGCCCAGGATGTGTCAGGACCCTGCTCAGGGCTGACAGTAGCCAAGTGGAACAGCAACAGTCCTCCTGAAAAGAATCTAGGAACCGTTTGATTTTCACAACTTCGTAGGGAATTTCTTTGCTTATAACAGAAAATAATTAAGCAGTGCCTCATCCAGGTAACTTTGTAAAGTTTGTGAGCATCTTTCTCTCTAAGCAGAAATCAACTGTCCTAATAAGCAAGCATTACTTTCCCTTTCAGACAATGTTTTTTTATGCTCATTTATTTTTAAATCTCTGACGTGTTTGTGTACATGTGTGTGTGTGTGTGTGTGTGTGTGTGTGTTTGGGGGAGGTAAGTTGTAACTACTGCAATATAACCACCCCCATCTGTCTGTTACATCCTCTTAATGCTGCTGTATATTTAATTTGTATGCTAGGTATTTGGAGGAATGCTGTAACAAATACTAGTTGAGATGAGCTCCCTCAACCAAATCGCTTGAGGGCTGCAGAAACTGAAATGAGTATTTTCATCTCTTTTGCCCAGAAAGGCTTCATTCAGTCCACCAGGGGGAATGGTTGCTGTGCTTTCATGTTCGCCAATTTCTAAAGTTTTCATTAGCTACGATAAATTATTCAAAAAGGAGTAACCACCGAAACGTCTTTAGAATATTGACGTGGTCCAGTAGTAAATGAATGGGAAAAGTACCTCCAGGTCTGAGAGTAACTCTCATTTAATTTTTAGAGGACCCAATCCAGCTGTTAAAATGATCAGAAAGGGGCCGGTCTGAGCTCACTCTGCGAAGAGATCTTGTTATTGTCTCCCAGACTATTAACTTAATCAGATCAAGTCAATATTAAGAAAACAAAACTCCTCCTCTCACGGTGGGTCCAGGGGCTCATTAACAAGTGGGTTTGGCTTTTATCTGGCAGTTCCCTAAGAACTTTTTATTTTTTTTGTGGAAAAGTAGACTCTTAACTAATTTTAAAAATTTAATGTACCGTTTAGTTTCATTTCTGGAATCTTATGCAATAATTTACAGGAAGCCTTGGAGACCCCTCATCAGGGTTGCTTCCCCTCAGTTCATTTTCTTATCTGAATGCAACTCATAAGACAGTATTAGATAATAAATGTCCCAAAAGCCGTATCAAAATTACAAGTAATTGGCCTACTTCTTCCACTGAATTATGGAACCATTGTCAGAGTATCTACATGCTGAAAGAGACAGTGGCAAGCAGACTTAGGCTGGAGTAGAAATAGCTTCTGAGGGCTTTGGGGTGCAATTCCCACGATGAATTCCACAGGAAGGTTGCAAGGGCTTCCCAGAAATATTCTAAGACTGACCCGTGGTAGCAGAGTCCAGATTATTACAGATCTCAAAATCAAGGCTCACCTATGGCCCGGCAATTCTACTCCCAGGTATATATCCAAGCATGAAAACGTCTGTCCATAGACGTGTGTATTTACAGGTATAAGTAGCACTCTCTTTTCCTGAGGCCTGAAAGCTGGAAAGGTCCCAGCTGTCCTTTAGCTGGCAAGTGGATTAACAAAATGTGATCTGGCCATACAATGGGATATTTCTCAGTGATAAAAAGGAATGAAATACTGCCCTGTGGTAGAACGTGATTGAACCTTGACAACTTTATACTAAGGGAAAGAAAGTGGTTACCAACGATTCTAAGGGATATAGTTTCACTCATGAAAGATACTGAAGAGGCCAATCCACTGAGGCAAAAAGCAGAGGAGTGATTGACAGGGATTGACAGGAGGGGAAAATGGGGAGTAATGCTCATGGATGGAGATTTCTTTGCGGCGGGGGATAAAAGTTATTACCATAGTAATTCGTATTACGAGCGAGTAACGGTGATAGAGAATGAAATGGTGGCGATATTTCACTGTCTTGTAGATACACTAAAAAAACACTGAATTGCATGCAGTTAAAAGCTGAGTTTGATGCTATATGAATTACACGTTTAAAAATAAATGTAGAAGGAGAAGGCGCAACAGGCAAGGTCTCGGGTGGCTGGTATAAACAGAACTTCACTGGGCTCCAGACCACCCGTCCACAGAAGCAACCTCAGGATGTTTCCACATCCCTGTGGTCCTTCCACATCTCAGCAGGAGTCAGTCATGTGCCTGGGACTCTCCTCACAGGTGCATGTGGCACAGAGCCAGGTAGCAGCAGGTGGGCACCCAGGAAGGGACTTGGCCCTAACTCCAGTCCCAGAGGTATTCAAGCCCACGATCCTGGGAAACATGGGGGTGTGCTGGAAAGCAAACCCAAGACCCTCACTCATGCTTAGCGCATGTTCTACCCCGTGAGGTACATCTCTGACTCTATCAGGGAGCGTTGGGTCTAACCTAACCTGCACCCCAGAACCTAGTGAGATAAACATCTGGCCCCAATCCCTCAGACCTGGTTTCTTACCTCTCCCCATCTCTTGTCTGTGGCCCACCCCATTCTAGAGCGCCAGCTCACAACCCTGTGATATGAATCTCTCAGGCTCGCTCCCGGGCCCCCAAGTGGTTTGGTTTGAATCCTTGACGTCATCTTTGGATCTTTGACTGGTGTCTGGGCCATCCCCTCTGCCCATAGCTCATGCAGTCCTATCAGGAAAGGTTTATCAAGGCAGGCATATAAGCCCTGGAAGGGGGGTGCAGGGCAAATGTAAACTAAGAAGGAACTGATTAGAAGGCTATGGCCTGGGTTTCTGAATCAAAGGAAAAGCTGAAGAACAGGGCTTAGGGGGATCAGGACTCAGGACAGCCCCCGTGGGATCCTCAAGCAGTTTTGTTAGTGGGTGACAAGCTCTTGTGGGTCAGAAGACTTTATGTTCCCTCACCCAAATTCCAGTGCTAGAGACAGAGAGTCTGTGAAAACTAATCTGGGCCCAGTGGGGCCAGACAACCTGTACCATAAGAACTAATAAGAGTCTAGAAGAGGTACTCTGAACACCCACGAAATTTGGATATTATGACTAGAACGGAGGTAGAAGCAAGGGCCTGTCAATTCATTGTCCCTATTTATTTTGCCTTGAGCCTACATGCCCAGTGTTCAGCTTTAAGAAGGGCAAGACCTTGGACCTAGGAGACCAAATAGACCAAATAGACCCTCAATAGACCAAATGACATGTTTTATATGGGAAGGCTCTGAGTTAGATCTCCAGCACCACATGTCCCAGCTCCTCCAATACCTCTGGGGCCCCTGAGTACCACTGGCTGGGGTCCTTGTGACCCCTGCCCCCCAGCACCACCACAGGACCCTCAATGTTGATGGACTTGAATACAGAGAGCCATCGTGTTGCTGGACCAAGTATCTTTTTTTGTTGTTGGGGGGGAGAAGGGAGGGGAGGGGCAGGGAGAAGGTTTGTGTCACACTCATTGGTTCTCAGGGCATATTCCTGACTCTGAACTCATGTATCACTCAAGGATCACTCCTTTTTTTTTACATTGAAAAGACAGGAGGCAGAATTTTATTTAACAATTAAGTACGGTTTTTAAGCAAAAATATTATAGAGGGAAAATATTGAAATAAAAATTATTATTATTATTTTATATTTTTATTCTTTTAAATTTTATTGAATCACCGTGAGATAGTTAAAAGTTTTCATGTTTGGGTTGCAATCACACAATGATCAAACACCCATCCCTCCACCAGTGCACATTCCCCACCACCAACATCGCAGGTATACCCCTGCTTTCCCACCCTCCCCCTGCCTCTAAGGCAGACAATATTCCCCATACTCTCTCTCTCTATTTTTGGGCATTATAGCTTGCAACACAGACACTGAGAAGTCATCCATCGTGTTTGGTCCATTATCTACTTTCGGCATGCATCTCCCATCCCAACTGGTTCCTCCAGCCATCATTTTCTTAGTGATCCCTTCTCTATTCCATCTGCCTTCTCCCCTCCACTCATGAAGCACTGTCTTCCAGTTATGGGTCAAGGATCACTCCTGACGGGTTTGGGGTAACATGTGGTGCCAGGGATCAAGCCCAGGTTAGTCACATGCAAAGTAAGCACTTTACCTGCTGTTCTGTTGCTCCAGACCCAAGGGCCAAGTAAATTTTGATTGGCCCTTGTGCCCTGAGCTCTGCTTGGGAATTAAAAAAAAAATTAAAAACCCAATTAAAAAAAACAACAACAGAATGAAAAAGACCTCCTCGTTCCTTTTTCATTTTTGAGAGGCATGCATCAGATTATTTGTTTCAACTTTTGAGACCTAGATAAAGAGTCAACCTCAGAACTCCAGGGGAAGCATGGACTAGGAGCAGTAGGTGAGGGCAGGAGTTGGGTCAGATCCAGGCTGTTACCTGATCCCAGCTCTGTCTGTGCTGCTGTGGCTTTAAAAAAGCTTTTTTTTTTTTTTTTGCTTTTTGGGTCACACTTGGCAATGCACAGGGGTTATTCCTGGCTCTGCACTCAGGAATCACCCCTGGCAGTGCTCAGGGGATCATATGGGATGCTGGGAATCAAACCTGGGTCGGCCGAGTGCAAGGCAAATGCTCTACCTGCTGTGCTATTGCTCCAGCCCCCTTAAAAAGCTCTTTAGCTTCTCTGCATCTTGGAATCTTCTACCCAATGAGGGGACTAAAGCAGGCCTGTCTTGCAAAGTTGTTCTGAAGCTTGAAGAGGTATCCTCCTATGAGGCAAGTCTCCCTATCAAAATCCCTAGAAAGCATTGACAAGCTACAAGTGCATCTTGGGTGAGTCTAGAAGAGGGGAGGGTCATCCAGAGCAGCAGAAGGGTAGGTCTGCCCTGTGAGGTTATTCAGAGACCTGGATCCTCTGCGTTGTTTTTCTGCCTAGCCCCTTGATAAAGTTGACTCTCCACCCTCCTTGTAGCCCACAAAAGAGGGAAGTGGAAGTAGAGGAAGGTTTGTTAAACAGGCATGATCTGCAAATCCCTGCACCCTTTTTGGCAACTTTCCATTGGCCAGACTCAGTTATAAAGCAAGCAAGAAAGTAGTCTTGACTGCCATGTGTCCAGCCAGCAGCACAGAATTATGATACAGGGGTAGAGGGGGATGGAGAAAATATCCCATAACTGCACAGAAAGGAAGAGAGGTACTGGAAGATAGCCATCTTTACAGATAGTAAGGCAATGCAATTAAAGAACAACTAGCACAGTGTTAGTGTGCATTAAGGACTCAGTGGATAGAAGCTGTCACTCACTGGAAGAATCATTCTTAGCAGGAACAGGTAGAGTTGCATCTCAGCCAAGACAGAACAAAGGCAAGGACACAGCCCCTGCTGCTCTAGATTCCAAGTCCACTTCTTTGGGAGGCTCTGGGCATGAGGACCAGCCCCCACAAGACCCCAGTGGCAGGGAGGACCCACAGCCCTGGAGAATGTGAGCACATTCTCCCAAATGCTCCTGACACCTCTGCTCTTTGCATCACAGCATCTGATGCCAATTCCTTGCGGTCACATCCCCTAGAGGGACAGGGAGGTATGATTGGTATCCTGTGGGAGGGGGCCTTGGCAAGCAGCTTGGCATGTCAGCCAATGCCCTGCTGTGTTCATCTTGGTTGACATTTAATTATGTTCCGTTCTTATCAGCTGTCAGGTCAGCTTCCTGACAGGACACTGAATGGAGCTGGAAGCAGGCCATCCCCTGTGGACTCCTCCTCATTGGGACTTTCTCAGCTGGAAGACCCCAGGAAGCAAGAGTCAAGAGTCAGACTGGGACTGCAAGGGCACAGAGTCAGGCACCATCTTCCAGCCACACTTGCCCATTCACAACTTAGAGCCACAGTTGCCCATTCACAAATACAAGAGACCTCTTACTAGTCTACTATTAAACTTTTCAGTGCACTTGATTAATTGCTGGTTTGCTCAGATTAACCCATACTTGCATCTTCCCCACCACCCTTGTCTACCCTCATGCCATTGATTACTAGGAAGTGGCTCTTGAGAGCAGCCATGTTTTGAAAACATAATAGCAAATTATGTTTGCGATATCCATGGTTCTTAGAGCATGCCAGCTACTGGTCTGTGTGGTTCTGCACACCCAGGTTCCCACACTCTGAATCCATCCTGTTACCAATTTCCTGAGAGCAACAGTATTGAACCGAGGGAATATTTAATTCTCCTAAGAACTACATGAAATAGATCCTATTATTATCCTCATCTTGTGGGTAGATACTTATGCATGCTGATTCATGTAACGTAACATGATCAAGGCCACTAGATTAGTAGGTGGCAGAGATGGGTGTGAATCTAACTTGCACTTAGCCATCTACACTATGTAGGTCGGCATGGACAATGCAAACACCTCAAGCAATCTGCCCCCATTCTCATGGGCCTACCTGTCCTTCACAAGTAGATGAGTTAGGAACTTGCTAGGACTTCCTTGCAGCTAGATGATTGCAGTTGGCTCTGATTGGATCTCGCAGATGAATTTACATTTTCATGTAAAGAGGAAGGAGCGGAAACCTTCCTCTCACTTCTGTATTGCTGCTACAAATATGTTCCAGGGGCAATTGCTTTCTCTGGAGTGGCATCAGTAATGGTCTCTGTGGAGTGTGGGATCTGTCAGGTGGACAAGACCCTTGTTTGGCTGGTGCAAGTCATGGCAGGCATGGCATGGTCTTCGGGGAGAGACAGGTGATCAAGGAGATAAGATTCTTTCAGTGTTGACTTCAGGGAAGAGGCCATGGATCATTTGATGGACCAGTTCTGCACGATGGCCTTACATTCTGAAAGCAGTTTCTTTCTCCTTATACAATTCCATGACCCATCTCATGTTCTCTCATAAATGCCTTCCTGCTTCAGCTATCGGCCTGTGTACCAGGAGAAAGGGCTTGCTGGATTGTTGGCTCTCTGCCATCACCCCAGTACTAGACCTTGGAGTTGGTGGATCTGTCGACTATGTCCCTGCCAGTGAAGGGTTTCTACAGTCATCAGTTCCCATAAGTGTCTTGGAGAACATAACTACACCTCTTAGTGAACTCACTTCGGGGTCTCTCAACCTCCTGCACTGCTGACATCTGGACCAGGATAATTTCTAGGATTTGGCAGGGTGGAATTTTGTGCATGGTGAGACGTTTAGCAGTATCCCTGGCTTCCATCTACTAGAGCACCCTTAGCTCCATCATCATCATCATCATCATCATAATGCTACAGGGCATTGCTGCTTGTCCCTGTAGGGACCAAATCACCCCCAGTTGACATAGGCTGGGATGGAGAACCCTGGACTGAGGGATTGAGGGGATTTAGGAAGCATAGCCTGCATTGGCGCTCTGCCCCTGGCAGCCCCGTAGGGCCCATTGGGTCCCTTCATCTTCTCCTTAGGCCTGATCAGCCTCTGAATTGATTGCGTTCTTTATCTTTGTTTGTGTCCTTTTTTTGTTTAATCTGCCTCCCAGTGGATCCTCTCCACCGTAGTATCTGGCAGCACTGTTGCTTGACTCTGAGTCAGAGTTCCACCAGGAGGGTTTCTCCTAAGAGCCATTTAACGCACAGTCACTCCATTCCAAACACTTCCCCTGCATTAGCCCACTCAGCCTTACCAAGGAGGAAACAGAAGCTCAAGGAAATCTAAGAACAGCCCACTGCACCCCCCTCCACACACACTCAGGTTCAATTCTAAGCTGTGCGGTTTGTCAGGCTGCCTCCCTGAAGACTGGGGTGCCCAGGGGTGTCATCCTGAGTGGGGAGCAGCAGCCTTTGGGAATGGATGGGCCCACACCAGCCTGGACCCCAGCCCCAGACTCATGTCCTACAGCCTGACAGTGAAGACGGCGTGGCTTACTGAGCACTTACGACGCCCAGACCCCGGAGAGCTTACGCTGTTTTTCACGTTGGAGGAATTATGGTTCAGCTGCTCTTTGGTGGCCTCCAAACTATTTCTCTTTCTTTCCAGCGGGAAACCACAACCCCCAGCTCTCCACTGTTTCCTCCCTCAAAGAAGCCTGAGAAACTTGGCCCTCAGGAATTCCTCCCCTCCCCCAACCCATGGCACAATGGGAAGAAAACCCTGAGAGGGAACAGGAATCTGTGGTGGATTTTTTTCCTTCCACAGCCCTCCCCTCACAGTAATTAGCACTTCAGTTTTCTCTTGTGGTATTTATGTGTTTAGACAACACAGTTCATTGTTTCCAAATGTTAGTCAAATCTAACTATAAATCAGGCCCCAAATCTTGAATCCTATTCAAGGGAAAACTCACAAGTTGGCTTTACACAAATAAATCATACGAGGGTGGGGAATGTTATAAATGTAGAAAAGCATTCAGATGCATACACTGTAAATGCAGCTCGTTGGACCTCTTAGCGAGTACATTAAAAACAATTATATAAGGCGTGGGAAATCTAAAATACATCAGTATTTAAAATGAAGCCTTTTGAAAGTTCATATGTCTAAGAAGAATTAATATTGTTAGCACTTTGCAGTTTACAAAGCCTTTTTTCTTTTTTCACTTTTTTGGTATGCTAATTGAATCGAATCCCTGACAACATTCTTCTTATATGAGGAGGCAAGCTATTTTATGAAATTCCATCAAGTCTAAGGCATATTTTGTTCTCCTTTTTTATCTCTGAAATCAAGATGCCTCATAAAATTAAAGGCATGTCAGTTTAATTGGCAGCTTTATTTTCTTAGTGATGCAAAAAAAATGTCGTACAAGTTATTAATAACTGTGCCTTAGGTGTAATGAAATGTGTCTCACTATAATCCTGCTCCACAGGGTGAAGGGGTGCGACGGGGAGAGGGGTGACAGGGCCTGAGATATTACAGATGTGGTCCAAGGTCATGCTACCAGGAAATGAAAGAATCAAGACTTGAACCCAAGAGAGGAAAGACCTTTGAAGGGCAATTAAATGCCCAGAGAGTTGCTCTTAATGGAAGGTTGTGCCAAATACTGAAAACTTTTTTTTTCTTAACAGTTTTCAAATTTGGAGCCAGACCATATTAGAAGGTAAACTGAGAATGATCAGATTTTCTTTCTTCCTCTTGCCCCTGAAATATTCTGCCTTGACTCAGGACAATTTCAATAGCATTGCTTTAGAGCAAGCCCTGCGTTAGCTGCCTCTGGCTGATTAGCCCTCTGTGGTTGCCTGCAGAAAACTAGGAAGCAGCTCCGGGTGGGCTCAGTCCCACACCTTTGTACAAAGGTTGGAAGGGAAGCGCACAAGCTGAGTTTCAGCCCCTTTTATACTTGGAAGAGCTCCTTGTACAGTGCATACCCTAAGCAACTGCACACAGTCTCCTGACCCAGGGTGCCCATGTCTCCACGTGGTCCTTGATGGAAGACTTACAGAATAAGAATTCCTGGCAGAGAGAAAGAATGTCAAAAATATTTTTCTAATCCATATCACAATAATTGATGAAGCCCAGTTTTTGTGTTCTAGTAATCTTGCTTTTGAAACTTTGACCAAACTTGGCTTTCCAGAGAACTCAGAGGGTCTTAAGAAATTACAATGCAGTCTTATTTTTAATGGTCTTTCCGGGCCCATTTCTGCAGACATGACATATAGTTAAACCAACCAACCATTGCATTCACTTGCTAATCAGAGGTAGAGTAGAAAGCTTCTTCAGAGCTAAATTCATATTTGAGTTTCTGCTACTTTCCAACCATTCACTATGAAAAAATGCTAAACGTTTGTGAAAAATTCCATCTCCCTGTAGAGAAAGTGTATTCTTTGTGACTGCTCCAGGAAGGGGTGGAATCAAAGTCCTTTCCCCGGATTACTTTGAATGACTTGATAGACTGGAGCAATAGCACAGTGGTAGGGCATTCGCCTTGCAGGAAGCCAACCCGTGTTTGATTCTGCCGTCCCTCTTGGGGAGCCCGGCAAGCTACCGAGAGTATCCCACCCGCACGTCAGAGCCTGGCAAGCTACCCGTGGCGCATTCAATATGCCAAAAACAGTAACAACAAGTCTCACAATGGAGACGTTACTGGTGCCCACTTGAGCAAATCGATGATCAACGGGATGACTGTGACTTGAATGCCCAGGATAAAGTGGAAGGTGTTCTGGAGTTGGAGACTAGGTCCCCTACAAAACCCTCGAGTTTTCACTTAAATGTCTTAGAACTCAGCGACCATAGCAGGAGTCAACCCAGGCTTTCCCAGGAGAGGCCTATAGGGAGAGAAACTGAGCCTGGGGTTTCATAGGCCCAGTGGAGCTCCCAGCGGACAGCTGGCATCAACTTTTCAGCCATGTGAGAGAGCCACATGAACATGCTCTCCCAGCCCCCAATGAACCATCTCTGTTGGTACCAGGTGAAATGTACACAGGCTGTCCCTGCTGCCAGACTGTAGGCATGTGAGCAAGGTAACTGGCAGTCTTTACTTTAAGTCAGGAAGTTTTTTGTTTTGGGGGTTTTTTTGCTTTTTGGGTCACACCCAGCGATGCACATGGGGTCACTCCTGGCTCTGCACTCAGGAATTACCCCTGGTGGTGCTCAGGGGACCACATGGGATGCTGGGAATCTGACCCAGGTCGGCTGCATGCAAGGTAAACACCCTACCCACTGTGCTATCGCTCCAGCCCCAAAGTCTGGAATTTTTGAAGTCGAATCCTGCAGACATGAATAAATGACGATAGAAATCATCCCTTGTGTAGGGAGGTGAAGGAGAATCCGTGTGTAAAACACTTAGCATGCATTGCAGAGCTCAGTAGGACCTTAGAAGGCCCTTACAAGTGAACAGTGTGTGTTCCACTCAGTTCCTAGTTGTTGTTTCTATGGGAGGCTCCTGATGATCTACAAGTTGCGGAGTCAGGTCATCGCCGTCTCTCGATTCACTAGAACCCAAATAAATCATTCCCTGTAAATGCCCAAGATCTTCTCTGTTGGCTGTGGCACGTGGGTGAAATTCTCATTGGCCCTCCCAGCTGGATACTCACTAAAGAAAGTGTCCTTGGATTGCAAGTTGATGACTTCCCATGGCCACAAAAGATGGTGATGGATGACATGTCAAAGGCTGCACCTGCTCTTGATCCCCAAGGCCATAGGCAGGCAAGAGACGAACCTGAGCATGCAGAGGCCCCTGGCAAGGGCCTCCACCTGGGACTGTTCCAGAGTAGGTCAGTGTACCCACCTTCCAGCACCCCAGGCTTCCTGGAGCTTATTACCTTTGAAATGAAGTTCACAGCACTGTAGTTAGGAGGGGGGTGTAGTGACCTTTTCTCATAAATGACTGGGCCTCTGTGTCCTTCTCCTATCAATGTACCAATGGGGTGGATGTTGACAGGTGCCACACACAGCCACAAGAGCATGCGATAGGCATTCATGAAGGCCAGGGGGGAGGTGGTATGTATAGTGATAAAGGAGACTGTTTGCAGGTTGGCATCATGGAGGGGAAAGCAAGGCATTTTCCCCCTGGGCATGGATGTAAAGCTTTTTGTTTGGGGTTTGTTTCATTTGAATCACTCCCCAGGAGCACTGGTTCTCAAGAGCACCCACCTCTCAGCATGTTGAGGATGTGCAATGAGACAAGACCTCTGTAGCCTTGGGTGACACTGGGGCCACCTAGCCTGGGAGGCAAGTGGATAATAATGCTCATGCCATCCTTCCAATCATTCCATGGGGGGACGGGGTTTGGATTTTCACACCATTTAGAATGAGGACCTCAGAAGATGATTTGCTGTTCATTGTTACCCATGCGGGTGGTTGTCACTTCATGGGCTGGGGCCAGTGGTTCATCTTCCCAATGGCAAAAAAAAAAAAAAAAAAAAAAACATAGAAAAGGTGCAGGCATTATATCAGGACTGTCTGTTTTTGTTTGGGAACCATAGCCAGCAATGCTCAGGGTTCTCTCCTGGCTCTGTACTCAGGGAATCACTCCTGCTGGTTCTTTTTTTTGAAATTTTATTGAATCAGTGTGAAACAGTTACAAGCTTTCAGGTTTGGGTTACAATCTCACAATGATCAAACACCCATCCCTCCACCAGTTCACATTCCCTACCACTGATATCCACAGCATAACCCTCTTTTCCCACCCTCCCCCTGCCTCCATGGCAGACAATAATCCCCATACTCTCTCTCTACTTTTGGGCATTATGGCTTGCAACACAGACACTGAGAGGTTGTCATGTTTGGTCCATTATCTACTTTCAGCATGCATCTCCCATCCCAACTGGTTCCTCCAGCCATCATTTTCTTAGTGATCCCTTCTCTATTCCATCTGCCTTCTCCCCTCCACTCATGAAGCAGTTTCCCAGCTATGGGGCAATCCCCCTGACCTTTGTATCTACTGTCCTTCGGTGTCAGCCTCATGTGATATTATTCTATACTCCACAAATGAGTGCCTGCTGGTTCTTATATGGGATGCCAGGGATCGAAACCAGGTTGGCCACTGTGCAAGCCCAATGCCCTGCCAACTATACGGTAGCTCTGGCCCCAAATCAGGGCAGTCTGGTCACACCAAGTCTCCGTCTCGTCTCCCTTTCTTTCCCCACCCAAACCTAGTAATTAGGTTTGTCTCTCGGGAGGCAGACAAAGCCTCTGCTGGATACCCACGGTCTCTCAGTCACTCAACATATAGTTGTTGGGCTGGGCTATAAGCTTCAGCCGCAAAGACAACACAGCTCTGCCTTCACAAGTCGTTCACTCTCTCCCAAAGCATAGATGTCAGGTCTGCGGTCAGCAAAGGTGGCAGGGCACAAAGATGACCTCTGCTCAGGCTTGCCCATCCTGTCCCCAGGCTTGAACTGCTACCTGCACCCAGTAGGTGCTCAGCAGCTTCTGCGGACCATTGTCTGTTCCATTACCCACCATTCCTTGCTCCGTTTTCTCCTGCATCGTATAAAATATTTTAAAACCCTACCAAAAATTGGTTGGTTAGGAAAATTCAGAAAAAGTTTCCCCAAAGAATCATAATAACATCCCATGCGAGCTCAGAGAAGAGTCTGACGCAATTCTGCAAAAGAGTGTCCCCTCCCTTTTGGAGCAGAGCTTTGCATTTTGAAATAGAAAAAAAAAGAGCGAGCGAGAGAGAGAAACTGTAATTATTAAAATTGTGTATATAGGAGAATTTAGCCTTTCATTTGAGGTGTCCTAATGACACTTCAACAACTGCTAGGGAAGATAATAGGGTTTAGAGCAATTACACAGCCCGTCAAATACCGAACATGAGTGATTCAGATTCAGGCTCGGGGCTGGAACAATTCTCAGCAATTTTGCTCATACACAGCTGTTTCATTTAAAATATTTTGGCAGAAAATTGCAAAGTGGGCTGTGCTGGCCATGCCTGCTTGGGGAGCTTAACTCCTTTCCTTCCTCACACCACCCTCTTCTTCCCTTCCCGGCCTTCCATCTTAATGACAGCTTCAGGGAAGCATTTTAGTCACAGTTAAGATAAAACTTGACCCCTTCAACTATTGCACTGGGGTTGGGGCTTCAGAAGTTGGCAGGGAATTCTGCTTCCCTCGCTGTGGCAGTAGTCTGTGTCGTTCAATCCCTGGGTGGCCAGTCCCAAGGAGCACTGTGAGGGGATATCAAATGATGCGAAACAGTGGCCCATTCCCTTGGGGTGAGTTGAGAAGAGTTCTGTTTAGTCTGAGCTGCAAGGCTACATGATCGCGACTGCCTACTGGCTGGGTCTTCACATGGTAGGAAAAAAGATCAGTCATCTTATTTCTTCCCTTGTTTTTGTTTTTAGTTTTTTATCTTTCGGTCCCCACCTGGGTGGTGCTCAGTGCTTCTGGGTGGCTCTGTGCTCAGGGATCACTCTGGCAGAGCTCAGGGACCCTATGCAGTTCTATTCCAGGGGTTTAACCTGTGCTAGCTGCATGCAACCGCCCTACCTGTTGTGCTATTTCTCTGGGTCTAGCTTTCTTATTTTTCTTTGTCACAGGGCACTTGTACCCTCCTGGGGAGGCCATCACAGGTACTGACCCTGACCTTTTAATCTCAAGGGGCAGGAAGCAGTTAACAGAATGTGCAGCTCAAACCTTAGGGGTGGAACAGTGGACCCATGAGGCCCACGGGGCTCTCAGAACAAACCATGGCGGCAACAAATCCTGCAGCACCCACTGCTGAGTCTTGTTCCATTCACCCCAAATCACTGAGCGTTTACTGTGAATGGGGGGCTCGTGGTATTTCAGTTAGAAAAACTAATCCTTAGGCCACAGGAGAGCCCAGAACAAACCCTCAGTGATGTCTAAGTTTATGTCAGCTGGGCCACATTCTGGGACAAAGTGGTCCAGACCAACCTGAGTCTAGATGTCCTGGGAAGGTACGTTGGTGGGGGGGGATATTCATATCAATGACCAAGTGGCTGTAAGTTAAGGTAGGCCTTGACATTGCAGGTGGGCTCCATCTAGTGAATTGGGGCTATTAAGGACCAAAACTCAAAACTGAAGTTTTTCAAGGTAGAAAAAAATTCTACCTTCAGACTGTCATTCTGCCTACATTTCTTGTCTGCCTAAAAATTTCAGACTCCCACAAACATATGAGTCAGTTCCTTAAAATATAAACATACACACCTGCATCACTTGACTTTGTTTCAGTTCATGACTGACTGCATATAGGATGGGGATCCTTTTCATAGCTGAAGTGGATAGTAGGCTATTTCGCACTGGTGCTAAATATACTTCATGGTATTTGCACAACAATTAAATCTCTGAATGACACACTCCCCAAAAGTAAGCTTGTCCTCAGGCATGACTAAAGTAGGTAGATGATGATGATGATGGTGATGATGATAGATAGATAGGTGGTAAACAGCAGATGGGTAGATGATAGACAAATAGGTCCATGATAGATCAGTGAATAGATAGGTGACAGATGGATAGATAATAGATGGGGTAGATAGTGGATAGATGACATGTAGCTGTTTCCTGCTGTCTGTTTCTTTAGAGAACCCTGACAGGATGCACCATTTACTTCCCATTTACATGCAAGTCAAATGATCTCAAATTCCTTCCTGTGACCTCAGCAGCCTCTGATAATCCAAGCTCAGCCTCCTACTTCTTCTCAAATCTCATTCCCTCACCTAGAAATTTCCCAACTCAAATATTCTGGAATATTTGAGAAATATTCAAATATTTCTCAAATATTTGAATTTGTGAAAACTGTTTCCTGAGCCCTGTCCCCAGATATTCAAGTTCAATAGAAGGCGCTCAAGCCCTTGAATTTCAAGTGCAGGCAGATTGCATGTGCTTCTGGGCCAAGAAAAATAGTCAGAGTACCCCTGGGCGATGCATTCAGTCCCCCACACTGAATTGGTTCCTCTGAAGGGCTCTGGGCTTTGGAGGGTTGCATTACTAAGTCATTGTCTCTGCTCTTGGAACATCTGCCAGTGCTAAATGCCACATCATCTGGGTATCATGAGAGCCCATGTCTGCCTGCCAGCCTGAAAGCAGCCATGGCAAATGGGATGTGTTCCACTGGTTCCCATTAGTGTTCTCCCAGCTGCAAACCTGGGTCCTGGGTCACACAGCTGCCAGGATTCAGCTGGAGCAGTGGCAACAGCTTCACAGAATATGAGGCTGGTATTCCAAGTGTGGTCCATAGTAAGCTGGCAAGGCTTAGCCAAGTGGGTGCCATGGTCTTTGGACTGCATCTTGGAGGATGGAATTTCAGAAGGAGGATTAGGTTTCCAGTAAGGGAAGCCTTTGAAGGTGAGTCAAGGACAGAGAGAAAAGGTGCAGGTTAGGGTTAGAATGGTGATGGTTTGGTAGGAATAGGGTCATGGGCAACAGGGATGAAACCCTGAAAGTCTGATGCAAAGGAGGGACATGTTCAAGATGAAGAGAGGAAAGAGGTTCATGGCACGATGAGCACAGGATAGGTAAGGGCACCCTGGCACCACCAGGGCACTGAGGACAAAGTTCTGGATGCAACAGGGTTGGCCCAGTCTATTCCATGTTGGGAGAAAGAGGTTCAGATAAGGAAGAAAAACCACGTAATGGGACCAGGGTGATAGCACAGTGGATAAGGCGAAATAATTCTGATCCTAAGTCTAAATGCCTACAGACTCAGAATCCCCTGGACCAAACTAAATAGAGACTGGTCATGTGCTCATGGATGTGGCTGATGATGAATCTGTGACCGTGAAAGGATCCTTGGAAGTCAAATAAAGGCCGAGTTGTGCTCATCAGAGATCCACAGGTTCAAGTCCAAACCCCAGTGCCTCAGGATGAACTTGGGTTTGGAGAAGAGTCTTTAGAGAGTCTTTAATGAGTTCATTAATGATGGTGTCCTCAAAAGAGAAGATTAGGATGAGTCACACAAACAGGACAGCCCCACCAGGACCCAGGAGCTGTTTATCTCCTCCCCACAGAGAGCTTCCCCATGTCACCCACCCCGCCCACACCTGGGCCCAGGACTTCCAGCCTCCAGGGCTCTGGGAAAGTAAATCCTGGATGCTAATACTGCCCAGTCATCCATGAACTCTGTTAAGACAGCCCTAGAAACCCCAGACAGTCTTCCAGTGACCCTCCTCATTTCTCAAAGGGGCCTGAAGGCAAGGGTGGGGGTGGGGGGTTCTCTCCAGTGGCTGAGGCCAGCTCGAGGCTCTTGACTCTGGACAAATAGTCATTTTTCACCATCCCAAGCCTCCTCTTCTGTCATAAAATATTGACCAACTCCCTGTCTACAGTTTACTTTGTTCAAACAATTTGCCACCACAAAAGCAAACCAGCCCGTTTGTTTTATTAAATAATGATTTTTCTCCTGGTGCTCTTATATTCCACCCTCCAAAAGCTGAGAACTCGAAAGTCCCCCTCCAGCCCCATTGCCTCCAACTTACAGTCCTCGGGGTTCCACCCAGCGTTGATTCCCTTAAGGTTGCATGAGGGAAAGGTGCACCTTTACATCCTAGGAGGTGGAGGTGGGGGTGACTCAGACAGAAATTTCCACACAATAATCTCAAGCAGGGAACTGTTGTGAGGACTGAGATGGGTTTTAAAAGAGAGGGATTTGGAGCTGGGGGTTAAGAGAGGGAGAAGCAAGACTCTGAGAGACAACAAAGATATCTTCATTCTTTGGGGTCCAAGCAAGAGAGCCTGTCTCAGAATGGTTAAGCTCTGGGGGGCCTGGGGGGACTTGGGAAAACACTGGGTTTCCCAGAATCCAAAGAAAAGGCGGGCACCAGGGTCTGAGCAGGGGGAGAACCCAAGTTCTTATCAAGAGCTGGCTTTCAATGCCTCTAAGTTCCAAGGCCAAGATCACCCACACTGGTGATCTGGCCTTGGAGGCTCTAGCTATAGGGCACAGAGCAGTCTTTAGGATGTGGGGTGCCTACATCGTGGGGGAGCACCCCTTTCCTGACCTACCTTCCATCATTTCCATCAGAATATCACCGCCAGTTGGTGTTTCTCTGCTATCCTAGAAAACACCATGTCAGCTGCGCCTCCTTTGGAGTCAAGGTCCCCACCGCCCCACCTCCACCCTTTCATTTCCTTTTCCAACTCTCTGCGTTTAAGTGCATGCATGTTGATGCTTGCTGAGAAACACACCAATGTCATGAGTAAAGGTGCTGGCAGTGTTCTACCTTGTGGCCTCCTGTCCTCCTCACAGAACCTCAGTGGTCTGAATGCTTCTGGCCTTGCCTTATCTACCAGAGGAGCAAAGTAAGGCACAGAGTGGTTAGGTCATCTGCCCAAGGGCACACAGCGAGTGTCTGGCAGAGCTGTTCTTAGAACCCGATTTAGCTTCCATCGCTAAATCCTGTGTGCTTAATCTCCAAGTTTGCTTGTCCCCTCTTCTGCTCCTGCCCAGCTCATCTCCCATGGGCCTTATCCTGTATCCTGCCCTGCCCTGCCTCTTCCCTCCCAGGGCCTCATGATAACAGCCTTCAGCTCACACCTGCCATGGTGGGGTTAGTCCTCTTTGGTCAGGACTCTTCCTCCAGAATGACATGGCATCTCCACACTTAGCCAAAAGCCCAACACATGGTAGATGTTCAATAAACGCGCCCCAGATTAGTGAACAGTGGTATGGCTGGCCACAACTTTTCACAAAATTCAACAGCTCAATCGAAGGCTGCCCAGCAAGGAAGGGCTGGACCTGGGCTCAATCCCAGTCCTGGGAAAGCAGGTCAATGCAGGTTGCCAAGTCCCCTGCCTACTAAGGGCCTCATGGAAAGTGTTGAGGCAGCTTCCTGCTCCCCGCCCCAGGCTGCAGTCCTGCTTGCTCCCCCACAGATGGCTAAGGAAGGAAGAGGCGAGTGAAGGGGGAGATTTCCCAGCATCCGATGATGGGCGTGTCCTTCTCTGTGGATGCTCAGAGCGAGGCAGGAGCAATTCTCATTATCAGGCGCTCCAAGGCTGGCCATATGGGCTTATTTTACTGGATTTTGGTGTTGTAAAAGAAAAAATTCTGTTAAACACGGGGTGAGTCATCGTCTGCTTCTGTAATTGCACCCCGTCCTGCACCGCCTTCACTGGAACGCTCTAAAAGCCGGGCTGCAATTTCCGGAAAATTCTATGGCGCTCCCTTGCTAATCACAAGGGGTGAGGTACCCTATTCTCCAGGAGTGTCACTCCCTCCTTTGAGCTCCTTGAGCTGTCTCCCTTCTCTCAGCCCCCCACATCCGTTAGCATTTTTATCCCTTTCCCTATTAAGGTCGTTCATTCCTCTGGGCAGCCACAAGATTGTTTTCATCTCGTTTTCTACAGAACCTAGCACCGCCACAGGCCTGCAAGCACTTGGGCATGCCTCCTCTCGGTATATTTAACTTTGGAGTGCCTCACTGGGGAGGCTGGGTTAAAAGTAGTCCCTGAATGGGGCGGAGAGGTAGGACAGAGGAAAAGCACTTGCTCGAATGCAGCTGCAACAGCTACAAGCCTGATCTGAACCCCTAGTACTACATAGGGTGCTCTGAGCACCACCAGAGGTCATCCCTGAGACCCTCCTCCTAAGTAATCCCAGGAGTGACCCCCCCAGCACTGTGCAAGGAGTAACCCTTGAGCACTGCCCCCAAAATAAACAACAACAAAAATAGTGGAGGCTGTGACTTGGTAGAGTATCACTTGCCTCACATGTATGAGGTCTTGGGTTTGATCTGTAGCATGGTCAAAAAGACCTCTCAAACGGAATGGGCCAGAAAGATGGCTCAGAGATGGCTGAACAATACTTTTTTATTGGGGGGCTGGAGGGTATAAAGAGGTATGAAGAGGAGGACTTGCATCCGATCCTCCTGAACCTAGAGCTTGGACTGGCTCCCAACCAACTTCTGGGCATGGCCCCAAAACAAAACAAAAAACAGTAGAGCAGGTGACCATGGCTCAGATCACCCATCTGGATTTTTTTATTGAGGACAAGTTGGTGCAGGAAAAATAATAAACGCATTAGCTCCAACCCAGTGGAGTTCAGATTCGGACTCAACTGCTCTGCCATTTTGGATTCGCCAAGCCGCCGAGTTTCAGGGTGTTTATTTGTCAGTGGAAATAAATCCTGAGTAATGGAGTGATTGTAAGAGCTAAGGATGTTTCTACCGGTAGGGCTCGTCCTGACCTTTCTCCTCACCTGGGCAAAGGAGCAGATGTGAGCCCAGGCCTGAGGCAGCTGGGGTCCAAAGTAGCCTGCTCTGATGCTGCCAGGGCGGGGGTGGCGTGACCAGTCAAGTGACTGACTTGAGAAAATTCCAGATGCCGCTCTGAGAATCCTGGGGGCGGGGGTTTGCTTTGTTTCATCCTTCTTGCCAGCCTGGCAGCTGATCAGAGTGCTCAGACAAGACAATGGTTGTTGGATTCAAGAGGAGGTTGTTCGGACAGAGTGGCTTTCAAAGAGGAAGCTACTAGAAACACACCCTAGAGGTGAGGGAGGAAAGGGGAGTGAGGAGTACCCCTCTGAGACCTTCACAGGATGTTAATCAGGGTCTTTCTGCCAGGAGCTTTGCCTCTTTAATAGAGCAGCCACAGAACCCTGGGAAGCCACTGATGAATGGAGGGATGTGTAGGATTTGCATTTGGTTTTGTTTGAGAGCAGAGGGTTACACACCCCGAGGGGCTCAGCAACAGTTCCTGGGGCCTTGCTTGGAGGTTGCTCCTGGCAGTGCTTGGGGAACCATGCGCCAGACATCAAACCTGGGACTCCCACATACACAGGACACACTCAGCCCTTTGAGTTGTCTCCCCACCCTGAGTAGGATTTTTAAGTCTTCCACTCTTATTTAAGGTTCACCTTTTTCTTTTTCTCTTCCCCCCACCCTTTTTAAAAATTGAATCACCATGAGATATCACAGTTACAAAGCTGTTCATGATTAGATTAGGTTTTAGTCATACACTGTTCCATCATTCATCCCTCTACCAGGGTACATTTCCCACCATCAATGTTTCCAGTATTATCCCTCCCCCCATTCAGTCTGCCTCCGTGGAAGAAATCTCTCTCTCTCTCTCTCTCTCTCTCTCTCTCTCTCTCTCTCTCTCTCTCTCTCTCTCTCTCTCTCTCTCTCTCTCTCTCTCTCTCTCTCTCTCTTCTTTTGGACATTATGGTTTACAATAGAGGCACTGAGAGGTTTTCTTGTTTAGTCCTTTACCTATTTTCAGGACACAGTCCTTATCCAAAATGATCACTATCCAACTATCATTGTCATAGTGGTCCCTTCTCTATCCCAACTGTCTTCTTCCCAGCACTTGAGGTAAGCTTCCAACCATGGACCAATCCTCCTGAAGGCTTACCTTCTTAAGGCAGAATATAGGACACCACCTTGAGTTTCATCTATTATAGTAGGAAACATATAAAATGGGGTGGGGCTCCTTTTACTTCATTTCTGTTTGTTTTCATGTTCATTGTCCCTCTTTCTTGGCCAGAAATTAGGATCAAACAATGCAGTTAGCAATAGAAGGCCAGAGAAGTTTACACCAGAGGTGATGGATACTGGGGCATGTGCTATAACCCTGCCCTCTTTTGCCCTCAGCAGACAAACACCATCACTCACCACCCCTCTGTGCTGTCCCTGGGCTGGGCAACCTCGTCATAATAACTCACACAAATTTCAAGCCAGAACTGAGATCACTGCATTTTTCTATTAGCAAACACTTTCTTTTTGAGAAAGGGGAAAACAATGTACATATTACAATTAAAGCAACTGCCACTGCACCGTGTAAATATTCCCGACCCTGGAGATTCCATTTCAATAGTCTTATTATCAGCCTATTTTATTTGAGTATAAACAATAAATACATTGCAAATTATTAATGGAAAACCATGTTTAGGAATTACAGCGATTACCGATCAATTGGACGGAATAATTACTACAATCACTGGGTAATTAGATCCTTCCTGGTTTGAAAGGGGAGTGCATAAGCTCTAGGATTGATTCTTTCGCTCAGCAGAGTCTCAGAGCCTGGAAGAAAGAGTTCTGCATGCCAGGACAACCAAGATGGCAAGTGTAATTTGGGGTCACCATCCCTGGTTTCCCCAAAGAAGGAGATAGCATTCCTGCTACAAATGGTTTCAGCTGGAGATTACAGAGTCTTGAACAAAAAGCAGTTGAAACTGGAAGTTTGGATTTTTTTCCCCACCAAATTAGCAATGGCTCTTCCCACCATAGGCCTGTACTGGGAACACAGTACAACGTCAAGAGAGCCTGACCTCTTTCAGTTTTTGCCCAGTTGCATCAGAGGTTGATGGCTACTTCGAGGGCTGCTAATGCTTCAGACCCCATCTTTACTTCAAGGAGGGAAGAAGAAATAGTGACAATGACATTTGTCCTTTTTAAAACTCAGGAGAGCACTGAGAAGACTTCTTACATCTCTTTGTTCAGAAGAGATCACACAGAGATCCCTTGCTGCAAGGGAGGCTGAGAACATGGAGAACAGAATCGTCTGGTTGGTGTAGATGGATCGCAATCCTTCACCTGGACCTGAGTTGGCTATTACTCTAAAAAAGTGGGCGTTCTGTTAACAAGAAAGAAGGGCAATCAGGAAAGTGAGTAGAGAGCTAACAGTGACTATGACAGATACTCAAAGATACCATGCCCCAAGTCCTTTTGAGCCATGACAGGTATCAATAATAAAGCTGGAATCGGCTCTTATGCGTTCATTCAACACATACCAATCAGTACAGAGTAGGTGCTAGAAATTGTGCTAGCATAGAAAAAGCACAGAATTATTTAAGAACCTATGATTGGACATAGAACACTTTCTAGGAATAGTACAAAAAATTGAAAAGAGAGAAAGGGGGAGAGAGAAAGAGAGAGAGAGAGAGAGAGAGAGAGAGAGTCACAGTCTATAACAGGGAAGTATGAGACACAGAGAAGAGAAGAGTGTTTCTGTATTGGACAGAGGGAATAGCTTGTGAAGGGTCTCAGGGGAGGAAGAGGCATGCCTATCTGCAGAGACAACAGACAGGGTAGCTGGGGGAGGGAGAGGTTACATCTGCTTCAGCAGGTATCAGCACTAGACACTGGGACTCCCACTAGTAAGTGACATTCATGAGCCTTCTCAGCAGCTGTATTCTTCTGCTTGGGTGCGGGAAATGGTTTTTTTAATTAATTTATTTTTAAATTTTTATTGATTCACTGTGAGATATAGTTACAAGCTTTCATGTCTGAGTTACAATCACACAATGATCAAACACCCATCCCTCCACCAGTCACATTCCCCACCACCAATATCCCCAGTACACCCCCACCTTTCCCACTTCCCGGGGGAAATGGTTTAATAAAGATGTGGGAGAGTAGATTTTAATACTTGCTATTTTGTAAAAAAATTAAACAACAGATGGTTTCAGGCACAGCTGGATCCAGAGGCTCAAATGTTGCCTTCAAGGATGTTCTTCCTCTTTTTAGACACTTTCTTCCTCGGTGTTCTCTTCATTCTCGGGTTCTCTCTGAAGCCCTGCAAAACCACATCCATCAGAAGTTCTGTATCTGAGTTCTGTGAGCCTTGGACCCTGGAGGAGAAAAGTCATAGTTCCATAAGAGGTTCTAGGGAGAAGTCCCTTCCACCTGAACTGATTTCTTGCTGTGCTCCAATGAGTCAGATCCCTTCCTCAGAATCCTACAAAATGAGGGGCTATCGCTCAGGTAGACTGAAGCCAGGCGGCCTCTGGCTCACTCTGTCTCCTTCATCATATTCGTAGTAACCAGGCCTATGTCCCCTGCCTTTTGTTCTCCTGCACCCCATCCCTCAGCGTCAATGACTTGCACAGGAGCTCCGAAGCATTGACCCTCCTTCCTTCCCCAAGCGGCTTGGGGAGCTTTCCATACTGCGGATTATTAGAGGCGCAGGATCCTCTGTGGCTGCTCCTGGCCTATAGGGAAATGAGGCTCCGAACTTCCTTCGCAGCTCAATGCCGCCTTTAATAAAGACGAATGCCAGCATCTCTGCAGGTGGCAGAAAGCAGAACCCTGGGCCCTGTGTGTTGCTTTCTGTTGAACCAGTTCTCAGCAGCCAGCAAGCGTAGGTACCGCCATGAAGCATTGATTTAGTCTCACCAACACAAAGCACTGCTTGTTAGCACTCTCAGCCTCCCAGGAAATATTGAGCCTGGCTCGGAGGTTTTTACCACGTATGAATAGATCCCCATCTGGACACTGAGTTGTGGGGCTGTTGTGCCCACTGAATGGGACATGGCAACAGGGAAAGGACTGGTGGCTTTGCTGAGGCATGGTGACCCCTCTATGTCCTTCAACCACCTCCAGCCTTACCTTCCTCCAGCAGCCCACTCTGAAATCCTTGCTATGTTAGTCAGGATTATTTGGATTGCAGGGACAAAAACCCAACTCAAACAGGCAGAAGCAAAAGAAAAGTGGATGTCTTGACTTATAAATGTAAAAACTCTGAGGTTGGAGAGATAGTACAGTGGGTAAGACTCATCTTGCACACAACTGATCTCGGTTCAATATCTGATGCCACATATGGTCCCCCCAAACCCCATAAAGAGTTATCTTTGATCACAAAGCACGCAGTAAGCCCAAAGCCTCACTGAGACTTTGTTCCAAAAACAAAGATAAAAAGAAAGTGAAAATTCAAGCAAGTCTGACATCAGGCTTGACTGGAGTCTGTGGCTTAAAAGATGATCAGGGCAAACTGTAGGAACTGGGTAATATAAATGAGATGCCAAGGAAGAAGGGGAGTGTGTGTATGGGGTAGGGGTGGAGGGGATGAGGAGGCCACCTAGGGATAGGATAAGGCATTGGTCAAAGTCTTGGACATTTTGGTAGTAAAAGGTAACTCTATATATCAAAAGCATAAGAGTCGAAACTATTATAAGCATGTGACCCAAACTATACATTGAAAAATTTTAATTAGTTTGCTAACGAGGTGGGGTGGCAAGAGAGCGGGAACCTTGGGTCATTGGTGGAAGGTTGCTGACACAAGGGGTGAGAGTTGGAACATTGAATGCCTGAAACTCCAATATCAACAGCTTTGTGAAAAATAGTGCCTAACCCCTGACAGAAAAAAAATCCACAGTGGATATCTAACCATGGAAATCAGCAGAAATTGGAATTGCAGTCTGGGTTACTCCCATTCTAATGTCTCCTCTTAGTCAAGGAGAAAACTCACCTATTTGCCCGCCCAACCCTCCCCCATAAAAGATATCATTAGAATGTCACCTTCTATCTCTGTTCCTCACTCCCTCCTCTGTCTCTCCCCCTTTCTGCGACTTGCTATCCTCTGTGACTTTCATTCTTCAACATGATCTCTTCACCTCCCATAATGGCCCCCTGAATCTCAAAAGCAAGACATTGTAGCTCAGCAGCTCCAAGGGAGAGAGGAAGTGCCTCATTCCCTGGTTATAGACAAGTCGTGGCTGACGGTCATTCTTTTTCATCAACTCAGCTTGGTGATAGATCTCAGATCCACACCAGTTCTGCCATCTGTTTTGTTATGGCCCACAAACTAAGGATGATTTTTTTTTTTTTGCTTTTTGGGCCACACCCAGCAATGCTCAGTGGTTACTCCTGGCTTTGCACTCAGGAATTGCTCCTGGCAGTGCTTGGGGGACCATATGGGATGCCGGGGATCAAACCCAGGTCGGCCGCGTGCAAGGCAAATGCCCTACCCGCTGTGCTATCGCTCCAGCCCCAGCTAAGGATGATTTTTATCCTTATCCTTGAAGTGGTTGGGGAAGGTGCAGGGAATCCAAAGCACAGTATGTTGTAGCATGTGAAAACTGCATGAAATCCACAGTTCAGTGCCCATAGAGGTTTCTCAGAACACAACCGTGCTCATTGGTGTGTACCTTGTCTGAGGCTGCTTTTGTGCAACAGTGACAGGCTTAGTGCCTCACAAGGCTGAACACATTTACTACCTGTCCCTCTCTAGAACTAGCTTGCCAGCCCCTGATCTAAACAGCCTTCAGTGGAGTGAGTTGTCTGATTCAAGTGCCCACCTTCGGCACCTTTGTGAGTAGAGTCAGAAAGGCTCCTGAACACAGAGCCAGGAGTAAGAACTGAGCATTGCGAGTGTGGCCCCAAGGCTGAAAAAAAGGTCCTAGTGTCTACTGTTATAGCACCAAGTCTGGATTAGGTGGATTTCCAACTATCAGCTTGGACTGTTCTTTCATTCCCTGTGCTTTTCTCCAGAGCCTTTTCTCTTTTTTTGGACTCAAAGTGATGATGTGGGAGCCCTGGGTGTGATGTTCAGTACTTCAAGGTCCTCACAACACTGTAGAAGTGACCCTAAGCTCTATTGGGGAGAAATTCCTGAGCACAAAAGCAGTAGTATAACCCAGATACTGATGGCATGGTTCCCAAACCAACCAACCAACAAACAAAAATTAAAATGTGGGTCCCCTGGTGGTTACCTGTGCTTCTGTGTATTGTTAAAAGCTCTTTGACAAGTAAGTTTTCATACTTTGTCATTAACAGATGAGTATTTAACACCTGATGATTAAGAAACATCTAGTTCTCCAACAGGAATAGTGTCCAAGTACTCCTCTATTACTAACAGGTGGAACCAAAGAATAATCCACCTGTCTCTTACCCTACAAACACAACATATGGCCTTAGGGCTGCAGTAAGAAATGTTGGCATCTGTGGCTAGTTCTAAATCTGAGCAAAATAAACATTCATTGTTAAGTTTCATGGTTACTCACAACAAATCCAAAGGTAAAGAAAGACTCAGAGAGAGAAACAGAGAGAGAGAGAGAGAGAGAGAGAGAGAGAGAGAGAGAGAGCACTCAACAGACTAAGCATATAGGAGGTCCCAGTTCAATGCCCAGAACTGTGTGCCCCCATCCCCAAGCACCACTGGAGGCAACCCCCAACCAACGAGCCAGGAGTAGCCCCTAAGCATCACCAGGTGTAGTCCAAAAAAGAAAGAACAGAATGAGGAATGAGCAGCTTCTCCAGAGAGGATTCTGACAAGTCTTTAAAGGGTCTTGTAGGAACCCACTCAGTGTTTTCTCTTTAGCCACCCAACTTTGAAAAAAAATATGACATAGATAAGTTGCAGCACCCCGGCAAAAAACCTCTCCCCTAGGAATCCAGGGATTTCAGACCTCAGCTTCTTGCTTCTGCATGGGAAGAGGTGCATCTCACGCCAAGGGTGTCCTCAGGATTTTCTGAGAGTTCTGGCGAGAAGGCTGTGCAGGGTAGTGGTGAGGACTGTGCTCTTGGTCTGCCTGGATTTAAATCCTCACTCACCTCTCCACAGGCTGAGGGTTTGGGCAAGTTCTTCCACCTTCTCAGTTGCCACCTGGTAGGGAGGAGGAGGCCGATTGAACCATCATGAAAACAAAAGAAAGTAATATATACTAAGAACCATGCCTAGCAAAGAGATATACATTCATAGAACTGTGTCTCGCAGAGTAAATTTTCAATAGGTGCTAGGTATCATTTTGAAGTAAAATAATAGTTGAAATACATCTAGAAAACACTTGACAAAGCAGGTTCTTAACAAATGTGAGCTATATGTGGTTATTATCATTACTAGGAAAACTCCTATTGATCCTTCAAAACCCAACTGATATATCCTTCCATGATCCCTTGCCATCTCCTCTCTACAATGACAGCATATGGCTCAGGGTTAAAAAAAAAATCAGGCTGTGTGGTGGGTTTTGTCACAATTGTGGCGCTCCTTTCCTCCATCTAGATTATAGTATTTCTAGGAATTTTTTTCTCATTCCTCCCACAACCTTGATAAACACAATACAGAGGAGATAGTTTGTGGAAGAAAAAGATGAGGCAGAAAGAACCCTGGGTCTTAAGAGAGATCAGGACCACTTCTCTCCCACATACCACTGGGCAGGCAAGAGGGGAAAAAAAGGCAGCTTGATCATCTTCCTTCATCTCCACTGAGTTGCATTAATTTTGAGGGGGAACAAGCCAAATGGTCTTCATCCTGCCCTGCCCTGTATACCTAGTCAATTCCTCCAGAAGCTCTAAGCAGATGCCAAGCTGGACATCCAAACCGCCTCCCCTTAGAAACTATTTTCTTTTTCTTACCCCTCCTGAACACCTGGCTTCATAGAATTACGCTCATTGTGTTATTCACGTTGGCGGCTTCAGACTAAGAATCCTTTTTGATTCTTAATTGAGTCCGGGAGAGGACATGCTTGGTGATTGCCGATTTGAGTGTGCTCCTCTATAGAGGTCAATTATTTCCTTTACTTAGAGAATAGCCTTTGAAATGATTAGATGGCTGGGCGCTGGAAAGTCCAGGGTGGGGGAAATCTAATCATGCACAGGAGTGCTTGGCAAATCATCTCATTTTGACCTTTTTCTCCCTAATCACAAGCTGCTCCTCCCATTTTGAGCATTTGGACCCATTGTCCACCTCTCTGGAATCCGCGGCTGCTGGAATACAGGTGCAAGGGAAGAGAGGCATTTACAAGCACATTAAATTTCTCTTAAACATGAACCTGAGGGCGAAAGCGCTCCTAATGCCAGGAAGAGATTAGGCTGCAAATTCAGCTGCCTGCTAAAATTACTCTCTCCATTCATGGTGGTAATGCCGGGGCTCTGGGTAGGATTTTCTGAACTGCATTAAATAGGTGCTGCCATTGGACTATAGGCCTCCTTGCAGCTGAAAATTTGACCCTAATCCAGCTATGAAGAGCCACAGCCGCCTAGTCACTGCACTTGGAAGCTGCTTCTTGCTAACTCATCTTCATTCATCATGAATCTGACTAGTCCTGGATGTACACAAAGCCTTCAAACCATGCAGGGGCTCCTGGTCTCAGTGCTTGTGATGTTGTCTCTAAAAGAAGGGTTATGTGTCCATGGTTATTAAATTCATTCTGAATCTGCACCAAACAGCAGCTGAGTGCACAGAAGGGGTATAGCAGTTGCCAAGATGGCAAATAAAGAGAGCGTTCTGGGTTGTATGTGGCAGAAGACAATGGATAGGCAGGTAGGTGGATAGATGATTTGATAGAGATGGAGAGAGGGCCAGAGAGATAGTACCGAAGGTGGGGCTCTTGTCTTATACACAGCAGGCCCAGGTTCAATTTCTAACACCCCATATGGTTCCCCTAAACCCTTCCAGAAGTGATCCCTGAGCAAGAAGTTAGCCCTGAGCACCACTGTATATGGCCTACCCCTCAACCCTGTAAAACAAACAAACAAACAAAAATACATAGCAGTATAGAAAGGTAGATAAATAGATCATCCGATAGGTAGAGAGATAGGCAGGAGGTGGCAGGTAAGAGTGATGAGAGAAAAATAAATATAATTTAATTCAGATAGTGCTGAAGGAAAGAAATAAGGAAGGAAGGGAGGGAGAGAGGGAGGAAGGAAGGAAGGAAGGAAGGAAGGAAGGAAGGAAGGAAGGAAGGAAGGAAGGAAGGAAGGAAGGAAGGAAGGAAGGAAGGAAGGAAGGAAGGAAGGAAGGAAGGAAGGAAGGAAGGAAGGAAGGAAGTGAACCAGCACTCCCCAGGAATGAAGCACCCAGTATGACAGGCCACAGTCCTCTACCCTCTACCCACTCTTACTCTCTGCTCTCCCCTATGCACCCTGTTCTAGCTACTTCTGCCCATCCTCAGCAAGCCAGCTCACCTCCAGCCTCAGTCCTTGTACTTGCTTTTCCCTCTCCTCCTTCAGGTTTCTCTGAGATGCCCTGTCAGAACCTCTGGCATGCTCTCCCCACCTGCACTTCCCGTCTCCCTCTGTTGCCTCTTCTCGGTGGCACTGCTCATCGCCCCCCTCATGCCATCCAGTAGCAAGGATTCCTGATCCTCTGCATTACCCCCTGCTACAGTGTCAGCGTCACGAGCAAAGGGGGATTTTCCCTCTGTTTCTGTCTCACACCGTATGTGCTCACTCATCTCCTGCTGAACACATGCCTCAGTGGACTGATCTGTGTTTTCTCCGTTCCCTCGTGGAACCACATGGATGGTGCTGCCTCCTATCCCGTGGCAGGTAGACAGAAAGGGTCAGGCAGAGGAGCATGAGGGAACTAAGTGCAGAGTGGGAGGAGTGAGGGTCTTGCCTAGACCCGGCAACAGCTCTTGGCCCCAGCAGGCAAGCCCCGCCCGGGTGAGCTCGCAGACCTGTGTAACTCTCACTGGCCTTACTCAGTGAAAAGTAATCCCCAATGATTTTATTTTATTATTTGCTTCTTTAAAAAAAACCTCAAGGCATACTTCTGGCTCTGTGCTATGTGATTATTTCTGGTGGGACCCAAGGGACCATTATGGGGTGCCCATGAATAACTCAGGCGAGCACCCTGCCTGCTATACTATCTCTCTGGTCCTGCCTCCCCCCGAATTTTAATACCCAAAAGTCATTAATGTACTGAATGGAATTGACATCTGTTTGCATTATTCCTCCTTATTCATTTCCATGTGCAATCTGTTTGCCTTGATGTTGTTACTATCATTTTAGGGCCTTGTTTATGGAAGCATCAGAGAAACAGTACAATTTGCAATGAGATATTTTCCCCCCTCCGTGCTTTTCCTATCATTTTTAAGTTTCAGTTTTATTAAAGTAATACATAGACCTAATTTTCAAAATCAAGGGTGACTAAGAGCTCCATCATGAAAAATGCCAATTCCTTACCCACCACCTGATCCGCACTCCCCAGCACCCACTACTTCTCACGAGTATAGCTATTTTATTTACTCCTCATTTCTGCATTTTACCATAATCTTATCTTGCTGCTCTCCACTTCTGCATTTTTCTATCATTGTGTCTTGCTATTTTGAAATGGGCCCATTTCAAATATTACATCTCAATCTCCTGTGGGTGAAAACTTTGCTCTCAAGTGCCCTCTGCCCCCACCAGTCTTTCTTTGAGTCTCCCGGTGTGGTTGGATCACATTTGTCAGCATCAATCGGTGATCAAGCCACACTTGCCAGACAACTAGAGAATACATTGAGGTTATCCAGAATGGTCTCCTCATTTAAATATAAGCCTGGTTCTGGAGGAACCAGTTGGGATGGGAGATGCATGCCGAAAGTAGATAATGGAACAAACATGATGACCTCTCAGTGTCTGTGTTGCAAGCCATAATGCCCAAAAGTAGAGAGCGAGTATGGGGAATATTGTCTGCCATGAAGGCAGTGGGAGTGGGGGAAAGGGAAGGTATACCCGGGATATTGGTGGTGGGGAATGTGCACTGGTAGAGGGATGGGTGTTTGATCATTGTGAGATTGTAACCCAAACATGAAAGCTTGTAACTATCTCACGGTGATTCAATAAAATTAAAATTAAAAAAAACAAATCCATACTACAATAAATAAATACATACATACATACATAAATAAATATATGCCTGGTTGTGGATCGACATATTTCAGACTCTATATTTCAATGGAGGTGAGAGTGGTGTGGTCTAGGAAGAAAGCTAGACATTAAGAAAATGAATTCTAAGAAACTGGCTCAAGGGGCAGGAATGCATGTTTCAGATGTAGGGACCTGAATTCAAATCCCGGCACCACACTTCTCCCTGAGCACATTTGGCTGAGTAGTGGAGGAGGTGACAGTTCTGCAGAACTGGGAAGAAACACAGGGAGTTATCAAGGAAAGCAGTGGAGAGTAGAGGGGACTGTGGATGGCCAGGCAGGAATGGGGAGGCCAGGATTTCCAACCCCAGGATGACTATAGTCTAAAATAAAGTTTGGGGGCTGTAGAGATCATACAGGTGTCAGGTGCTTGCTTGCCCATGGGACCAACTCCAGTTTGATCCCCATTACCACAAATGGTCCTCTGAGCCCTGCTAGGGAGTACGCAGAGCCCCAAATATGCCTTAACACTGCCCAGTGTGGTCCGACACATACTCCTCCTTCAAAAAGGCAGAGAAGTTGGTCTCTTCGGAGAAGCTGGGCCCCAAAGATGAGAGAGATCGAGGAACATTTGGGACAAAGTCATCTGCATGCACCAGAGCGAGCATGAGAGGGATTTCAGCAAACCTGCCTTCCTGTCACCACATGGAGAGGTCTTCATTGCTAGCCCTGAGATTTTTATTTCAATGAAATATCCACCCCCACCCCACCCCCACTGCCCTGGCACATGCTCCCTGCCCCTGTGTAGTTTTAATCTCTGCACAGGTGCTGTTACATGCTTGCTCTCTGTGCTGGCCCTAAGTTTAGGGGACTCACCAGTGGGCCACCTGGCACTGAGGTGAATTCACTCCAGCGAATTCCAGTCTCCACATGTCTTCACCAATGCAGCTGCTCAGCTCACCAAAGAAGGTCATGCAGGGTCTAATACTGCCAACCTGGAACGGTTCCCTTCCCTTCCCATCGCATCATCCTAGTGCGATTGTAATAGCTTGAAAAACCGCTTGGGGTTGTGGGGGGTGGAACATGAATGTTAGCAGTAGATCTCGTGCCTTGCCTGGGTAAAATAAATTTTTGCACTGCCAAAAATAAATCAAATCTATTTGGCATTTTGCCCCTCACCTCACCTCCCCAGAGTGGAAAGCAGGCAAGGTCTTCATGAGGGAGCCCGTTTCCTTTTCCAACACCTAACACTCCTGACGTCTAGTCTAGCCTGGTTCTATGGCAGGTTCCCTAGCCTCACCTCAGAGCCTGCCTTGGGCAGGTACAGGAGCCTCAGGAGCCCCCTCTCCCCACCACCCTGGCTCTGCATATTCCCAGACTCACCTTTCGGGCAAATGCCTTTCCCTCTCTGAACCGAAGCCTCCTTTTCTATAAAATGGGACTAACCTCCTGGAAAGGTTGCTATAGGAACCAAAGAGTTAAGGGCCTGTCCCTGGGTGGGTACCCGGCAACCCCACTCATCCTCCCTGCCCACCTTCCCACTTAGATCAGTGATTTCTCACAGAGCTTCACATTTTCTCAGTTCCACTTTAGAAAGCAGCGTTCTTCCTGGGCTCTCAGCCTGGTTGGCACATACTAGAAAGAAGTGTGTCTTGAAGGCATCCCCGTGGGCACAGAGCCAGGAATTAAAATGAGGCTGTTCTCTATGAAGAAAATGTGAGCAACTGTAGGATGTATTTTTGCCCTATCTGAATGGGAATCAACTCAAACATAGAGTCCCCTTCCAACGGGGAAGCCATGACTCTTCCCTCACAATCTAGCATCTGGGAGCTAGAGGCTTCACAGGAATACCAGCAACTGGCCCCACAGCCAGCCACGTGCCTGATGACTTTGTGTGGTACATGGATGGAGATCAAGAGAGAGATGCTTGGATGGACAGAAGGATGGATGGATGGATGGATGGATGGATGGATGGATGGATGGATGGATGGATGGATGGATAGATGTGTCTGTGTGTGTAAGAAGTGAATGGATGGTTGAGTAAGTGGATAAACAGGTATAAATAAAGCATTTTCAAAACTCCACCCATCTTGTATTTCCTTGATTGGGTTGCTGTTAAGTTTCTCCACTTGTCCTCTAAGGCACACCTGTGTTCCTGTGAGGCTCAGAGACTCTCTAAGCATGAGTCTAGGTCCTCTAAGAAGGAAACACCAGATGGGATTAAACAGGCAAGGATTTTCTTAGGGGAAATACCTTATACAGGGTAAATGGTGGAAGATAAGACAGATGAGGTGCCAGAGTGATAGTACAGCGCATAGGGCATTTGCCTTGCACGCAGCAGGCCCGGGTTCAATCCCCAGCACCCCATATGGTCCCCCCAGCACCGCCAGGAGTAATTCCTTAGTGCAGAGCCAGGAGTAACCCCTGAGCATCGCTGGGTGTGACGCAAAGAAGAAAGAAAGAAAGAAAGAAAGAAAGAAAGAAAGAAAGAAAGAAAGAAAGAAAGAAAGAAAGAAAGAAAGAAAGAAAGAAAGAAAGAAAGAAAGGAAGGAAGGAAGGAAGGAAGGAAGGAAGGAAGGAAGGAAGGAAGGAAGAAAGAAAGAAAGAAAGAAAGAAAGAAAGAAAGAAAGAAAGAAAGAAAGAAAGAAAGAAAGAAAGAAAGAAAGAAAGAAAGAAAGAGATAAACCATCAGATCATGATGTAAGTTGGATCCTAAGTGATCAAGGAAGAAGGGTAGATGTTTCTGAGACTATTCTGCAAACTAAGGTAGTCTTGGTAAAGCTTCTCTGGGATCCTCAAGCCAAAGTTGACCAGCAAGGATCACCATGATTCCGAGGTACAGAACTGACGGTGTTTCTGTCCTTAGCATGCTGCACGGGTGATATGTCTGGTCTGAGGGGCTGCATGACTTTGTGCAAAAAGCAACATCAGAGTCCTCACTCACCTACACGCCCTCTGTTTGGAAGCCAGCAAGGCACATTCCTCATGGTCAACAGAGGGAAGGACTGTTTTGCAAAAACAACAGCTTAGAAGTGTCGCATTCTGCAGCTCTTGGAGTCTCTGGATGTACACAACCACAGCCATGTTACCAAGAAGACCTGTTGCAGGGAAGCTATTGATTTCAGCACTTCCCCAAATGAATCATGGAGAAAGCCTGTTGAGTCCAGCGTTTTCCCAGATGAACCATAGAGGGGGGTTGCATAGTTCTCATAGCACGATTCCAAGAGATGGAGTTTGATATCCAGTGGTGAAGTGTAACCCAAGAGTTCCTAGACCAAGGGGAGGAAGGAAAAAGGAACAGTAAGAGAGTGAGGGAGAGAGGGGAGGAGGGAGAAGAGCGAAGGAGAGAGCTACACACTGAGGCAGAACGAACACAGAAACACCAACCCAGGGAGAAGAGAATAACTGGCTGTTCTCACCAGACCATGAAATACCAACTTAGATGTGTTCAGATGTGCAGAATCCAGGTGTTACAGGCCAAGACTGACAGCAAATAAAATTATTTCACTCAATAACAATCAGGCCTCCTGTGTGCACAGTCAACTACAGTTTATAAAGCTCTTGCCCGATTGCTTTCTCCGGTGGGCATCCCAAACCTTCGAATAAGACTGGCCTGGAGAGTTCCAGTCCTCATTTTGCTGCAAACAGTGACATTGGCTGCAGTGATGATTAGCTACTGGGCTGCCCTGCCAGTACCAGTCACATGTGCCTTGATTAATGCCATCGAGCAATGTCTCCCACATTCACTTTATTCTTCCTGCACAGGAAGGTGATGGTGGCTCAGAGAGGGTAAGTGACAGACTCAAGGTCACATAGTGAGCAAGCAACAGTCTCTCAGTGGAACCTGGGTCTGCCAGGCTCCATAGCCTCAGTCGATGAGTGTTTGGGCCTGGTCCTTCCTAGTGTGACACAGCGGCAGGCACTCCCTCTAAGTGTGCTTTTTATAACCTGCTCTATATCACCGCGAGAAGTAGACTCGGGGAATGTAAAGTGAGGAGTGATTTTTCTCCCCTTTCTTTTACTGCCTTTGTTTATTGAGGGACAAATCACTGCTGTTTTCGTTTGTGTTTCTAGCACAATAAAAATAAAAGATATGCTGGCAATCTGTTTAAAAGCTTATACAGTTCCAGAATCGGAGCTGTCGAATTTATGCCACACACGGATGCCACAGACATCACGGCACCCCAGCTGCTGGGGCCTGCCAAGAGCTGAGGGAGTTGCCGTTATCCATCAACACAGGTCAGCCACAAGCTCGGAGGAGGCCGGCTCACCTTCCCCACATTTACCTGGCTTGCACCTCAGCTCTACCTGTGGCCATCTTGGTCTCAACTACTCAAAGGCAAGAGGTCCAGGCTTGAGAGGACGCTGCTTTATGGATGCTCCCCCTCCATATTCCAATCTGAGTCTTGGGTTCATTGTGAAATGTGTGTCTGCATGTGCGCAGAGCCCAGTGAGGATGGGGGTCGCAGGCATGTGGCTTCTGCCTATGTCTGTGTGTTCATCAGCCTCCCCAGCTCCAGTAGCTCAGTTCCGCAAGGCCAAAGCCATTGCACTCCATGCCGTCTCCCCAGGCTGAGAACCGAGGGAGAGCAGGCGTCTGGGAGTATTCATTGGATAAATAGGCAACTGTCTATAAAGGCTGCAATCAAATGGCTCTTGGTTTTCTCTTTGAGTTTGGGACCCACTCCCAGCAGGACTCAGGGACTCTACCGGGCGATGGGCATGCAGAGCTGGACATGGAACCAATTGGCCGGCTGCGTGCAGGGCACGTGCTCAGCCCTGAGAGCCACCCTCCTAGCTCCTCAGTCTGTTCTTTACAGCAAGCTTCGTCGCTTGTGGCTAAGCCACACACCTCCAGACCCTCCCAGACCTGCAGCTTTTGGTAATCCCACCATCGCATGCTCAGGGAAGACTGGACAACTTAGAGCTACAGTTAGGCAGTGGAGAAGCGACCCAGATTAAATGGTCTTCCTCCTTCTTCCTGCTTTCACCTTTCTGAACCCGGGCATTTCTGCATTTCTCCTCTGCTCCCTGGCTCTCTCCTCTCTGTTCTTTTCTATTTTGTTTTCTTTATCTTTTTTATTTTTAATGTTGGGTTATACCCAGCAGTGCTCAGGGCCAACTTCTGGCTCTGTGTTCATACCTCACTCCCTTGGAGGTGCTCAGGGAACCAATGGGATGCTTGGGATTGAACCCAGGTCTGCTATATGCAAAACAAGACCTTAACCTCTGTGTTCTGTCTTTAGTGTCCCCAACACACACACACACGTGTACACACACAGATACACACCCCTATCCATCAATGTATGTGTGTATTGTGTTATGTTTCTCTGATCAGTGCCCTCTCCTTCCCTATAAGATGTTATCTTCAAACTCAGAACCCTCTAACAGCCCAGGGAATAAATCTTCCAGAACAAACATGCACAATTCTAATTTTGCATCCAATGAACCTCTATTTCCTCATCTGTAAAATGGGGAGAATGTACATTCCAGGGGCTTTCCACAGAGATATTGGGCATAGAAGGATGAGTTGGAGGAGGAACCCAATTTAGAGCAGGGGGTAATATAAGTGCTAACCAAAGACATTCCTTGTCAAGGAGAGAAGTCACTCTCTCTAACCGTATGCCTCTTGGAGAGCAAGGGACCCTCGTTTGGGTGTTAAAAGGAGTCCCAGTGGGGAAAGCATGGTGGCCACTCATAGTCTGAAGTGGCACATGGGCCTGTTGATGAGTCCTATAGCTCCAGGCACTTCATCCCTGCCCATGCACATGTGGGCTGCAGGGAAGGCAGATTTGGCATGAGACATCTGTGCAGTGTGTCCCAAAGCACCTAGAAAATAAAAGCTGGAGGTGCCAGGGAAAATGGGGAGTGCGCCAGGCATGAGAAAGGCCAGCTGGGCAGCCTCATGCCATGGAGAGATGAGGCAGGGCCTAGGACAGGAGAGGGCACTGGGCACAGAAAGCTCAGGGCCACTGAGCGTCCTTTCCCTGCCCTCATTTTACAGACCAGCACGCTGCAGCTGGGATGGTCGTACGCTGCCTGTTTGCTCCCACCCCTCCCAAGCACAGGATTCTCCAAGGGCTGAGCTGCATTCCATACAAGTTGCAGGGAGAGACTTGCTGAGATGCATGAAATGGTAACTGGAGACTCATGTCCTCATGGTCATTGTGTGCTAGAGCCACCGTCTCCTGCCCCTCATACCCCTGTCGTCTACTCGAATCATCAATCACACTGTCTAACCCGAGCAATGGGGATAATAACAGGAACAGTGAGTATTATTGAGTGATTACGATGGATGCAAGATGTGGCATTAGCAGATATTCTACTGTAATGTCATATTTTCCCAAAAACCCCACATGTTGCCGAATCATGCTCTGAGAATCAAACTCATGAGAATATGGTTGATCACCCTCATATTTGGGGAACTTTGTATCTAAAACACACCCAGTGATGATAGTCAGGAGTAGAGCAGGTTCTGAGTTTGTCGTTGTTGTTTAGAGGTGATTCAACGTGAGATACCTGTATTGCTGGGCATTACCTGGGTCACCCAGGTAGCGTTCAGGGTCCTCCAGGGCCATACACATTAGTGTGCAGTTTGACCCCTACAAAGGGTATGATCGTCTGAACAGCACTGGGTGGTGGCTGGGTAACTCTGATGGCACCCAGCACTGCCAGATTGGGCAGTGAAGGGCACAGGCATGAGGACCAGGCTGAGCACTGCCAGGAGTGGCCCATATTTTTAAAAAAAAGAGAAAAAATATTCAGTGAGAAGACTGTCATGGCTGCTCTTGCTCCAGCTTCCCCCAAAGTTCATTTCACGCTTCCTTCAAGGCTCCAGTGAAGGGCTTGACTTGCTCTTTGGTGATGCTGATCAGAAGCACATTCCCTCTGCCGCCCATTTCCAACGAGATTAAAAGACCCAGGCTACAGCTTGACCCATCCGTGCATTATTTCCGGACCGGGAAAGGCATCTTCATACTTTCTCTCCTCATTCACTGCTCCCCCATATAGTAGAGTTGGGTCTGCACAGTCCTCAAAGCCACGGGATCAGTCACTACTCACAATAAAGATGACTCTCGGGTGGATTCTCTCCCTTTTTCTGTTAAGATCTTAACATGCCACTAAGACCATCTCTTTCCTTTTTGCAAAAGTCTGGCCCTGATTGCTTCAAAAAACCCATGTGCTGCTGAGAACCACCCTAAACTAACATGTCGTCCACACCCTAGGACCCACTTAATGACCAAACAGATGGCATGTCCTTAAGTCACCCCAGTTTACAGAGGAGACCACCAAGGCTTCAAGACGTTATGGGGTCGGAGTAGGTAGGGCTCCTGCCTTGCATGTGCCTGACCCATATTCAATTCCCAGCATCTAATATGGACCCCTGAGTCCCTCCAGGAGTAATTCTTGAGCACAGAGCCAGGAGTAAGTCTTGAGTACTGCTGGGTGTGATCAAAAAGCAAACCCAAAAAAGACTAAAAGAGGTTTACCCAGCCAGTGTTGCCTAGTCAAATCCCAGCAGCTAGAAAGTAGGTTAAGAATGGCCCCCCAGAGTTCTGGGGTATACACAGGGGATGCAGTCAGCCCCATCTCCCTGCCATTTGCATTTCACTAAGTCCTTGTAAGCCCCTTGAGGTTGGAGCTGTGTCCTGTTCCTCTTTTCAACCCCAGTTTCTACTGAGCACGGTGCTGACACAGACCAAACCATGGGGAGGGTTTTGCTTGACCTTCAGGTGAGCTTCCTGGAAAGGCATCACCTGGAGAGCGCCCCAAAGCAGAAGTGGGTCCCCCATCCTTCCCAGTTACCAGCATCCCCTCCCCGCCAGCAGCGTGCACCTCCCAGAGCTCTCTGGGTTCCCGGCTTTGCAGTTCTGTACCAATGTTCCAGGACAAGTCTTAGAGATGGGGATAAGGGTGCCTTCGCGCCCAGCAGACCAGTTCTCAGCCTTGGTCGGCTCTGTGCCCTGGGGCCCTAGACCAGTGCTGGACTCAGAGCACCTCTCTCCCTCACGCTTATTCGCCCAGCTGGACAGTCATCCCTTCTCTTGTTAGATGTGTCCATCCTTGACATTAGCCCCTGCCCCTCCCTGCCAGTCTCCTCTGGGAGGCATCTCTGCAGCCTTTAGAGAGATGCTTAAGCTCAGCGCTGCCTCTGTCCTCCACTTTTATCACACAGGACTCGAGATTCCAGAGAAGGGAATCAGACCCTAAAGCCAGCATGTCCCAGACCTGTTATGCACACTCCATCCTGCGGCTCTTTCCTGGAGGGTGGGGAGATTAGGTCACATCCCTGCTGCCAGCCAGCCCATGGAGCATGCCCAGTTAGGGTACCCCAATGACCCTGGTTGCAGTTAGAAGCTCTGACTTCAGCGTGATCTCACTGGCTATTTACTACCACATAAGCAATGGTTTGCATCTCTGACTTCAGTTTTCTCAGCGGGAAAATGGGTGAACCAGACCCATTTCAATGAGTCAAAACACAGAAAGTAGGAACCAAACATAAACACATGTTCTGCAACTTCTCCTTTGAGTGTGAAATTGAGGGTGTATCTTCCTATGGGCTTATGTCTTGGGGGTCTCCTTTCCATGCATCCCTCTCTCTGCTGCCCTCCACTCTCTCTCTACCTTGACCCCATCCAGGTTGGCTGGCAGCTGAGGTTAAGGAGGTGGCTTTCCTGGCCCCTTAGGGAGGAAGTGGGGTGCAGACAACACTGGGAGCCGAGCTGAAGCCCCAGCCATGTGGACAAGACATCTTCCCACGCTGCAGTCCAGCCTGTGTAGAAAAAGGCGTCCAGCTGCTGATCGTGTCAGTGCTGGCCGGTGGGAAGATGCCAGGGGGCCATGGCACGGGGCAGGAGTTGGTGTCAGGGTCTTGCTCGGAGAGAGGGCAGGATGTCTCTGATGTCCCCCATCAAAAGGTCCTCACTCCTCCCCCTCGCCCCCCTGGCCCTCACCCAAGGGGTCCCATGACTCGGCTTGATCAGCATTTCTAGCCTCTGTCCATGCCAAGCTGGGCAGCTCTGGGCATATTTCCAAAGGGCCAGATGGTCTCTCCGGGCATAGTTGCCCAGAGTTCACACCACTGGCAGGAGATGACAAATGTGGGCCTCAGACAAGTGGCTTTGAAATGGGGCCCAAGGGCTCGAGGGGGTATAGATTGCAGCATCGATGATCAGAAGCCTGGTTTTTCCTGACTATGTGACAGGCCGAAAGCGTGAGTCTTGGCTGGTGCGTCCCTGAGAACTACAGTCCCCACATCTTCCGTCAGTAAGCTCGGCCGTGGCTGCCACAGGTGTGGTCCCTGGGCCTCCCTCGGGACCTCCAAGAAATGCAACATCCCAGGCACCTTGTGGTCCTGACCAGCCCCTGGTCCAACTGAGTCTGCATTTGACCCAGACCCCTGCACAATCCCCACGCTCATCATTGGGTGAGGCGCTAAGAGCCAGAAACTACCCCCATTTTCCAGGTGAGAAGCCTGAGCGTCAGGAGGGAGATGGGAGTCACCGGAATCGGGTGCTAGGGAGCAGGTGGCATGGAGGTGTGGGTGCAGTGGGCTGGCTCTAGGCTTGCTCCCCGTGAATCATGCCAGGCGTCCCCCCTAGAGGGGGCACTCTCATGCTTGCAGCTGAGGGGTGCAAAGCACCTGTGCCCTGTCTCTTCCTTGGACCATGAAGATGAGACATGAGGAGGGTCCCCTGGAGCAATCAAGTATGCAGTGTGGCTGGCACCATGACAGGAAGGTTCCTAGGGCCCGGGAGGGCACTGCAAGACCCACGAGGCCCAGACAGGCAGTTTAGCAGGAGGAACAGATGAGACTTGAACCAAATGCTCGGGCTGCGCCGAGCCTCATCTCCCAGGCTGAGGTGGGGAGACCGCAGCCCCCATTTCTCAGATGGGACTCAAGACACTGCTCAGCTGCACAGAGTCAGGACCGAGGCAGGTGCTAGAGGGAGGGATGTGAGCCAGGCAGGCAGGCCCCAACCCACACTCTTGGCAGCCTGAGTGCAGCAGGTTCTGTCCTCACTGGGAAGCAGGGCCTCAGGTTGGGGGAGAGTCCCAGGATCCAGACACATGTGGCCTGCCCTTCCTCCCCTCCATCTGCCTCTGACCCAAATTGGCCGTTTCAGAAGGCTCGAGGGCCTGGTCTGGACCGCTCTTGGTTGGGTGAGTTTGGGTAGAGAAAGCTCCACCTGCTTCCAGAATTCCATTGGGGAAAAGACACCACATTGATGGGGTCAGTGGCCGCCCATGACGAGGGACAAAGATCAAAGCAGGAGCAGCTCAGAGCAAGATGGATTGGAGACCCAGATGAGCTGCGGAATCTTGGGCGGGCTGAGCAGCCAGGACCCTTGCGGGCACGTGCAGGCACCGCCTGCGGCTAGCAGGGCCCCCAGAGGATGGGACTCTCATCTCTGGGCCGTGAGAACCCTCGAGTCGCCCCCAAGAAAACCATGTGTCCCTTTCCCATCTGATAGCAGTGGAAATGGGGGCACAGGAAGGAAAAAATAACTTACCCTCAAGTGTTTATTGAGCCTCCTCTTGATAGTCCTGTGGAACCCCAGAGAGCCAGAGAAAAATGGGGCTCCTCAACTTCCATTGCAGTTCTGGAGATTAAACTCAAACTCAGGGCCAGAGGCATGATGCACGCACTCTCCCACTCAGCCTCACTCCTGGCGGCACCCCAGCAGCTGAAATTGGGGCTCCTGATTCCTAGGAGACAGGTCCCTGGTTCAGTTCTACATGGAGTGAGCCCTGTCCAGGGAGTAGAGGGGCCTGTTTCTCAGTCGTTGAAGTGCTCCTGAACGTACTGATTTTGAACCAACATAATTCACTGTAGCATTGTAGCACTGTTGTCCAGTTGTTCATCGTTGTGCTCGAGCGGGCACCAGGAACGTCTCCATGGTGACACTTGTTGTTCCCGTTTTGGGCATATCAAATACACCATGGGTAGCTTTGCCAGGCTCTGCCATGCGGGTGAGATACTCTCAGTAGCTTGCTGGGCTCTCCGAGAGGTACAAAGGAATCAAACCCTTGTCGGCCATGTGCAAGGCAGACGCCCTACCCACTGTGCTATCGCTCCAGCCCAACACACTATTGCTCCAGAACCAACATACTTAGCAACACAAAACAGTGACACTAGAAGGTTCTACAGGCAGCAGCTCACCTGGTTGTGGATGCCGGCTGGAAAGACACACAGGTACATTTTCAGGGCCCCTCAGCCCCAGACAGGAGCTCTGAGGAGGGGGTGGCAGGAAGATGACTGCGGTTTTTCATTTAGCTCTGCCATCAGGAGTCTAGGAAACACAGCTCAAGAATTTACCAAGGCTGCTCACAGCCTATTTCCAGCCCACTGGACTGATTGTGGCTTTAAGAATAGAACAGCGACCCCTCAGATCCTCCCCCTGCCTTATGAGCTGTCTCCCTCCCCGCTACACCAAAGTTATTTTTATCTGTTGCCTATTGTTTGCTGTGGAATTCTCCCTGCTGATAAGAGGAGCTTGGAAATAAATTTGCACTTTGCCTGAAGGCTCCATGACTGCCTTTAGTGACTTTGGTCCCAAGACCACCCTCCCCCGCCAGCTGTGTCTGAGGCCGCCTCCGGCACCCAAGCAATACAGTCCCCACCTTCCAAAGCCTGTGCCACTCATCTCCCGCCTCTGGTGCTGCCCACCTGCTGCAGCTACCAGATACAGGCTTCCCTTGACTGGCTTGATGGCGTTTGGGCCAGATACACCAGTGCCTGTGACCTTGGGAAAATGCCAGTGACCCCTGCTTCACCTTGGACCTTCAGCTTGGACACAACAGTCGGTGTTCTGCAGTGAGGAAGGAGCAACTTGTTTGAGTATTTCCTCCGTGCTGGAAACTCTTGCACAAGCTATCTCCCCCCAACCCACCCCCCACACACACCAAACAATAAAGATGGGGCAATGTTTCTATGGTTCTGCTTCACAGCCAGAACTGCCAAAGCCCCCACAAGCCTGCCCAGACGCATGTGGGGAACAGCAGCTTGGAACCCGGAACCCCCTAGGATGCTGGGAGGTGGCACTAAACCATCAGCTGGCGCACGTGATCTGAGCAGAAGTTTTCAGGGGGAAGAGTCTGTTAAGGGGGTCTGTTTCCACCCTTGAAAAGAGGGCGAGGCTGCTTACATCACTCCTGTCAAAGCTGTTCAGTTGAGGGATTGATTTTTCAATAAGCCGCCAAAATGATGGTACATTTACCACTCAGCTTACTGACAAGGAGCGCGTTAGTAATTGGAATGAGCTGTTGGGATATGGCAGGTGGGTAATGATGTAACTTATGTCCTAGGAGGCTTGGAGTTAAGCTATGGAGTAGTTCTCACAAGGGTCTGTGATAGCAAATCAGACACAGATAAGCAGTCCCGGAGGGTTCTGAGACTGTGGATCTACTAAGGAGAAGGATCATAGACTGGGAAGAGGGTGCGAGGTGAGGAAGGCGTGACTGGGAACAACTCTCCCCCTGTGCGTGAATGAGAGCACACAGCCGCGGCTTATATAGAGGCCCATGAGTGAGGCACCTGTGCTTTCCATATGCTTCTTAAATCCTCAATGACTCTCGGAGTACAATAGCTGTGGTGCCTGTTCTGCCAGGCTGAAGATGAGGATGTATTTGTTGTCAGGCTGTTGTGGGCTCAGCCAGAGATTTTACAATTCTATCAGAACTCGGGGTTTTTTCCTCTACAGTCATCGCTTGGTGCTTCTCTTTGGGAAGGGAGTGGAGTTGCTTAATTAAGCAGAGGGAGCCAAGAGTTGCTTTGAAAACTGTCTTCAGCCACCCACAGGGTTTTCTGCAGAATGCACCAATTTTCAGAACAGGGAAAAAAAATGGCCTTAAAGTTACAGGAGAGATTGGGGTGAGATGTCAGGGGAGAGAAGGGAGCCAAGAATGCCAACAATGTTGGGGAGTCAATGGGCTGAAAGCCAGCCTGTGCCCCAGGGGCCTTGCTTTGCAGGGACAAGATTATCTCATTAGTGAAGGAGAGTGACAAAATTCCCATCTAGAGCCCTTAGAAGGTAAAAGACCATGATGTGTGCGAAGCACTCTGCACAGGGTCTGCCTTCTAACTTGCCCCAGAAAACACCCTTGCCATTACTGAATGCCAAATGGGAGAGCAGCCCAGCAGGGACATAAGATATCCTCTCATAACAGGAAGAACCCAGAGGTGCTCTCTGGCATCACACAGCTGCCCCAGAGATGTGCACCCACAGCCCAACTGTAGGTTTTCAGGACTCTAAAACCTGAAGCTAGTTCCAGGAAGATGTTTCAGGGAGCTGTGTACATGCTTTGCATGCAGAAGACCCAGGTTCGATCCCCACCACTGAATGGTCCCCAAGCATAGAGCAGGAAACAGCCCCTGAGCACTGCTGGGTATAGTCCCCAAACCAAAATATAGATACATATATAAGATAAAAATAAAAACTGGGGCTCAGCTGATTTTCAGGGAACTCAAATGCTCCTTTAGCCATCTTGAGGATGTCCGCAGTTTGGTGGTTAGGCTTTCTCCCAGAGGAATCTTCTACAATGCTTATAACTTGGTTTCCCCTTGAGCCACTCTGAGATGTCTTCATTCAGAATCCCTTACGGAAGCCTGATGGCAAGGGCTTTTTCTTTCTGTAATAGTTATATTGAGATGTCATCTAAATACCATACAACCCACACTCACTTACAATGCACACAATTCAGGCATTTTTTAGTATATTTAGACTTGTGCAAACACCACCACAGTCAATTCTGGAAATCAACAGTTTCAGCCTAATCAGACCCTGTATCCTTTGGTCATTTCCTCCAAACCCTGCTCCCCACCACTCCTCCCAGTGCTAGGTTACCACTGACCTGCTTTCTCTCTGTCAGATGTGTTCCTCCTGGAAATTTCACATAAACAGAATTATGGGTTCCAGTCTCTGTAATGGGCTCCCTTCATGAGGCTTTGTGTTCTCCAGGTTTCTCATTTCTCCATGTTATAGCACTCAGTATCTCTGCTTCAGTATGCATTCCTTTGTCAGGCCAGAACAATGGTGCTTCCATGGACAAATACCATTTTGTGTCCATTTGTTAGTTGATGGACATTTGGCTTGATTCCACCTTTGGGACCTTGTGAAAACACTGCTTTGACCAAGATTTTCAAGTCAGTTCTATTTCTCTCTTTATTACTCATCCTTGTGGACACAAGGAAATATTTGCCACATTCACTAGAATTATAAGCAACATCTCCTAAAAGATACAAATTTGGAGAACTCTCTGGCCTTGCATGCAGCCAACCCTGGTTCAATCCTTGTATTGCATATGGTCCCCCAAGCACTACCAGGAGTGATTCCTGAGCAGAGTCAGGAGTAAGCCCTGAGCATTACAAGGTGTGACCCATAAACATAAGCAAACAATTTTAGAGAAATAGTAAGAGACACCCAATACCTGTGCTCTTATCTCTGCAACTGGCAATGAAGGCCCTTAACACAACCATCTCTAGAACTCAGTCATGAATTTTTGAGAAAAAAGCCCAATGAGGATTCTGTCTCTTATTTCATCTTCTGCATTATTTGAAGGTTGATCAGACAGGATTTTCTCACCTCTTTCTCCAGTCAGTGTTAGATAAACTGGAATGCTGAGCCATATTGATTTCACTTGGCTCCCGAATGCTGAATGACATAGTTGATACTGATCCCCTCTTTTCTGTGGTAACAAGGATGCATGGCAACAGATTTCCAGGCCGGCTGTCTGCTAGCTCTATTCAGCATTCTCATGCATGACCCTGGTTTTCTTTCTGCAGGCCCTCTGGGTGCAGGAGCTACTGTACCTAGGAAAGCCACGGACTTTTGGGTATTGATTTTGTAAACTGCCACTTTACTATACAGTTCTATTGTTTCTAGGAGGATTTTTTTGAGATTCTTTGGAATTTTCTAAGTATAGTATTGTGTCATCTGCAAATAGCAAAAGCTTGACTTCTTCCTTTCCTATCTGTATGTCGTTGACATCATTTTCTTGTCTAATTGCTATGGCAAGTACTTCCAGTACTATATTCAATAGGAGTAGTGAGAGTGAGCATCCTTGCCTTGTGCCTGATCTAAGGAGGAAAGCCTTTAGTGTTTCTCCATTGAGAGTAATGCTTGCTGTGGAATTGTGGCAGATGGCTTTGACTGTATTGAGGGAAGTTCCTTCAACTCCCATTTTGTTAAGTCTTTCTCATGAATTGGTGCTTGGTCTTGTCAAATGCTTTCTCTGAATCTATTGATATGATCATATGCTTTAATCTTTTATTAATATGGTGTATTGTGTTGATTGAATTATGAATGTTAAACCATCCTTGCATCCCTGGAGTGAACCCTACTTTGTCATGGTGTATGATCTTTTTGATGAATTGTTGGATTCTATTTCCTAGTATTTTATTAAGGATCTTTGTATCTATAAGTTTGAGAGATATTAGTCTGTAATTTTTTTTGGTGTGGTGTCTCTGTCTGCTTTGGGTATCAGGGTGATATTTGCCTCGTAGAACCGGTTTGGGAATGTTTCTATTGTTTCAATATAATGGAAAAGCTTAAATTCTTCTCCCCCTTTTATAGATTTTTTTTAATTTTTTTATAAATTCTTCTCCCCCTTTTACAACAGAAGCAGGTACCCTAGGTCACAAGCAGGTGCTGGACAAAGTTGTACTTAAAACTGATTCTTTTCTATTCTCAAGTCTGAGCTCTGAATCACTCTCTGCATGGCTGTATGCATTTTTGGAAATCCACCTGCAATTACTTCTGAGAAACAGAAGAGAGGTATACATTTCCTTAATCTTGAACTTTGTTCATTCACTACTTAATTTAACCTCGATCCGATCTCAAATCTGATTATCACTCACCCACTCTGAATCTAATTAGAATGTCCTCTGGTATTACGCCAGCAGCAGCACCTGGTATCCAAAGCCCTTATCTAGAGATGTCTTTTCCTTATCACACCCACATCTCTTGTCTGAGCTAAAAAAGAAGGCGGGATCACTTTGTTATTCTAGACTTTTCTGGGTGTCTTTTTAAAAAGCCTTTCTATATTTCTTCTGTTTGCACTCTATCCTTAGGTCAACTATGCAGGAAGTAGATAGGGTGTGATGGGAAGATCTTTCTGTCCTGAAGCCTTGCCTTGATGTGCCCTCCAACCCAGGCTCTTCCCTGGCCTAGATTCCCCTGTAACAAAGGCTGCTGGGTGGGGCTGGGTTCAGAAGAACATTGTGACATTCTCAGCAGCCTTCCCATATCTCTGCTCCTTGAGCCAAGAGACCCTCTCTCCCTTCCCCAGGTCCAAAGCTAATATGGCCTGATACCTACAATATGCCTTTTAAAGAGTTGCTTCTTCTTACTGGCATTGTGGTCAAAGAGAGAATCCTCTCTATAGACTCTTTTCTGGGATTCATTTATATTTTTTTTACAGTCCAATCTATAGCCATTTTTTGGTCAATATTCCAAACATTTTAAAGAATAGGTGTTCACTCATATACCTTCCCCACATACACATACCCATATTGCTACCCAGCACACGCATATGCTAAATTGAGTCGGTTAATTGTGCTTTCAAAATACATCTGAGCGAAAGAAAGTTTATCAACCGAAAATACAAAATCTTTTCTCAGCAGACCTAAAATAAATGATTAGGAGAAGCTGAGTTTAGTTAATAAAGCATCTGAGCGCATTCTGGTGCCGGGGCTAGTCATGAAAACAATTACTTCTTATCAGATGTGAGGGTTGTTTTTCCCTTCATTCCTCCATGTCTCTTGTCCTTAGAGTATGTGATTTGCAAAAGCCTTCCTCTGAGAAGAAAGAAACTGAAGACAGATCTCCTGCCCCAAATAATAGGAGCGACAAAGGCAGCACAATGAGATATTATTATCACAAACCATACAGAATTCTAAGAAAGGATCCAATTCCCCTTAACACTTGTTTGTCATTCACTGAGTGCTCAGAGAGTGTCCTTTCATCCATTCACCTTCCGGGACTCTGATCTCTTTCCCCGGACTCTCCCTTCCCCACAATAATCCTTTCCCTTTAGAGTGGTCACTATGGTCCTGGGCATTAGAGCTCCTGGCCATGATACTTGGTTCAAGGATGAGCACTTGGTCCTGTCAGAGTGAGATCCTGTCAGTGTTGGGCCTCTTGAGAGGCTGCTGGACTAGAAAGGTGCCTGTCAGGGTCTTGAACAAGAAAGCCGAGGAAAAGGGGCTGCCACCGCCATCTTGCATCTGAGAGGAAGGTCCCTCAGAGCAGAGGAGGGGGAGTCAGTTCCCTTTTGTGTGTTTTTACCAGTTTGAGTTTTGATCCTTTGTAACTGGAACATGCTGCCAGGAGACAGGTGAAGGTACCCACAGCGTGTGCCGGACTCGGGAAGAGAGAGGGGATAGACTGGAACCAGCAATGATCCCTCCTCTCCAGGCTCTCTGACAATAGAGGGAACTAATGGAGATCTGGAATCATTGCTGTCATGAGCCAGAGCCCTTGAACCGGAAGAGGAAATGAATGACTGAACTGACCTGTTTGCAACTCTTTCTGCATGAAGTCTCTGCCAGTGCACTTGCCTTGGGGTGTGGAAACTGAGAAGAGGCACCAGGACCTCCGGGGTTGTAGGAAACTCAGGTGTTTTTCTCCATTCCGGAGCACTTCCAGTCTTTCCAGCTTCCAGTTCAGAAAGGCCTGGCGGCGGGGAGAGTGTCACTGCTTTGGATTGATTGTTACCAGGGGGGCCTCCCAAACCTTCAGGCCAGGGACAAAGAGACATTAATCACATCCAGAGCCTCCCCACTAACCACAGCGAGGAGCAGTCAGGGGTGAAGACGACTTAAACTGATTTTTAAATTCTACATCCCTGAGTGCACATGGGGTAGGAGCAGGCCTCCTGATGAATGGCAACCGGGGTTCTCTGGGTCGTTAGAAACACAGCGACAGTCATCACAGAGGTGGCCAGGTGCTGCACACGCTTAAGCCCAAGTGTGACTCACTGCCATGCCCAACCCCAGGGAGGACACAGCCATGCTTCCCAGACTCGGGGCCAACTTCACCCCCCGCCCCACTGCCATGGGTCACTGGCTCAATGCAGGGCTTGGATCAGGGAGTCATTCTCCAAATTTCCAAATTATTGCCCCTTCTGAAATACCCTTTTTTAACTTTCATGGTGTCTCCGAGACAAGCACTAGGCTTTACCCTGTCAGACAAATGAGGAAAATGAAATTCAGTTATCTGCCCTGCTAGGAAGGACTCTGAGGGAGGAAGGGCCTGTCCCTTCTATGGTTCCATGTGATGGCTCAAGGATACAGTGCTGCTTGGACCTCACAGTGCTGAGACTAGGTAAGCCACCTGTGGCACTCTGGAGACCACAAGCTGCCAGGGATGAAACTGGGTCGGCTCTGTGCAAGGCAGGGATCTTATGCCCTGGACTCTCTCTTTCTGACCCACCTGGTTCTCTCTGAGGAGGTGAGAGCAAGCCTTGAGGTTAGGTCAGTCTGGGAACAGAGCTCTGAAACACTCAGTGTGTTGAGTGCAGGGTTGTTGCCACATTCGCATTGCCCGTGGGATCAGGTGGGGGCCAAGGCTCCACCAGAGAATGCAGGAAGGTTAGGCAGAAAGGTTGAGTCACTGTTGAGTGACCCAAGGAGGCTAGGGAGACTTTTGTGCCACTGTGTGGCAGACAGACCCCCTTCGCCGCAGCAGACATCCTGTTTCTCAACAGAATACGTGTGTGTGTTGGGGGTGATGGGGGGAATGAGGAATGAGATGTAATTCAGCCTCACCTAGAATGTTCTAGAAAACAAGTATGTTTTGCAGCTTTGTGTAGAAATGGAGAAAGATACTCAGCAGAGATGGTCCTTTCTGTTCTTTCACTCATCTAGAGATGGAAGCTCAAATTCTCTTTCCTTTTTAAAGACTTTTATGAACACTAGACCTGGGGGGCATCAGAGAGAAAGTGGAGTCTGTTTTTATTAACCCTGGCGATCTCAACCATCAAACAGATGATCACCATACAATCCAAGTTTGACAATAGCCTTTGAGGGGTGCATGTAGACTGCTCTATAAGCCCAAGAGAAGAATAACTCACTCAGCGGAGTTCATGCTAAGGGGAATAGAAGGAGAATGAGGGCTGGTTCATGGGCTTTGCAGGCTCACTAGGAGTTCTTGAGTAGGAGAGAGGACACAGGCATTTGACAAGGCACAGAAGAGGCACAATCACAGAGATCATCTGTCTGTGGAGAAAAATCTCCCTGCAATGGGACATGGGAACATAATGAGGGTGGGGAGGGGGGTGGGAGGGAGCAGCTGAAAGGTAGCCAGGTTCATCATTCACTCACACATTCATTCACTGATAGTTTCATTCTTTCATCTACCAGGAAGGTAGTGACTGATGGCTGGTCTGGTCAGGGGCCAGAAGGTAAGTGGGGTGCAGTGAATCAGCAGAGAGGGCATTCTGCTCCCACCAGCCAGCTCAGCTTAGAGAACAGGCCAGGTGGGCGTCCACCTTCCATGCAAGGGCAGCTGCTCAGCCTCAGGCATGGGTTACCACTGAGGCATGAGAAGAGCTGGAAGTACAGTGCCAAGGATCTGGTTCACTGTGTCTCTCAAATGGTACAGCTGGTAGGGGGGGGGGGGAGACATCGCGGTGGACACAGGCTGTCCTGAGCGTTGAGTAGAAGCAGCAGAAGACATGCAGCAGGTGTGCTGACTTCCACTCCACCCCCATGCATCTGGCAACATCTGGCAGGCAGAGCTCTGCCTGCCCTCCCCTCCCCCACGCCCTCCTGCCCCCGCCCCATCTTACCTTCCAAGGAAGGAGTTGTACCACTTTCCAACTATCACTTTCCTTTCAGCACCTCTGTTTTCCTAGGTGTAAACTGGAATGATGATCAGCCAGCCAGCCTGCCAGGCGCTAGGTTGTGAGGCCAGGAAGTGAGTTGGCACATGGAAAAGGGCCTGCCAGGAGAGTGTAAACAGGAAGGGCATTGCCCTGCCCCCTGCTGGGCAGGGCATGGGGCCTTTGTTCGTAGGATACAAATTGCCTCTAGCAGGAGGGAGCATCAAATGCAGGAATTCTGAGGGTGAAGGTGGGGAGTCCTTCCACCTCTGACCCCTGCCCAAGGTCAAGTACTATTTCTCCACTCTGAGCACCACACATCTGGAGATGCCAGCGGCACCGGCTTTTCCAGACACGTGTGGATGCTGCGCCTCCCAGTACGAAACGGATCGCTCTGGGACCGGGGTAGCTAATGAAGATGATAATTAGAAGTGCTCATTAGGACCTGTCTTCTGAAGTTCATTTGTGCTTTTAATAGAATCTACAACACATCTGCTTAGCAGCGATGACAGATCTGCCTGATTTGGTGCGTTTTAAAACAAGATCTCCATGCCCCGGCTCCCCCCCAAGCTCCCTCCTTCCGCTTGTCCCCCATCTGCTGTCTCTGCCCAGGAAGCCTCCCCCACTGCTGGAGGCTGGAAGTTGCAGCCACAAAGCACCTTTCTTTCTGTCTCCCTCTCCCACACACAAATATACCCGCCATCCCTGAGCTCTCTGGACACTCAATCAAATAGGGCCACCCCGCTCTTTGCACTCAGGCATTCCTCACCGGGAAGGTAACCTTGCTGTAAATGGAATCCTTACTGTTGTAACTAGCCATAGTAGGTGAGGTCACACTGGGTTAATGTGGACCCTAATCCTAGAGCTGGTGTCCTCAGCCCCAGGACCTGAGCAGGCACTGGCAGGCGAGGGCTGTGTGGCCACAGAAGCAGAAGTCAGGGTGCTGTGCCTACAAGCCAAGTAGTGCAGCAGCTCTCAAATGCTAGAAGAGGGGCTGGAGCGATAGCACAGTGGGTAGGGTGCCTGCTTGCACGCAGCCGACCCGGGTTCGATTCCCAGCATCCCATATGGTCCCCTGAGCACCACCAGGGGTAATTCCTGAGTGCAGAGCCAGAAATGACCCCTGTGCATCTCCTGGTGTGACCCAAAAAGCAACAAAACAAAACAAAACAAAACAAATCTAATGCTAGAAGAGTCAAGGAAGGATTCTTCTAGAGCAGTGGTTTTTACCCTCTGCTCTGTGGACCAACTCTGGTCCTTGACTGTGAAATAAAGGCTGAAATCCACTGTTTTGAAGTCTTCAGGGAAGAAAGGCTCTGCTTATGCCAGACTTCCGGCCTCCAGAACCATGAGGAGGAAAAAAAAAAAAAGGTTCATGTGTTGTGTTAGGCCCTTGTGTGTGGTATTTGCACCCGTAGGAGACTAATGCCCCGCCTTCATTCTGTTTCTCAGACGCCCTGCTCTCTCCCAGCTCCATCGCCCTGTACCTGCAGTTCCCTTTCCCTGGAATTCTTCCCACCCCTCCCCCTGCCATCCAGCCGCCCCTGGTTAAAATCTCAGGTTAGTTGAGCTGCTGCTTGGACTCTGCAGGCGGGAGGAGTAGGGGCCATAGCTCTTGGCTCCCTCCAGAGTCCCCCAAGTCCCCTCCTGCCCCTCACAGTGCTTTGGATATGCCAAAAACAGTAACAATAAGTCTCTCAATGAGAGATGTTACTGGTGCCCGCTCAAACAAATCGATGAGCAAGGGGATGATAGTGACAGTGACAGTGTATCTCTGCCCCAAACACTGGGTCTTAAGGTTCATGAGACACTGCCACTTGGGTCTTTCCCACTGGCATGTCCCTGGTCTCGTGTGTCTGTGGCATTCCGTTGGAACTTGGGAGGACTTTGTGCAGTAGGAGAATTATGTGACTTTCTTGGGACCCGCCAGCTGTACTGCGTACCTCTGCCCCCTCTCAGGAAGCAGCCACATGAGAGGCTAAACTAGAACTTCAGCCTTTGCCCCACCGCTGCTGGCTTAGCCTCCTCACAGCCTTTCTAAAAATGGGGCCAAGAGGGAAGAATTGGCATCAGAGGGATAATACAGGAGGTAAGATAATTGCCCTGCACATGGCGAACCCCTGTTTGACACCAGGACCACATATAATGGTCTACTGGGCTACTCCAGGAGTGATACCTGAGCACCAGTTGGTATAACCCAAAAAAAATGGAAATTTTTAAAAAGGGAATTTTTTTTTTCTTTTTAGGATCACACCCGGCAATGCACAGAGGTTACTCCTGGCTCCTGCACTCAGGAATTACTCCTGGCGGTGCTCGGGAGACCATATGGGATGCTGGGAATTGAACTCGGGTCTGCCGCATGCAAGGAAAACGCCCTACCCGCTGTGCTATTGCTCCAGCCCAAAAAAAGGAATTTTTTTAAAAGAAGTGAAAACTACTGACTTGGAAGCATCTGGTTTGCTTAGTTTTCCTTCCTGGTCCTTTTGTGTCCCCCACCCCATCTTAAGGACCCTGTGATGGTATTTCTGTCTGTGAAAGTCTGAGCAGGAAGCCAGGTTACCCTTTACCTCTTTCGGCTAGAGTCTCAGAATGTTCTAGAAAGTAGGAGCACCTGGCAATGCATGGTGGATGATTCCCTCCAGTCACAGCTGGGAAGACGAGCCTCATCTGAGTATCCCAACCTTCCGCTTTTCTCTGACGAAGACCCAGTCCTCGCCTGTCTCAACCCTCCCCATTTCTTTGTTGAAAACTGTACTTGCATTTCAGACAGACCCAGGCTTCTGCAGCCTCTGATGTTTTTCTCACATCACGGGGTGAGCTTGCAACCTCTGTGACCTTCCCCGTAGGAGCACAATTCCGGGGGCTGCCTCTGGGCTCCTTGCAGAACTTCTGCGCAGGCCATGTGGATATATTCAGCGCGGCACTAATTACAGGCTGCTGCTGGAGACTAGTCATTTTGTGAGTCGTTAGGACGTGTGGCAGGGGCTTTAGTGTATCTTTTGACGAGTTCTGTAATTTCTGTAGCTTTACCTAGGAAAGTGTTTGCTGTGCTGCAAAATGCGGCAGCCAGGTTGGTGGATGTCACAGTCCCTTGACTTTTTCCAGCTCTGTATTAAAAGGGTCTTCCCCACCCCCTTCCAAAGGAAAAAAAACATTGATTTTGATTGGACTAGAGAGGTTGAATTGGGCCGATGTTTCAGTCTCTTCTGCTAATCAGAATCCCAAAGCCATGGTTGGGGAGAATTTTCCAGTACTTGCTTCTGTTCTTCTTCGTGTGGTCAAATTACAGGCTTTCAGGTGAGGCACCTTCATTTTGCAGAGACTATGAGGAGCAGGTTTAATTAGCAAGCCAACCTGCTGGAAACATCCAGCGATATTAAGTGCCTCGCTCCATGAGGTGGCTGCTCGGCTACACCATCCCCTGCCCTCAGCTCTTTCCTCCCTGCCGCCCCCAACAACTTCCCAGCTGCCATTTGTCTCAGCGTATCCAGGGAAGAGTGAGAAAGGAGTTAGAAAAATCCCACGGAGGGCAGAGAACTGAAATTGCCTTCCCCTGCCCCACATCAAGATGAGAACTCAAGGTCTTATCTCTGTGGAAAATTCCAAAATGTATTCAAGAGTTGGCCTGGCCTTGGCCCCTTGGCTTTGACCCACAAGGGCCTTCTGGGAAGAGTCATCGGTGGGTGGGGGCAGGGGGCCAGGGACTCAACTCTGGGAAAATTAGCACTTTTCTGCTCAATAGCAAAAGACATCGGCTTCAGAGTTAAAGCTGAGGAGGGATGAATTCTAGCTTTGCCCTTACTTGCTGTGTGACTTCTGGTCAAACGGCTTACTGGCTCTCAGTTCCCTTGTCTGTAAATTAGGGGTAGTTATAGTGATTTCTTCTTGAGTAGTTCCAATGTCTAATGAGATCAAATAAAGCGAGGTTGTTTTTGTTTGTTTGTTTGTTTGTTTGTTTGTTTGTTTGTTTGTTCATGGAATCACAGTTACAAAGCTGTCCATGGCTGGGTTTCAGTCATACAATGTTCAAACGCCCATCCTTCCACCAGTGTACACTTCCTACCACCAGTGTCCCCAGTTTCCCTCCTGCCACCTCCACTTCACTCCCCCAAGCTTATCTCTATGACAGGAACTTTTCCTCTCTCTCTCTCTCTCTATCTCTCTCTCCTTTTGGATATTATGGTTCACAATGCAGATATTGGGAGGTTATTGTGTTTGTTCTTTATCTACTTTCAGCATGCAGTTCTTATCCAGAGTGATCATTTCCAACTACCATTGTCATAGTGGTCCCTTCCAAATGTAGAGTGAGGCTTCAGTTTGGTTGGAAGAATGATTGTCATATAGTTAGCTTTGGGACCAGAATAGTTGTTCTGAGGGCTGTACACTAAACAGTGTTTTTGTGGTGAAGTGGTCATTATTATCTATGTAATACTGCAACCATGTGTGCAAGAAACATACCCAGGCCCAACCCTACCATAGTGATTAGAAATTAAACCTCACTATATGGAGTGTTAGGGTGAGTCTAAAGACACACCTTACCAGGGATCATACAATAATATTGTAAAATTTCTAATATCTAGAGAATGTGCAAGGGACAGGGAATCTTTCCATCCATAATGCTCTAGACTGACTCACTATTTGTCTAAGTGTCCTTGACCCCCTAGGAGTAGAGAGCAGTTCACCTTGATTTGGAATGAGCATTAATGATGGAGTCTAGAGGCCAGACTTCTTCAAGGCTAGTCACTATTTTATGCCAGCTAGGGTACCCTTTCTGGGTTTGTGTTCTTGTCTACCAAATGGGAAATAAACATAACTTCTTAGGGAACTTGTATAGCAGCTCTTCCCAAAAGAAATGGCTACAATATTGGAAATATTCTATACTGGTATTAACCATTCTGGCAGTCACTAGTCACATGTGGCTACTGAGCACTTGAACTTTTGATTTAATTTGAATGAATTTAAATTTAAACAGTCACACGTGGTGAGCAGCAGCCATATTGCATAGAGGAGTTATGGCATGTTCAGTGTGATCCCAAATGCAAGATTGCTTTGCTCACTGTGAAGTACAGTAACAAAATACATTGCATGCCGAATTGACAAAATAAATGTCTGGGGCAGATGCCATATGGATAAGTCCAAATCATGCTTATTATTATCAGCCTCAAGGATGCCTAATACTCTAAAACAGATGAACTTTTGGACTTCTCTCGCTACCCCTAAATTGAAATGACCTCCAACACAGACTCAGAAATTACTGAATGAATGCTTGGATGGATGAACAGGTGAATGTATGAAGGATGCATGGTTAAGATGAAGGGACAGGTAAATGGATGAATATCAGATTATCTGTTCATTCTGTTACCAAATATGTGCTTAGTATTGTTCTAGCAGTTAGGAATGGAACAATGAATGAGACAAAGTCCCTACCTTCATAATCTAGAAAGGATGTTAGAGAAGCAAACAAATAACTAAAATAATATCAAGTATCAAAGTTCTATGATCAAAACTAGAGGGAAGGATAAAACCATGATTTAAGAAAACTATGTGGTGTAACATGATTGCTATTTCATATATGGGGGTCGGAGTAAGCCTTTCTGGTAAAGTAGTATTTGAGGAAGTGAGGAGAAAATAAGAGAATGAGCCCTGCAGAAACCTGGGGTCAGGCAGAGAGCAAAGAGGTGAGTAGTATGGTGGCCCAGAGTGCATCGTGAGGCATGTGATGGGGGGAAGGTCAGAGAAGCCGGAGACCTTTAGGCTTTGGTTTTACTCTGAATAAAGTAGAAAGTCAAATTTTATAGCATAGGGGTCTGATCCAAAGGGATCCAAAATGCTGAATGAAATGAGTCAGAAAGAGAGGGAGAAACACAGAAGGACTGCATTCATTTGTATAATATAAAATATCATAATATGAGACTGACACTCAAGGACAATAGACACAAGGGCTAGGAATATTGCCCCATAGTTGGAAGCCTGCCTCATGAGCTGGGGGAGAAGGCAGCTGGACTAGAGAAGGGATCACTAAGTCAATGATGGTTGAAAGAATTGTTCAGGATGGGAGCTGTGTGCTGGAAGTAGATAAGGGACCAAACATGATAACCTCTCATCTCAGTATCTTATTGCAAACCATAATGCCCAAAAGTAGAGAGAGAGTATGGGGGAAATTGTCTGCCATGGAGATAGTGGGAGGGTAGGAAAGAGGAAGTATACTGGGGACATTGGTGGTGGGAAATGCGCACTGGTGGAGGAATGGGTGTTTGATCATTGTATGATTATAACTCAAACATGAAAGCTTATAACTGTATCTCATGGTGATTCAATTTAAAAAAAAGAACAGGAGGGGGCTGGAGCGATAGCACAGTGGGTAGGGCGTTTGCCTTGCACGCAGCCAACCCGGGTTCAAAGCCCAGCATCCCATATGGTCCCCTGAGCACCGCCAGGGGTAATTCCTGAGTGCAGAGCCAGGAGTAACCCCTGTGCATTGCCAGGTGTGACCCAAAAAGCAAAAAAAATTAAAAAATTTTAAAAAGAACAGGAAAAAAAGAGAAGCAGAGAGTTGGGATTTAAGATCTGACTTAAAGATAGAATCACCAAAGTTTAATGATGGATTAGCTGTGGGGAAGAAGAAAAAGAAACCAAGAATGGCTCCTGGGTATAAGCTTGGTTGAGATAATGAAGACTGGGACAGGTAGGGTAGGGGGAAAGCTGTCCAGTTTGGTGCATGTGATATATGAGATATCTAAAAATCATCGAAGAATCTTTAATTTGAGGGAGAGGACAGGGCTGGTCATATCAGTTTGGGAATCGTCAGCAGAGAAGTGGTTTAAACCTTAACACCAACTGCTATGTATGAAGAAAAAAGGAGATCTTGGGACCGAGCTCTGGGTAAATCTATTATTAAATTCTGTTGAGAGAGGAGAAAGATAGAGCTGGATATTTGACCACTGGGTTTAACAGTACGAAGGTCATTGGTGACCTTGAATTGTTCGCAGGAGTGTTGGCATGAATTGCCAGTTGGCTGAATGGATGGACAGATGGATGAAACGTTAACTAATGCAGCTGACTGCAGCATCCCTTCACCTGTAACAGCAATAAAGCAGATGTTGCCAGACACCCTGGAAGCCAAAACCCAAAGCTGTCAAGACCAATCCCCGACTGCAACCTCCCAACTCTTTGTACCTCCCTTAGAAAGGCAGCTGTGGCCCAAGCTCACCGTAACATTAGAGTCTTGGCATCTTCAGTTTTCATCACTCTTCTTCTAACCACCCATAATGCCCTCAGTTGAATTTTCCCTCTTCTGCGACTTAAAAAGGGAAAGAAAGGAGAAACCTAACTCCAGTCGTCTAGATTTGTATGGTTTTGTTCTTGTATTTGCCCAAAGACTCCTAGCTGTTTGAGGAAGCATATTTGCAGAGACATCCCTCTGAGAACTAGGGTCCCCAGTGATTTTCTTCTGTTTTAAGGTTAAGTGAGAAAAGGTTTGGAATAAGTTATAGTTGGAGACTTAGGGATTTTTATATAGTGTTGCTTATATTTGTAGGGACTTATTTTTTTGGCAGTGTCATTTACTGAGCAAATATTGTAATTGGGATTAATTTGGTTTTTCTTGCATTATTATTTTTTTCTTGTTTATAATAAATTAGACTATTTTTTATAAGGCCATCTCTTACTTCCCCAAAGTTACTCAGGTAACTTCAGAAGCATGAGAATCAGAGCTGTTTCTTTACCCAGGGTGGGTAGAAATCAGCTGTTCCAGGCTCAGAAAAGCTCAGGGTTAACCTTTTACGACCAGCGAACCTTTCTTTACTGGCTTGAAATGGACAACTGGGAAAGCATTTACACCAAGGCAGTTGACAGTCACTACAGTTCATGGCTGCACCCTACCTCCACAGCTGGTCATCTAACCAGCACGCCACTTCCATGACTCTCAGCACAGAGACTAACTTAACCTAACTGAAATGCAGCCTCAGGAACTTCCTGCTTTCCTGGGAGGAAAAAGATTCCAGGCACAGTGTGACTGCAACATGGACAGAGAGGCTCAGGAAGATGTGCTGCGCCGATCTTTCACAGCTGACGTCCTGTGCTTCGAGCTCTGTGAGATGAAAGTGTAGGACAGAGAGCTGCTCTGTCAGCAAAAGGGAAGACTTAAAGCAGTTTCTTGACTGAGAAAAGCAGGAAAAAGCAAACAAGACAGGCTGCATGGGGCTGCCATCCACACAAATGTTAGGATCTCACTTCATCAGGGCACCACCGAGGCCAACTGCAAAGGCAACAAACAATAGGTGAAGAGATGGCTTTATGGAATTGTCAGTTTTATCAGTTCCCTGTCTCTAATCTGATCTGCACGATCGCCTCCTCTGTTGTCACCTGTCCAATTTCCGATCTTGTGGTAGCTGTGTTTATTACACCCACAAATGTAGCCAGTCACCAGGACAGCATCAGCGACAGCAACTGCTTGGGGCTGGCTATCGTGCTATCTCTAGGCGGGTGATTAAACATGCTCTTGGCAACCGAGCAAAGTACTGATAGTTGGGAGGACACACCTTAGGTGAACAAGCAGAAGTTGGGCTTACTACCATCACTCTGGTGCTAGTCTCTGCAGTGGAAACCAGCACTGTGGCATGTGGTCCTTATGCATGTGGAAGAGGCAGGCTGGAGCTAGATTGCCTAGGTTCAATCTCATTCTCGTTCTGCTGCTTAATTGTTCTGTGACCTAGAGCACATTTCTTACTCTACATACCTAAGTCAGTTGCATCCTTCACAAGGAATAACAAGATGATGGTGGTGTCAAAAAGAACATGCCTTAATGATCAATGATTAATCTATGTAAAACATTTGAGATGTTCCCTGTCATGTAGATACTAATAAATGTCCGCTGTTATCATTCTCTTCAAGACCTTTTATACAGATAAGCATGTCAGTATTTGGAAAAGCTTTGTCTACCACTTAGAATGCTACAAAGCCGTTCATACTAAAGACCTAAAGAATATAAATAAGTCTTTGGGCAAGTTGAAACCAACCTGTACTATTAGTCAGACAACCTTGAGTTTCAGGTGAGAGACAATCAACCCAAGCTATCTTTAAGTATGTATATTTTTAAAAAAATAAGGTAATAGATAAAGATAGATATGGCTTAGGTATTAAAAAATACCAGGGTGGGGTGGGTCAGGTACAGCTGAATCAAATTTTAAGATACGAGAGTGATTCCTTCAGGCATGGATGGATCCAGCTTAAATGATATCTCCTGCATTTGCATGCTCTCCTCTCCACCATAGATCTTGTGTCTTGCTCCCTTTGTGTGTTGCCTCCATTCTCTCCTACTGTGGAAGACTTCCTGGGATCATGCCTTCAAGCATCATCTTTACCTGGGAAGATCCCCAGGGAACAGAAAACACATGGAGATCACTGATTAACTCATATTTTTAATCACGTGTTCATCCCTGATCCAGTCATAATGGCCAGAGGTCTAGCACAACTAATAGGGCTGACTTGTGGCCAATTCTGGAACAGAAGAGTAAGAAAAATGGAATCAGTTCTGCCTTGCTCAGCTTCTGAGTTGAGAAAGGGATCGTTCTCCAAAGGCAGAGCAAGGGGCAGCCACACAATACAGCTTCACAAATCCATGGCAGGGAAAAGGCACCAAAGGCCTGTGGAAACTTTGGTTCAGACCCTGGTTTCTCTGCTGACTTACTGGGTCACCTAAATCAAAGTTATTTCACCTCTCTAATCCTCTGTCTCTTCAGCTGTATTGTGGGGATCATGATAGCCCCTATCTCATGGGGCTACTGGGAATGAAACAAGGTAACAAATGCAACCTGCTAGAACATTCTTGATCCTTGAAAAATAAATTAATACTAAAGGTTGTTGCTTTATGACTGACCCACAAATTCATTCATTCATTCAATAGATATTTTACTGCACATTGCATGCCAGGTCTCTGTCTCATATACAGATAGATCCTGCCAATAGTTAGGAAAAGTCAGCATTTAACTAATGTTTATGCTGAGGGCAGAGAGAGATTTTTTTGTACAGAGTGGCAAAGTGAAGAACCAAAACAAAAAAAACAAAACCATATGGGATGCTGGGATTCGAACCCGGGTCGGCCGCGTGCAAGGCAAATAAAATAAATAAAAATTAAAAAAACACCTGTGTTGTTAAAATTAGAGCCACCTACAGACATAGTTCCACGCTCCTGTTCAGGCACAAATGAAGTGTGATGAATTGAAGACGAATCATTAGCTTTTCTTGTCTCCACTTTCTCCTTTTAAAAATGGAACAAGTGAATTCTGTGTCCAACTGCTCATCACCTGAAACCCCCATATCAAGCTTCAGGGAGTGTCAAACGTCCATTGGGGACACCAAGATCCCCACTGACTTGAGGACCATCACTCTGGAAGACTTCTTCCATTTCGCTGTTTGGCCCAGGATCCTGCCCTCTGACCTCAGTTCTCCCATGGGTCACATGGTTTGCCCTAAAGGATGAAAAGGTCATAGGCCTCCCAAAGACAGTGTCTTCCTCCAAGTCCAGTGTTAGGTGAAATCAGCTAAGTTCTACCCGAAGGCCTGGAGAAAGGCCGTTGGTGCCCCCACCCCCCATGGTGGATAGAGAGGGGAGCCTCCAGCTGCTTGTTCAGATGCACCTTCTGCAGCTGCTTCTCTGCCTGAGCTCTTTCTTTTTTTTTTTGTTTTTGTTTTTGGGTCACACCTGGCGATGCACAGGGGTCACTCCTGGCTCATGCACTCAGGAATTACTCCTGGCGGTGCTCGGGGGACCATATGGGATGCTGGGATTCGAACCCGGGTCGGCCGCGTGCAAGGCAAACACCCTACCTGCTGTGCTATTGCTCCAGCCCCCTGCCTGAGCTTTTTCTGATGGAGTGTTCGGTGAGCTGCCACTTTGCCCGTCTGTCCCAGGACACCTCTTCCACCTTGCCTGAGAACAGGAGAACAGCAATAGTGTCCGCCTTTTTGGTGAATTCCTGGTGGGTACTGATCTGGTTCCCCACCACCACCATCACCCACCAAATTTGGTTTCTCAGTCCTATTCCAGTGCCAAAACTTTGTCTTGTCTTGACTTTCTTGCGACAAAGGTCATTTTCTTGCAGCTTTATTTTGCTAAGGAAATGAAAAGCCTTGTCCTCTCCCTTTCAATAGCCATTGGTTACTCGTTATTTTTTTTTCATTTTTGTTTGTTTGAGGCCATGCTCAATAGTCCTCAGGGTTTATTCCTAGCTCTTTGCCCAAGGGTCACTCCTGATGGCACTCAGAGGACTATTAAGTAGTACTGGGGATTGAACCAGGATTGGTTGCATGCAAGGCAAGAGCTTTAGTCTCTGTACTATCTGTCTGGCCCATCACTACCATCAGCATGAAGGACCAGGCTGTCCTCTTAGAGTGTGGGGGAAACATTTGGCTCTGGAGTCAGAAGGCTTTAGTTCAGTCTCAGTTGGGCCAGTTCTTAGCTGGAATCTCCAGCAGGTCCTGATCCCCAGGCCTCTGTTCCTTCATCAAATAATGAAAAAAAAAAATACTCCATTCCCAGGGGATTGTCTTTAGAATGAAATTCATTCATTATACGTAAGATATTTTTCATAGTCCTTAACATAAAGAAAATCCTACGTCATATTTATCCATGATCATATAAGCTTGAATTGAGAAGTCAAAAATGGAATTATTTACATCTGGTGCTTTGTAAACTATTCAGCGCTACATGCAAGAGCAAATAATTCTAAGATAGTATCAGCATTATAAATATCACAGTGCCCGCTTTTCAGAGGAAAGCAGCCCATCAGCCTCAGCCATGCTTTATCTAGCTCTGGAATCAGAAGTCACTTGGAATTCTAACTGGAACAATCTTTCAGGAAGTGGATTCATTGACTCCAATTGGCTCAAAGCCTTACCCTGAAAAATCCACCAAACTGAACCAAGAACTACCCCTATAAAGACAAACTGGTCTCCAGAATGGGTGATTAGAAATAACAGTACGGTGTGAGTGACTCTGTGACCCATTCCCCTGGCACTGGCAGACCTTAGAGATAGTCAGCTCAAACACAGTATCACAGGGCTGGGGGCCACAGGGAAATGGGCCCCAAAGGTGAGCCCCATAGTCAGTAGCTTACATGTGTTGTCACATGAGATTTTGCAACTCTCATGAGGGTGCTGCCACTAACCTCCTTCTCTGAGTCAGGAGAGACGCAGAAAGATGAGATCACAAGCTAAGTAATGGTAGACTTGGTTTCCACTTTGAATGTCTTTTAACCACTGCAGACAGCTGCCCAGCCAGTGTGGTTCCTACCACAGGATAAGTCATCCCAAACTTAGTGAAGCCAAATATTAATCATTGTGCTGTGTCCATGAGTTGTGTGGTCAGGAAATTGGACAGGATTGGGAAGTGGGCTTGTTTGACCCAAAGGTTGCATTGAATGGGGCCTTCTAATTAGAGCACCTGCATAGGAGCACTCTGTGTCCCCGGGGTTTCTTAGAAGAAGGCAACCAGATCCTCCTACCAGAAGCAGCAGACCTTTTATGACCTAACCTTAGAAGTCAAGGGTTGTCACTTCTGTAACTTGACTCACCAGACCCATCACAAGTCAGCCCATATTCAAGAGAATGGGACCAAATTTCAATGCTAGAATAATGCTGGGTATGAAGAGGACACAAGATAAACTTTAAGTTTAAAGTGGGTGGAAAATGTGACAAAATAATAATTACAATAGCCTGCTTTGTGCACCGAATACTGCTGTAAAGGGTCCTGAGCACGGAGCTCATTCTTGGAGCATGTGGTAACTGCTTGCATAGTCCCACCGCTCTGTTCATTGGCCAGAAGTGCTATGTTCTTAGAGTTACACATGACCAGGCTATGGCTGAGCATTCCCAAGAATGTTTGGTGATAAGCAGGGTGTTACCAGCTGTACCAGAAAAGCCAGCACAGTGACTGGTATGACAGCTTCTCAGGAGACTTCTGCCCAACACTTGCCAAAACTGGTAAGTGCAAAAACAAGCAACAGTCAATAACATCAGCTTGTGAAGTGCGGGTTCAGGAAAATGGGACCCCTTTTTAAGGTGAGAGAAATCATTTGAGGCTCTTGACACAAGAAAGACTAGATAACAGAAAACCATCCCTTTGCCACCAATATTATGGCAATCTTGACCATCTTGCCTTTCATTTGTGGCTTTCTTTAGTCCATGAGTATTTATTGAGTGTCAATTTATTCTGGGAATCACCCAAAGCCCTGGAGATGCAGTGTTTAGCTAAATAGAGCCATCCCTGCCCTTAGGAGCTAATAGTCTTGCAGACTGTAATGATGTCAGGGCCCTGCAGATGGATTCAGGTTCACTTTCAGGCTCTGCTGTCAGAACAATGAGCATTCAAGGGTTCCTCCTCCAGCCACCAAGGAGACAAACTCTGCTCTTCCCAAACCTCTCTTCATCTCCCTGCACTCAGCAGGACAAGTGGAGTGGGCAAGATTGCAAAAATAAATGCAATCATAGACTATTTCAAAAATATATAAAGTAAGTATTGAGCACCTAACTTCCAGAGGCTGTTCTAAGAAATCACCATTATCTCATTCTCGTGATGACCCTGCAAATTAGGTATTTCTCTACTCATCACCCTTTTTACAGATGGGGAAACTGAGTCCTGGAAGATGAAAGGGTGTGTCAAAGGCCACTCAGAAAATATGTAGAGAGAGAACATTCAGACCCAGACATCACTCCTCACTGCGGTTCCTGTATCATTCATTACTCATAGCTCCAGCAGAACAGAGGTCTGATGGAAGTAATGAGCCTTCTCTCCAAAAATTGAGCACAGGGCATGGCTGCACCAAGAGCATTTTCCCAAAAGCTGGGAGCTTCACACTGATGAGAGAGCCAAATCAAAAAGGAAAGGAAGACTCAGTATATGACCTGCTCAATCTGTCACCCTCAGTGAAAAGTCTAGTATCACTGCTTAAAAGAACACATCTGTGGGCTGTAGCAATAGTATACCAGGTAGAGCATTTGCCTTGCTGGCCAACCCGAGTTCAATTCTTGAGCATTCCATATAGTCTCCCGAACACCGCGAGGAGTAATTCCTGAATGCAGAGCTAGGAGTAACCCCTAAGCATCACTGAGTGTAGACAAAAACAAACAAAAATTATTCACCTGTACACAAACATTGGATACAATTTCAAGGACTTAACCCCTCTCACCCAAGCCAGACCCAATTCAGACAAGAATTCCAGTTAAGAATCACCATGGTGGGGAGATAGGTTAACAGGCTGAACGCATGATATGCACAGGAGAGGCCCAGGTTCAGTCTTCATCACCACATGAACCCTCTACCACTGTCAGAAGTGACCCCCACCCCCAAGCCACCTTTTGGGATTAGCCCTCACACACTGCCAGATATGGGCCCAAAACAAAAAAGAGAAAGAGAATCAGAAAACTATTTCTACAAAGACAATTAGGATCTGCCTATAATTCTGATTCTGATAGTCACTGTCACTGTAATCCCGTTGCTCATCGATTTGCTTGAGCGGGCACCAGTAATGTCTCTCATTGTGAGACTTATTGTTACTATTTTTGGCATACCCAATACGCCACGGTTAGCTTGCCAGGCTCTGCTGTGCGGGCGAGATACTCTCGGTAGATTGCCAGGCTCTCTGAGAGGGGCGGAGGAATCGAGCACGGGTCGGCCACGTAAGAGGTGAATGCCCTACCGCTGTGCTATTGCTCCAGCCCGATTCTGATAGTACATCACTTATTTATACACAATGGTGTTCTTTAAGTCATTAAAAATCTCCCTCCACCTTCCCACACACACATGCACCTTACTGGTTATAGTTAGGAAACCCTTCTGTACCCAATCTGTGCTTTCAGAAGAGGATTATAAGCAAGGAGGAATGGGTGCAGTCATGTTACATCTGTAGCTCCTGTTGGTGTGTTTCATAAACTCCACAAGGGAGATGCTATTTCTCCATTTGACAGATGAAGAAACCGAGCCTGAGAGAGATGACATAACTATATTGTTTGGCTGCGTTTCGGAACCTGTAAATAACAAAGAGCGTCAGCACCCAAATTTCCTTTCCTACTATGTCACTAAACCCAAGAATAAAAATGAGCATTTACTGGTAATGTGTCATAAAACTGTGAACATGTGGTTTTAGTTTGTATACATTTACATTCCGTCGTGTTCTCTGGGTTGGGGAGGGCTCTCCCTGGAATCTGAGAAGCCCATGACTAAGGGCATTTGGGGAGGTCTCTTAGAGCAGGCGTCCCAACTTTATGCTAATGACAATCATCTAGAACTCTTACAAAAAATGCAAGTTCTGATTCCACAGCTCTGGCATGGGGCAGAGTTGAGGAAGATTCTCAAGAGAAAATATTCAGCATTTTAAAAAAAATTTTTATTAGTGAATCACCGTGAGGTACAGTTACAAACTTAAGAGCTTTCATGATTTCATTTCATACAGTGATTGTTTACATCCCTCCACCAGTGCCCTTTCTCCTCCACCAATGTTTCCAGTATCCGTCCCACCACCCCCACCCCGACCCCCACCACCCCACCCTGCCTCTGTGGCAGGGCATTCCTAGCACGCTCCAGGCGGGGCCTTGCTGCTGTCCCAGAGGCCACACTGTGCACAACCTGAGGGCTAGATCATCCTGTAGGGTTCATCAATGAGCTGTTACCTGAGAAGGCAGTGGAAGAGGCCCGCCATCGAGCGGGGACCCAGTGGACTCAAGTTCCACTGCGACTGAGCCCCACTGACCACCACACTTCGCACAGGTGTGCTCACCAAGGGAACCCTCCAGGGCCAGGGAAAGGAGGACTTTTTGTCTGAGGGAATGGCACTCAGCAGTTTGTCACAGGACGAACTGTCTGGGAGGAAGGCCAGTCTGCAGTATCCACTCTTCTCCCAACAACATTTTAGCAAGAAATCAAGAATCAACACAAATAACATTACCTCCAAGTTCTCCTTCATTAACCTAGCAATGAGAAGATAATTGCTGCTTTCTTTCCCTGCATTAACCCAGGAGGGCAGCTCTGGGAAGGGTAACCCCTCCTCTCCTCCCACCTTCACCATCTCCCGTTACCCATCTCCATCCACCCACAACCCCCCAAACACACACACACACACACACACACACACACACACACACACACACACACAGAGGTTTCCTTTCAATTGCTCCAAAGCTCCTGGCTCCTTCTGCCTCTGGACCTTTGAATGGGTTGAGTTCATTGCTGAGTACACACTTTCCTCACTCTCCAACTGATTAATGCCCATCATTGCCCAGCAGTCTTTAAGAAATAAACAGACAACAACAAATAAAAACCTTAAAAAATTTTTTAATTGAAGAACCATCATTTACAAAGTACTGACAGTGAGTTTTATCCAGGTCATATTTCCACACCATTCTCACCACCAGTGTCAACCTTCCTCCACCATGTTCCCATGCTCCATCCACCGCCCTGCCTGCCCCTTGCCCCCACCCCCCACCCACCTTGCACAGACACATGACAAAGTTCAGTGGTTTCGGCTTAGATTTCATGTTTTCAGTGTTGTTGAGTCTCTGCTTGGTACATATAGACTGTACCACTCTCCCACGTCACCAGTACAACCGAAATCCCCACCTCCCAGGGACCCGGACCCTTTTCAGTGTTCTGAATACTAGAATACTTCTCTGGGGTATCATTCCCCAAACTAAGTCAGGTCCCTCAAAGACTCTGTCTTGGGCCCTTTGACTTCCTTCATGGCATTCATCAAAATTGTGTGTTTATGCCCATGACAAATTAATTGTTGTCTTTGGCGCTCCAGCAGTCTACTGCCCCTCCTTCCTTCACTACATCTCCAGCACTCAGTGGTTTGCCATAGGACATACTCAAGGAGACATCCTCAAACCCAGCCTCCCACCGCCATTCTTCATGACACTCATCACTAGCTGAAGTGTCCGTGTATGCTTGTGACATGTGTGTGGGTGGGCAGGAGAGTCTGTGTGTTTCGTGTGTGTTAGAGTCTGTGTGTTAGATCTCTCTTCTACATAACTATCACCTTTGGGTACAAATGTTTCTTTGTTGTGGGGGACTAGCCTGTGCATTGTAAAAAATTTTTTATAGCATCTCTGGTTTCTATCCACTAGGTGCTACTGAGGGATGTCATGAGTTCTCCTCTTAGGATAATTAATAGCCTCCATGTTTCCAAATGTCCTCGAGGGGATAAAATTGCCCTCAGTGGACCATGGTGCCTAAAATAAATTTTTTTTAAAAATATAATTCCCTGGAGCTGGAGAGATAGCACAGTGAGTAGGGTGCTTGCCTTCCATGTGGTCAACCCAGATTTGATACCCAGTATCCCAGATTGTCCCTGGAGCACCGTCAGGAGATTCCTGAGTGTAGAGCCAGGAGTAATGCTTGAGTAATGCTTGAGCACTGTCAGATGTGCCCCCCTCAAAAATTGTCTTAAGTTGAGAATGGCAGATTCTATACTATATATACATATGGATGTATATATACACATATATTAAATGCAGAGAAGCATATATATTTATGTATATGTGTGTTTATGTATGCTTAAGCATATACATGTTAAAACATATGTCTCTGTATTTCCTTGTTAACGATCAGCTCCAGGAGGAAGAGAGAAACTTTGCTTTGTCCATACTGTATTTCTGACACTTAGGACATTGCTGATAAATAGCTGTTAACTGAGTGAATAATTATACTGCTAGCACCAGCAGTGCCTAAATGTGGTTGTGAGGATTAAATGAGATTATGTATTGCATTTAGCAGACTACTAGGGATTAGCAGGTGATCGATAAATGCTAATACCCTTCTCTCTTTCCCCACTTCCTGCCTCTTTCCCTTAACACCCAAGACAGCTTTTATTATTTTTACTCCTGATGAACCCCATGTTTGCAATATTTTTCCAAGACAAATCAAGTATCATTGATTCTTTCCCTCCTGCCCCCTCCCCCCGCCACATCCTGCTGCAATAAGGCATGGTGAGTTGTGGCATTGCTTTGCCAGCCATGAGGAACCAAGTCTGGGCTGGAGAAGGGGTCACCACTTTGCTTCCCAAAATGCCTGTGCCATTATCAACAACAAACTAGACCTCTGGGTAGATCTAATATTTTTAGAGGTCTGGGTAGGGTTACCACTGAGCTCATGGAATTCCAGTCTTCCTCTTTGTTTTCCTGTGCCAGGTTACCGGGAAGAAAATAATCATTTCCATTAAGCATTTTAAAAATTTTGGTGGGAATGGGAAAACTTCACCCGCTTCTAGGCTTATTCCTCACTCCAGCACTACTTGAGGAAACCCAGTTTAAGAGGCACCAGCCTCATGGTGTGGCTGATGCAGGTGGTAGCTGTGGTATTGTTTTTCCTGCTCTCGTGTGCCAGGAAAGTGGGAAGAGGCATCTTTCTGGGTACATCTACTCCATCACTTTCCTTCCCTGCTCTCAGTAATGAGCTTTCGGGCCTAATTAGAATGAAATGTGTTGTTTCCCTTCCTTCTTTGTCTCCATAATGATCTTTATCATTAGGATGGATTAGTGTCTCCTGCCTGCTCTCTTGCTCTCATTATGGTTTCATCGTGGTGTGTGCGCATGAGTTACAGGAGTCTGTTTCCTGGTAGTGGGGACCCGTTCAGGAGACCTTCATAGTACCAGAAGTGAAAAGGGAGAAAGGAAAAGGGACCGGGAAGGGACGTGAAATGAGTGCAAATGCCATCAAATGCTCCTCTTTCCTGACAGCCTCACTCAATGACCTTTGAGAATAGGGAAGCTCTGCCCAGCCATGTTAGTCCTTCTCGTTGTCACTCCTTCTTATAAGAAAAGGAAATTAATTGACGGGGCTGGTCCTGTCACCTTCCTGTGTTCTGAGCACACTGTTTGCCTGAGCTGCAAGGCTCCAGGCTGAGAAACTCCGGGGACAAAGGCTCTGCCCAGACTTGCTTCCCCTCTGTTGAGTCTCACGGCTCCAGCAGCATTCTCCCCTCCTCTACTTGCTTTCTTCATCCAAGAGTCAGTGGGCGTTTCCAGCATGGGGACCCACAGGTTGAGAGTTTCCACTCTAGCCCTCCCTGATTCAGCACCCTCTGTGCATGAACTGACTTCAAAGGCTGTGCGAAGCAGCGAGGAAGTGGTGGGCCACAGAGGTCAGGTAGAAGGTGTCAATCAGTCAAGGGGTCATATCTTCAAAGTGTTTTCTAGTTGTTAATGGGTGAATCACTGTCAATACATGCATTGGGAAGGGGGTGGTATTTCCCTACTTAACTTGTTGGATAGAGCTCCACACATTACTGATTAATTTGGTCTCAGAGGAAAAGGATCACTCCCACACACCCCTATCCTGGAAATGACCATGTTTTGTTGGAAAGAAAATGTTGGGTGGGAATAGCTAGATAGGATGGTAGGAATAGCTAGGGTAGGTTGAGTTGTGCTTCGGTAACAGATGACCCCAACATCTAATTTGTTTTCAACAAAGATTTGTTTCTCACTCGGGCTGTATGTCCACTGCAGCCCCACACTGCCTCTGCTCTGTGCCATCTTCATTCCAGGACCCAGGCGGATAGAGAAATCTCTTCTGACTCTCTGGCAGGGGAAAGAGAGAGAGGCAAGGCACGTACTGACTAATGAAAGCTTCTGTTCAGAGGTCACACTTCTATTCTGTTCGCATTTCATTGACCAGATTAAGTCGGAAAGCCAAACCTCCCGTCCTTAAATGTATAATACTCCCATCCTTAAACGTATAATACTCCCTGAGGGAGAAACAATGAATATCTACCAAAAAAAAAAAAACACAGTCTACTATGACAGGCTTAATGTTTATAATTGCAAAATTAAGCAAATATGATGACAAATTCACTTAGTGGGATAGTGGAAAGTGGTGAGATGAATGCGCTATGGCTCACACAATGACACGGATAAACTTAGAAATGTAGCAAGGGTTTAAAATAAGAAAGCTGCTTTTTGGTTATGAATACATGCTGATTAAATTAGATCTTTTAAAAAAATGGCTGACAAACCCCCAATCTTGTGATATTGGTAACTTCTGGTGGAGGAAGCAAGAGTTTTTCAGATTAGAGAAAGGCAAATAGGTCATGTTCTAATTATGTTGATTTGTGTTTATATCATTATTATAGTTTATAATTTACATGGATATTACATCATTTTCAATATTGTTATTGTGGTAAAATACATGCAAAATGTACCACTTTGACCATTTTTAAGTATAGGGTTCAGCGGGATCAAATTCATTTATATTGTGACAAGCATCACCACTCGCCACTCTAGAACTCTGATCCTGCAAAACGGAAGCTGCATCCACAAAACAACAACTCCTCACCTCTCCCTTCCCCAGCCCCTGGCAACCACCTACATCTATTATGTTCTACATATTTAAGTGTGATACGAGAACTTTTTTTTTAATTTGAGTTTTAGCAGCAGACAGATCTGGTTTCAAATCCCACCTGTAGCGCTGAGCTAACCTCATGAGTATGGGTCCTCCTAGTCTTGTCTTCTCAATAGGAATAAAAGAAGTTCCTTCTCAGGATGGTCAGATATAAATGGCATATAGAATGCATTTATCATAAAGATAGGCCTATAGTCCACATTTTGAAGTAAGCAGTAGCTATTTATTATTCAACGATGATGGATTAATGAAGTGACAAGTATGGAATGGGTGTTGGGATCACGCCCTTTCTTAAGCACTTAACAGCATCTGTAGGCACCGAGGGTGGAGGCCAGAACAGATACAAGCAGGGGATCCCTAGGGTCTCTAGCATATGATGGAAAGAAGTTGTTCCTCTGTGGGAAGATGAACCCTGGAGTCCAAAGGTAGTGAGAGGGCAGACTGGGGAATGGAAGGGGCTGGGTTAAGGGATCTAGGTCAGCACTGAGGCAGAAAATAACACCTCAGTATTATTTGGGCTGTTTGCAGTGCTCTGTGTGGCCACCAACTTGCTGGGTACAAGAACTGTGTGAGATCTTTAGGGAGCCCCCTGAGGAAGAAGAAACCCTGAGAGTAGATGGTATCAGTGATCTCTCAGTTACCAGAATCCTGTCAACTGTTCCCATCCATGCCTCTGGCTTCCCATCTCTCGGCCTGTGAACCTTCGATGGCCATATAGCATGCTCCACCCACCCACCTGGGCCCCACCCAGAAGCACAAAGGTACAGACCTAGAAGTGTACATGGACAAACCCAGGGATGTTCTGGGGCCGACCTGGAAGTGTAAGAGACTTAATCCCTAAGGAGTGACCTCAGGCCCTGAGGTCCCAGTAGGGGGAAATAAACACTCTAGATTCTCCCCCTTTCCGTGAAGATGATTTGAGGTGTGATCTTCTTAGTCTTTCGGGCCCTAGAGATTGTTCTCTCGTCTCCCTTCACCACATCTTCACATGCTTCCCCCTCGTAAAATCTTTTGGCCCAAATCCTTATCTGGGGGTTGTCTTTGGAGGAAGAACACTTGATGAGATGGCTTCCCGGCCTGGGGCTTTGTCTTGAGTGATTTAACATTCATTGCTTCCCAGGTCAAAGTGCTTCCTTGAGGGTAGCTCTAAATTGGGAAAAGTCTGTCTGAATCCTTGCCCCAGGCCTCATGGATCCTTATGTTGAATCCAACCATCTCTAACACCAGGGGTCAGGAAACTACAGATTATGGGAAAATCCTCCTCTTTCTCCATTGCCTGCCTCTGTACAGCACATCAACTAAGAGTGATTTTTCTATTTTTAAACGGTTGGAAAAACAAACTGGAAGAATAGGGTTGGCGAGATGGCTGAAAGGACTGAAGTGCATCTTTGCATGCTGAAGTCCTGGGCTAATCCCCAGCCCTGAGAGGTCCTCTAGGACCACCAGGAACCACACCCCCTGCCCAGTACTGAGCACTTATGTGTAAAGAAAAGAAGAAAAAAAAGAAATAGGAAGGAAGGAAGGAAGGAAGGAAGGAAGGAAGGAAGGAAGGAAGGAAGGAAGGAAGGAAGCAGAGAAAGAAAGAGAGAGTAAGCCTTAGGAAATAGCATATGGCAGGTCTGTGTCATGAGTTCAATTCCCTAGTGTCCCACATGTGCTAAGCACAGTCCTGGCAATTCTGCCATTTGAACCTGGCAGCTGTGTGGCCTGTTATCTCTTGGCCACAAACAATTTTCAGCCACATACACCTCAGCCAGGTGTGCATAAATACCACCAAAAGGAGTGTGATATCTCCTCACCCCCAGTGAGCTCCACACTAAAAATATACAGATACTGTGGACTAGAGCGATAGCACAGCAGGTAGGGCGTTTGCCTTGCACGCGGCCAACCCAGTTCGATTCCTCCAACCCTCTCGGAGAGCCTGGAAAGCTACCCATGTCGTATTCGAGATGCCAAAAACAGTAACAAGTCTCACAATGGAGACGTTGCTGGTGCCAGCTCGAGCAAATCAATGAACAACGGGACAACAGTGCTACAGTGCTACCATGGCCAGGAAGAGCATGATGAGTGTGTGTGTGAGCATTGCAGCAACCCTCAGGGAGTGAGCACCACAGCTAAAAGTATGTGAGCACCATGACAAGGAGTGTGTATGACTTCTAGTCATTGCAACAACAACATCAACAGTAACCCTGAGGGGCAGGGAGAGGAGGAAAAATGAAAATCCATCAATCGGTTGTCGACCTCTATCTCATGGAACATAAAGTGGCAACTCACCTATTATCACATGTGTTTGCGGTGTGACTAATGGTGCCTGCTCTCCAGCAGCGATGAGAGGTGGGTGAGCAACATCACAGGGTGGAAACCTCAGTGAGAAGCCCTTGGCAGTGAAAGCCCGGCTAGTCTAGATCTGTAATGGGCTTTATGTGGTCTACCCACCCGGAAGAGTTACCTGGAAACCTCAATCCACTTGGAGGTGCTTCAGAAAGCTTGCCACAAGAACCCCGAGGGGGCTTCTCAGAACTTGCCAAACAATCACCTCTCCTTTTCCAGTTGGGCAAGTTTGGTTTGGGGGAAGTGAGCCAAGCTTGGGTCAGCTGGAATGCTCCCCTCCAGAAACAGGCTGACGTAGGCCACGGAACTTTCTCTTTCATGGAAGGCCAAGCAAAAAGTCCTTTCTGCATGGCCCCCGGGGAAAGATCATTTAGCCTGTACAAAGCTCGTGTTCCTGATGGGGAAGTTTAATTTGCAAGCACTGCTGACGCCCTCCACTGCCCACACACAGCTTTGGCTAGGGCCACAGAAGCCACTAGTGGGACTTAGCACACAGCAACTGTCACACAGAGAGATGTTAGACCCATCCCTGGCATCCCCCAAGCTGTTTCCATTTGGGGGGGCGGGGTTGCTTTGAATTTCCCTTTTTCTCTTTCATCCTCCATAAGTAAAAAGAGTGACCCCTTCCCTGGAGAACAACCTCTCTCCCCTCACTTGCTCTGAAGTACCCCATGCTGGTGATCTAGCCCCCCACCCCATTGATGAACCAGGAGTTGGATTTTATTCATCACCAGGCAAAAAAAATATCAAGACAGCCCGTCACACAGAAGTCAAAGCCAAATATCTATAGTCACTCTTCCTTTAGAGGAAAGCTGTAATTTAGACATGTCTTGTTCTCACGTTTGAATTCTTTTCCCCTCTGGTCACCCCCCAGAAAGATAGGAGCCAGAGAGAGTTGAACCTGCAGTAGTTGGGGTCTGGCTGGGTAGGGTGGAGTGGGTTCTGGGGACTGTGGGATCTGGCATTTCCGGTCGACTGGACTGGGGTGGGAAGCTGCAGGAAATGGAAGGCAAGCAGAACTGCCTCTTCCCTGCCTCCTGCCCTGGATCTCAGGTATCCCTCTGAGGTCTGCAAGCTGTGCAGATACCCAGAAATAAGTGCCCCTTTCAAGGCAGCAGGCTGAGGCCAGGCGGGAGCGTGCACCCTGCTGTCATCTGGGCTCTCAGACCTGCCTAAATGGAGTCCCCAGGGCTCCCCAGAGCCCAGACCAGCACCTGCCACAAGCACTAAATTCTCCCAAGCTCCCCAGGGAGAAACCACTCCTGGCAGAAGGAGTTCAGTCCTAGCCCAAGGCTTACCTCTGGGCCATCTCTGATGGCGGGTCTCCCCTCATTATGCGAAGAGTGTGTCTACTCCCAGACAGCCCCTCTCCCCCACTCCCGGCTCCCCATTGTGTGAAGACTAGCTTCCCCCAGAAAGGCCCCAGGGATCTTTCCTCCCCACAGCTCACGGGAGCCCACCATGCAAAGGACAGGGTAGGAAAGGAAGGTACGAGAAACCTACAGGGAACCCCAAGAAGGTGTCTCTAAAGCTGGCTTACACTTACCTCCCACCTCTACATCCTCACGGCCACCCTTGTCCATGCTGAGGTTAGATTTGTCCATCACCCCCAGACCCAGGCAGACGAGGCCAGAAAGCTTCGCCATCGGTCAGCAGGGGGCTCCTGCAGGCCCAGCTGTCTGATGACCTGGTCCAGGCCAAAGCATCTAATTCCTCCTTTAGCCCTAGCACCTGCACAAACCTATCCAGGAGGAAAAGGAGGGAGGGAGGAAAGGAAAAGAGGAAGACTAGGAGGAAGGCATCTTCAAGATCCCTCCATTTCCTTCCCACAGATATTTGCCAGCTTTGAGTAAGTGCCGTTCCAGAGGAGGAACAAAAACAGACCGTCCTCTGCCCGCGTGACGCTGACAATTCATGGGAGGGATCCACAATAAGTGGTCCTTTTTTAAAACACGGACAAATTTGTCTTGGTGACAGCCCTGCTCAGGAGAAGAATAAAGGCCCTTTGAGCTAGCTGGGGCATGGGCTGGGGTCGTCCTGTGGAAGCAGAGACCACTCTTGAGTGCTAAAAGATGGGAGGGGGAAAGAGCACTTACTAAGAACCCTCCCTCCCTCCCCCTGCACCCTAACATGAACTCGTATCCATGTTGCCACCCTATCTGAAGCTACTCCCCACCGCAGTAGAGTGGGGTGTAGAGGGGGCTGAAGTGCCCAGAACTAGGAAAGCTCTGACCATATTGTGTCCAGAGCTTTCAATGATGTTCAGGCCAAGACCCAGTGCCTGGATACCAGGAGGGGGCAGAGTCGGTGCTCAACAATGGGCAGAATCAATCCGTCCCCTTTAAGCCTGCCTTTAAGGTACAAGTCTTGTTTGAAAAAATCCCGTCCACAAGGGAGGCCACTCTTTGAATGGAAAAATCTTGCCCGGCTTAAGAGCAGACGGCCCTGCTTACCACGGTGTCTCCAAAGCTGTGCAAATGACAAGCTCGTTTTGAGCTGGAGAGCAGACACCTCTGAAATATTGATGCAGCAGCCAAGCCCAGCTCCCATCCTGGCTACAAAGGGAGGTGCTAAATAGTTGATGAAGTAAGTATAATTAATCAGCACCATGGCCCCCGGGCTGCAGAATTGAGACTAACTCATCGCCAGCACACTGCCCGGACCCCCACCTAGCAGCCAGGGTCCTGCCACCCAATACCTCAGCAGCGTGACAGTGAGTCAGACTCACTCCACGTCTCCCTCCCCAGTCACAGCCTTGGCTGCCTTGGCCACAGACAGCATATTAGCATCCTCTATTCCCTCTGTTTCTGGAATCTCTCCTGCTTATCCTCCCTGATTCTCCTCCCTGACCTCTTTTCTCCTCCTCCCACACATTCCTGCCTCCTACCTGCCATGCCATGCCAGGAAAGTCTCTGTTTCTTTGTGCCTCCATTTGCTCATCTATAAAGTTGAGAAGGGATAAGAGTTGCCGGATCACAGGGTCACTGGGGAGGTTGGATGTGTCAGTGATGGAAGGGCTTTGGAATTGGCGGACACATAGTATTTGCTCGGTGGACATTAACCATTGATGCCCCGTATCCTTTCCAATCCGGCTCAAGCCGGAGTCTCTTTGGTCTCCCAGACTGAATTAGGTGCATCCTGCTTCCTAGGCTTATGTGATGGTTTCACCACTTGGTCTGGGTCCTAGCTGGGTTATTAGCTGCTCACAGTCAAGGACGGCATCATTCACCTATATTCCCAATAACTCCAATTGAGTCCAGGGCAGGCACTAAAAAAGTGAGTGAATGAGTGAATGAGAAAATAAGTGAGTGATTGAATGAGCGAATGAGTGAATGAGTGAGTTAGTGAGGGAGTGAATGAGTTGCCATGTGTCCTCTCCAGAGTCTAAGACTTAGCTGTGATGGGATAATGTGACACCCCTTTCGACTCTTCCCCATCCTTCACTTAGGGCAGAGTCAGCTCTGGCTCTGCTGTGGGTGAGAAAGTTTGGCTTATATACCTAGTCTGGCCACTCAGTTACTCCCAGGTTGCCCGTTGCTCCAGGAAAACTTGTCCAGGAGGCCTGAAATGCTCAGAGTCCAAGGCACAGAAGTTCTGGGGGAGTCTCCCCAGCCTAGCCTCCCTCAGGGCTGTTGAGGAAAGCAAGTCACGTGCCCCTCTCTCACCTTCAGGAGTTAGGGTGTAGTGGGCCTCTTCTGGCTTGGGCCCTTTTTCTTCCTTCCCCTCTCTCAAAGTGGCCTCTCCGTGCCTCCTTCTCCCTATGTGGGGGCCTTTGGCAGAAGCTAGAGTGCAGCCAGGAGACTACCTCAGTCTTTTCCTAGCATTAGTCTCCTCCTACCCATCCCCATGCCCCCTTTTCCTACCATGCCTTGCATGTCAGATGCCCACTCCAGGCTCTGGGCAACTCTGCCAGGCAGGAAGTGCAAGCTGCCCTTGATTTGTACAAGCAATGTGCTTTCCTTGGCTGGGGCCGGAGCTGGTGCAGCCTAATTAGCAAAGCCGCCAGATCAGCAGGCCGTCTCATTAACACCAATCCCATCCACAGCTCCACTGCTGAAGCCCCCTGCTGTCCTGTGCCCAAGCTCACAGCAGGGCTACAGGGAGGGGGGGTGGCGGCCATAAGGGCCACTCTGCCCCGGTCATTCATTGATGTAATCCCAGCCAAGGCTCGTCTTCCCAGGGGGCAGCACATGAGCTAAGAGTGCCTCTGGAAGTCCAATGCAGACCTCATATCCCAAGATTTTTCAGTCCTGTATCATCCAGGGACCCTGTACTAACTATCACAGAAACTGCTTATGCAGATGGCAGTGGTCAGCATCTGAAACCTCTGTCTGTCCCTGGTGTCTGGGCCAATTCACTTCCAGACTGGACCTCCATCACTTTTCTGCCCTGGGATTTTATTAGGCCAGTTTAGAGGCTAGAGAGGAAGAGAAAATGAAGCAGGGAAAGAGAAGCAGAGGTGAGACAGTCAAAAGGACTTCTTGAAGGAGGTGACATTTTAGTTAAATGACCTTTTAGCTAGGACAAGGAAGAGGTAGCCTAACCATTATCTTGGGGAGGTGTTCTGGAACAAGGGACAGCAAATCCCCACAAGAAAGAGAATGATTCTGTGAAAGAAGATGGCCGGTGTGCACAAGGCTTGGAGTAGACTGGTAATATGATGAGAAGAAAGATACCTTCAGTCTATTGAATTTTCAGTTGGGTGAAAGAATGAGCGAATGCTGTCAGAAATGAAGAAGTGAGAGACCACTGGAGTGGGAATCAGAGAAACTTTCTAGAGAGCACAAAGTTTCCTTTCTGCTCCTCCATCGAAGGGGGAAGGGGCGATGCCAGGTGGGTTTCATCCAGGGTCAGTGGTGGTCATGCACGACAGAAACCTAACAGTTTCAAGACAACTCCCAGCCAGGTGCTAAATAAACCCTTGCTGAGTTTAAATATTCATGCCGTGACACTGTGGCTACCTGGTGAGGAAGCTCAAAGAGGTCAGGACAGTTGGCCGAGACACCGCTCTCGTCAATGATGGGGCCAGTGTTGCACCCAGACTCTACGTGTTTCTGGTTATGGAGAGTGAGTGTTCACCTTGGCTCTTGGTTAGGGAGCCGCGGGGCCTGCTGGCTGCTGAAGTTCCTGCCCAGAGTCATGAATGTGTCCCTGGGAAAAACCCGTTCCTGGGCACAAAGCTCTGACCCAAAGGACTCATTGGTTGGGGGGCCCCAGGGTGATCCACGGGGAAATTGAGTTCCTTTCCACAGGAGACTGTAGTGACACAGTCGGGGTACCTGGCATGCAGGCCTCCTTCCCGTACTCGAGAAGCCCAATTGCTTGAAGGCAAAACCTGTTTCTTCCTTCAAACAGAAAGGAAAGTTTGTTTTCCAGCATGCTCCCCCTGAAGCTCAGGAAAGCACATGTGACTTAGTTTCCACCAATGAGCTGCAACCATCACAAGAAGCTCTAGAAGACAGTGAACTCAAAGAAGGGTCAAAGGTACAAACTCAGATTCCTTTTGCAAAGACTATGGCAATGCTACCTGTGGGCCTTTCACTGGTACTGGTAGCAAGAGAGATAGAGGTTCTGTGTCCAACTGTCTGGTCTAGCCAGGGGACTAGTTTGGTGATTTCACATCTTTCAAGGTTGGCTAGCTTGACCACTTTCTAGGGAATATGTGAGCTGATCAGATCAATGTGTCTTAAATTATGTAAAATTTGTTTCTGTTGCTTGCCACCAACAGCTCTAACTGGCACTCCGTCATTAGGTGTCATCAGGAGGTTCATGAAAATTGGGACTTTGATGGTGAGGGACAAGCTCGGGGTGTACCAAACAGATTCAGAGATAGCCTCAAATCTTTCAGGATTGAACAAGGATGCTTGCATTTCTGGAGTCAAGAAAGGGCCTTAGAGAGACCCTCAAGCTTCTGAAACTAACTAGCTTCCTGTGGCTCTGCCCGTTGATATCCCCCTTGTGAGCTGGATTCTAGATAGAGAGAGGCAAGGAATTAACTTTCAGAAAGGTATAGAATCTGGTGATTCTATACCTCATTCGCTAAATACAGGTTTGAAATACACAGACACCTGGGTCTGATTTTGGTTCTTACGCTTTTGAACACTGAACCTCTCTGGGCTTTAACTTTCTTCATGTGCATCTTCAATCCTTTTATCTCTAATCACCCAACACTCAACTTCAGGTGGCATTAGAAGTAAAGATGCATTTAAAGCTAAGCGCCTGATGGGACAGATGCAGTTGAGTTATCCTGGGGTCGTGCCCCCTTTCTCAGTGATTCCCTGCTGACTCTGGGAGTCAGCACCTTTTTCAGGTTTGTGGTGAGGGAGCTGTAAAGTACTAGACCTCGCATTTGGTTGCAGCAACATTAGGCAAACAGAAAGCATTGGTCCTTTCATCCATAGAGTCAGCAAAAACTTCCCAGCTTCCCAGCAGCCCAGAGCAAACCATTCTTCTCATCTCATTGGTCCAAATTAGGTCACATGCCCATTCTCCAGCCAATAGGTGTCAATAAGGAAATGCCACATGCTGATTGGCTTAGGCCTGAATTCCAGAGCAAACCACAAAAAGTGGTTAGAAAATTACAGCAATTGGCTTAAACCAACAGTTCTCAAACTTTATTCCTTAGGATGCCTGCCACTTCTCTCAACAACTGCCAACTCTCCCCACCACTACACACACACACACACACACACACACATACACACACATACACACACACACAGACACACTCTACCACCACACATTTTCAAACCTAAGAAAGGGTACATAACACCTTTGTTTGGATTTATTTATTAATGTTTATCGTTGGAGCCATAGCACAGCCGGTAGGGTGTTTGCCTTACACGCCGCAGACCCGGGTTTGATTCCTCTGTCCCTCTCAGAGAGCCCGGCAAACTACCAAGGGTATCCTGCCCACACGGCAGGGTCTGGTAAGCTACCTGTGGCGTATTCAATATGCCAAAAACAGTAACAAATTTCACAATGGAGATATTACTGGTGCCCACTCGAGCAAATCAATGAACAACGGGACAACAGTGCGACAATGCTATTATTTAAAAAATTAAAACAGAGGGGCTGGAGCGATATCACAGCGGGGAGGGAGTATACCTTGCATGCGGCCGACCGGGGTTCGATTCCCAGAATCCCATATGGTCCCCCGAGCACTGCCAAGAGTAATTCCTGAGTGCAGAGCACCAGAAGTAACCCCTGAGTATCACCGGATGTGACCCAAAAACCAAAAAAAGAAAAACAATTAAAACAGAAATATTTTAGAATAACAATAAAGTCATTTTACATGTTAATATGAATAACTGTACTTTCCAAAGCATTAGAAAAAGTGAGAAAAGTAGCATCATTTTCCTTTGGCAAATTGACCACAACTGGCTTAAATGAACCAGGACTCAGACCAGAGAGATAACCCAGGGTACTTGCCTTGCAAGAAGTTGACTCTGGTTATATCCCCGACATCACCTGTGGTCCCCCAATCCCTCCCAGGAGTGATCCCTGAGCAGAGAATCAGAAGCCCTGAGCTTACTTGGGTGTGGAAAAAGGAGGTTAGGGATAAGAATAAAGGAAAGAGGGAGGAGAAAGGGAAGGGGAAGAGGAAGGGAAGCGAAAAGAAGAAGAAAAGAATTAGAGCTCACCCCTAAAGTTGGCAGGTCACACCCCTCAAACTGCATGGGCAGCTGTCCCTTGAGAGGGGTGCTTGGGTATTGAGGAGACACCCACAATATACATTCATGGAGGGAGTGATTCCCTCCATCCTCATAGGGTGGTTGGGAAAAAACTGAAGGAGATTATTTATGTAAAACACTTAACACCGGCTTCAGTAAAAGGCATCAGGAAATGGGGAAGCACTTCAGGTGCGCACAGGTAAAAGCAATCATCAGTTAGCAGTTCCTTTCCCCAGGGTCCCTTCCACCCACACACAGCCCATTAGGCTGTTCTTGCCGGGTCTCTGGAAGCAAAGACTTGCCCCTGTAATTGCTGCGGAGAGGAAAATGAGGGCGGGGTTCCACAGAGAGGGAGATGAGACGGAGCCATCAGGCTTTGTGCTTTCCGAATCAGATGGACAGACAGAAGCCACGCTGGCACGGGCTGGGGGTCCAAGCGAGCCTCACCCTGCTGCTTCACAGGGGTGGAACAGGGGCGCACACAGGGCGCCTTCTCGCAAGTGGCATGCGGAGACGGAGAGAATCTCCCACTTCCGGGGGCATCTGAGCACGGGCATGGCAGATGGATGCACGGGGCACGGGCAAAATCACGCTGTCTCTCTCCTGGAATAACCCGATGTCTAAACGCTCAGCACAGCCTGGAACTTGTCTCCCCGCATCTGCCCAGTGCTTAGCACACAGCAGCAACTCTCTAACTATTGCTTAGACCACAGGGTCCCAAACTTATTTGACCTAGTGCCCTTTTCTCAAAATAATAATACAATCCTCCTCATCATCACCCCCATCCTGAGTTTCCTACCTTCTTTATTAAAAAGTGTTTTTACTGAGGCACCTTTGCAAAGTTATTCATGGTGGAGTTTCAGGCATACAATCTGTGGCCTGTAATGCTGTTTCTGGTACGGATTCATGCCTAACACTTTAGAACCTTCCAGCACCCGCACCCTCCACCAGATCTCTACCTGCTTTAAGAGGACAAATAGAAACCCCCACCCCCGCACCCTCTCTTCTTCTCCCTCCCCTCACATCTTCTATCCCCTCTGCACAACTCCCCACCCCAAAACCCCCCCCTCTTCTCCTCTCCTCTGGGCCCCTGTAAGGTGCCCAAGACCCCACAGCCACCTCTGCACCCCCAGGCACCACCAGGGGTTCAAGCACCCCTCCTGAGAAGCATTGCCCATATTTCATTCTCTGAGACCCTGGATGTCCACTCGTGCATTCTGAGTGACAGGTACCTACTGCCTGCTTCCTGCTGCCAACAAAAATGACCTTAATCCAGCCTTCCCGGTTGCCCCTCCATGTCCCAACGTGATGTCTTATTCTCCCGCCCCACTCCAGGCCTGTATCTGCCTTCACTGAAGGATTCTGGTACTGGAACCATCCATCTGGAAGGCCCAGGGTGTTAAGAGAGGCAGAACCTGGTGGGCTTCACAACAGCCCCGGGTCACTGTTGCTTGCCCTCCTTCCTGGCTGTGTCTATGTCACAGACAATCTCCTTAGCACCCTGGGGTGGTTTGTGGAGATGTGGTGACAGCCGAGAGAGAGCAACCTCACATTCCAGGTTCAGGGTTCTGTCTTCCAAGTCAGAACCGTGTTTCTTAGGGAGCCATCATCACCCCACCCCTTTTACCCATAGCCCCTGCAGACCACTTGTCTCTTTTAAACCCTCAAGGGGCAGGGTGAGAGTGCCCATTTGGCAGTTGGTCAGTCAGTCTAAGTTGAAGTCAGTCAGGGGACTCAGTTTAACCATCTGCAAAATCGTTATACCAGTATAGAAACACATGCCCCCTGCCTCCACCTTCTCAGAGTTGTCAGGAGGGTCTCTGGCCTGTGAGGAGCACGGGCACTGGAACTGGCTCCCCCTGGCAGGCTGTGTGGCTGTGCCCATGATGGAGCTTGTGTGGCCTCTGCTGTTGTCTGGAAGTGAGATGCACTGGAAGGAGAGAGTCGCTGGCACTGATGGTCAGTGCCATCAGTGATAGGAAGAAAGTCTCATCACACAGTCCCCTCATCGTGATTTTCAGCTTGCTGTGATGCCTCCTTGTGTGTGCCACCAAAATGTCCGCACATGTACCAATGCAGCATCTCCTCTGTGGCACACCGGTCTCCCTAGACCAGACAGACAGGGCTCTGGCCTCGGGGACACCGATGGAGGAAGAGCCGATGGGCATGGCATGAACCACTCCGGATGCACAAAGGCTTTGTAAGGAGAAGTGATGGTGACTGGCTGCAGGGGACTCGGTTGGGCGGGGCTGCTGGGCTCTGGGGAGCAGGGAGACCATCTGCAGTGTCCGCAGCTGAAGGACCTGGGCCCTGGGTGGGCAGGGGACATGCTTTTCCAGGGGAAAGTGGGTCACATGTCAAGGTCTGAAGCTGAGCACCACTTGGCTTCATCCTGGGGCAGCAAGGAGGTGGGTGGAGATGAGCAAATAAAGCCACCATGGGGTGGGAGTGGGGAGCACCCATGCCTTGAGTGCACAGGGACCTGAGCTTGGGGTCTCGGCCAACTCTCAACCCTCCTGCCTGCTTGACTGGGCATTGGCGGGAGTCGCCCCAGGGTCCCCTGAGCAGCGCGTGAGGAGCCCCTCAAAAATGTGGGAAAGGGGGCTGGAGCAATAGCACAGTGGGTAGGGTGTTTGCCTTGCATGCGGCCGACCTGGGTTCGATTCCCAGCATCCCATATGGTCCCCTGAGCACCGTCAGGAGTAATTCCTGAGTGCAGAGCCAGGAGTAACCCCTGAGCAATTTTTGGGTGTGATCCAAAAAGAAAAAAAAAACGTGAGAAAGGCTGGAGATGGAATGGAGAGCTGGAGGGGGGAAGTGGTGGGCGGGATGGCACCATTGATGCCAGCCCAAGGGAGTCCAGCGTTCACCCGGAGAGCAAAGAGAAGCCATCAAGGGGAGGGTTTGCCTCAGGGGGCTTCGGTGGGATGGCTGGTTCTCATTCTGACTTTGGGGTACACACTGACTGGTTGGGGAGTGAGTCGGACTCACGGGCAGCTGTCCCAGTTCGAAGGGGAATATTAACTAAGTGTTAAACCTGAGTGGGGGGCATTTGGGGTAGTCAGAAGGCTCTGAGTTCCAGAGATATTTGAGGGTGTAGTCTGCCACTGCGGGGCTCCGTGTAGGTCACACCCCAGAACAGCCCCAGGGGAGAAGCTTCCTGAGCCCTGCATCCAAGGTCAAGTTTGGAGTCCTGTGACCCCACCATTTCCTGTGGTGGGGATGGCTGCCGGTCAGCTCTGGTTGGCTCCCAGAAGCCTAGGATTTGTAAGGTTAGGGACATCCTGTGACAGAAGAATTGGAACCATCAATCTCTTCCCTTCCTGGTGCCGTGGCGGGCACCCAGGTAACAAAGCTGACTGGGGCCCTTCTCACAGATCTATATGATAGCTGGACACTGAAGCCACCCCGACAGTGAGCAGGGACAGTGAGCAGGTGGTGCAAGGACCCATGGAAGTGGACCCTGGGGCTGGAGTGATAGCACAGCAGGTAAGGCTTTTGCCTTGCACATGGCTGACCCGGATTCGATCCCCAGCATCCCATATGGTCCCCCGAGCACCACCAGGAGTAATTCCTGAGTGCATGAACCAGGAGAAACCCCTGTGCAATGCCAAGTATGACCCAAAAGCAAAAAAGAAAAAAAAGAAAGTGGACCCTGCCGGCCCAGAGAGAAAACACCAAGCAAAGTGCACTGGTCACTTCTCACCGTAGCTGACAACATGGTGGGCTGTGATGAGGAAGCGGTGCTCTAGGGCTGAGCTGTGGATAGAAGAGCACCAGCTGGGAAACGCAGGGCTCTTCATGCCAGCTGTTCTCAGATGCCATGCCACTTCCAAAGAGAATATTCAGGGGCCGGAGCGATAGTACGGCTGGTAGGGCATTTGCCTTGCACTCAGCAGACTTGGATTCAATCCTCGGCATCCCATGTAGTCCCCCAAGCACTGCCAAGACTAATTCCTGAGTGCAGAGCCAGGAGTAACCCTTGAGCATCCCCAGGTGGGACCCAAAAAGGAAAAAAAAAGACCAAAGAGAATATGCAGCAAGAGCCCAAAGACCAGGGTCCCGTTCCCAGCTCTACTGATGTTCAGGAAAACAGCCTCATGAGAGCTCAGGACAATGAAGCAGAAGTTCTCATGCAAAACTCAGAGGGAAGAGGGAGATGTGGGAGTCCCAGCAACACCCTGCCCCCACCCCCGCCCCCCCCCACACACACATGCACTCACAATCACAAAGGCTTGGAGCTTGTCCTATGGTTTTTATTGCTGTTGTTTAGAGTTATAGAATTGAGGTAGTTGTCTTCATGGCCACATACATCATCTTTTAGCCCTGTATGTGTTTCTTCTGCCCTCCCTCCTTTTCCTACTGTGGCATCAGCCCCCACTGGGCTGCAGGGAATGTCAGAACTACTGAGAGCTGACCCTGGTCTGGGAACTCAGCACGGACTGGCCAGCACTGCATTTGGTGGTGAGGGAGCTTGGGTCAGTGGCTATGGGTCAGTTGAGCATCCGCCCTCAGGGCAGCCCCTTCATTTTCTCCTGGGGTGTGTACCTCCTATGGCTTCATAAGACAGGCTTTGCTTAGGGACACTCTTGGGTGACCAGAGGTCAAACCCCACCCAGTACATTGGTCAGATGGGTAAAGAAAGGATGAAGGTGGGATAAAGGGCTGGGAGGATCTGGTCTGAAGGTCTTTGGGGCTACAGGATTCAAGAGGGCTGAGCAGAGAGACAATCCCCAGGCTTGGTAAATGATTTCTGTGCTTGAAATCGTTTTAAAAGCATTCTCAGGAAAGCAGAATTTAATTTTTAAAATTCCACCAGAGAGATAGTACAGTAGATTGGGTACTTACCTTGCACAGAGCTGATCAGGATTGGATCACCAACACTACATATGATTCCCCCAAGCACTGCTCGGAAGGATCCCTGAGCACAGATTACTCCAGGAGTAATCCCTAAGTATTGCTAGTTATGACCCCAAAACCAAACAATAAATATATATGAATAAATAACAATTCACAATCCCTTAGCCTAACCTTAAAAGATCACCTTTAATGAAAGCTTACCTATGGGGGACACTGTGCTGTGCTTCACTGGGACTTACTCACTAAACCCAGAAAAGGGGGCAGAATTATTGTTCCATTTTACAGATGAGAAAAGTAAAGTCCTGGATTGCTAATAGTCTACTAAAGCTTATGCATCTTAGATAGGATTTTGTCCTTATATCTCATTGCTGATGCCCACTGTACTTGGGTATTCATGGGAGATTGCCTGGCCCCTGGTTGTCAAGTTGGACAGTGAACTAACGAAAAGGTTAAATAACAAAACTGTTAGGAGGCCATTCTTGAGTCCACAGGTTCCAAGCTCAGTGCTGCCACGTGTTGGCAGTGTGGCCTTGTGGAAATGACTTTCTTCCATTGGCCTCAATTTTCCTCATTCATAAGATGGGTGTAGGAATCCTCCAACTTTCCAGGGATCGGTTCATGGATTGTGTCAGTAAGTCCGTGTGAAAACCCAGTTCATAGAAAATGTTTAATAAATAGTTATTATGCTGTTGAGTGCCAGCTGTGAGCACAGCCTTGCTACCCAGTTCTAAACAAGGCACATTTGCCAGCCTTCATGGTTCCCTTGCCTGGAAGGATTCAGAATCCTATCCTCACTGCAGGCCACAGCAGAGAGAGGCCTGCATGCTGCATGCCAGCTTCCCTGCCTGAGTCACTGCACACACCCTGCCCGATGCAAATCCACGTTCCACACACCTTCCTTTCCTGCAGGTGCCACTGGCCTCAGCACCACAAAATCTTTGGGGGCAGGAGATATGTGTAGAGTAGAAAGTTTCCATCGAATCGTCTTGCTGCCACCCACAAGATAGAACCAAGTTGCTCGGTCTGCCTTGGCCCCCACCCAGGAGCTCCGCCAAGGATCGGCTTATCAAACATTAATAATAAAGATGAGCCAAATACTTTGAGCAAAGTTCGGTAAGAAAATAATATGCCACGTGAATTCAGCTTGCCATTAACTGCCCAGAGGAACTTGGCTGTGAACAATGGACAATTTAACGGCGGATGTGATTGCACTCAAAGTAGAAGGGGTTACTTTTTTTTTTCTCTCATTTTCACTCTCTCTTACTGAGCAGGTGACCTTCCTAATTGCTTTGCTTATGGGGATGTTCAAACTTGTTTGCATTCCATGACTTGGCTGGCAGTGGTAGGACAGGAACCGCTCACCCCAGGAGCATGCCTGGTAGGGAGGCAGAGTCAACCTCAGAAATGGGCCATAAATTTATTTCATTGAGTCTTTTCATTATATCCCACCACTGTTTTCGGTCTGTGAGGGTTTCATCAGACAAGTCTGCTCTGCCCAAACATGATGATCTCTCAGTGTCTGTGTTGCAAGCCATAATGTCCAAAAGTAGAGAGTATGGGGAATATTGTCTGCCATGGAGGCAGGGGGAGGGTAGGAAGGGGGGGTATACCGGGGATATTGGTGGTGGGGAATGTGCACTGGTAGAGGGATGGGCGTTTGATCATTGTGTGATTGTAACCCAAATATGAAAGCTTGTAACTATCTCACAGTGATTCAATAAAATTTAAAAAAAGAAATGGGGCGTAAATTAAAACAGAAATTAGGACCAGCAATATAGTAAAGCATGTAGAGGCACTTGTCTTGCATGTGGCTGACCTGGATTCTATTTCAAGCATTGCATATGGCCTCCAGCACCACTAAGAGTGATCCCTGAGCATAGAGCCTGGAGTAAGCCCTGAACACAGTCGGTATGGCCCCCAAATAAATAAAACAACATAAAACAAAACAAAAAGTCAAACATGGACAACCAGGAAACAGAATAGAAAGCATAAATAACTCACACATTTATGATTAATGGATATTTGACCAGGAAGGCAAGAACACTCATTTGGGAAAAGGCTGCTTTCTTTAATAAATTGTGTTGGGGAAACTGGGTGTTCACATACAAAAGAATGAAATTGGACCCTTGTCTTCCACTGCTCACAAAAGTTAGCTCAAAATGGATTAAGAGCTTAATCCATTGAAGTCATTGGTCGTAGCCATGATTTTGTCACCAAAGTGCAGACAGAACAGGCAAAAAAAAAAAAAAGAACATAAGTTAGACAATATTGAACTAAAATGTTTGGGATAGCTAAATAACTAATCAACAACATGAAAAATAAAAACAACCCAGTTAGGAAGAAAATCTGAGAAGAGCCTAGTATCTTAGTACATAGTAACTCACACATCTCAGTACCAAAAGAAAATAATAGTTTAAAAATATATATACAGGCAAAGAGCCTGGGAATGTGACTCTGGGATGGGGCATGTGCAAGGTCCTGGATTTGATTTCCAGTACCACGTTGTCTCCAGAGCACTGGCAGGAGTGTCTCTGGACACCACACACACTACTAAATGAAACTCCACAATAATCATTCTTAAAGGGCAGAAGAATTAAATAAAAACTTTTCCAAAGACACATAGATTATGGACGAGCTATATAAAAAGGAGCTCATGCCACTGATCAAGGAAAGCCAAATCAAAACCAATGAGGTTGCACCTTATACCTGTTAGACTGGTTCTGATCAAAAAGACAAGAAATATGGTAAGACTGTGGAGAGAAGGGCGTCCTGTGCACTGTCGGTGGCATAGAAAATTAGTGCAGTCACCATGGGAAGCAGTATGAAGGATCTTCAAAACATTGAAAATCCAACTACCAGATGATCCAGCAACTCCACTTTGGGGAATATACTGGAAGGAAACAAAAGCACTAACTCAAAAAAGATATCTGTACCCCATGTTCATTACAGCAGATTTACAAAAAACAAGTTCCAGAAACAACAGGAGGCTCCGTCCACAGTTTCTATAGATAACAAAAATGTGATGTATAGTAGGCCAGAGAGAGTATGGAAGTAAGACATTTGTCTTTCGAGCAGTCAACCCCAGTACAGTCTTCAACACAGCACCTCCTGGGGTGATTCCTGAGCACTGAGCCAGAAGCGCCCTTGAGCATCACTGGGTGTGGTCCAATCTCCTACCCTCTAAAGAAATAAAATAGTCCTCTACACTTCCATTTTTAAAAAAGGAGAAAGAAAATTTGTTGCATAGATATATAATGCACTGTCACTGTCACTGTCATCTCATTGCTCATCGATTTGCTCGAGCGGGCACCAGTAACATCTCCATCGTGAGACTTGTTGTTGCTGTTTTTGGCATATCGAATACGCCACGGGTAGCTTGCCAGGCTCTGCCGTGCGGGCGCAATACTCTTAGTAGCTTGCTGGGCTCTCGGAGAGGGGCGGAGGAATCGAACCCAGGTCGGCTGCGTGCAAAGCAAACGCCTTATGGCTGTGCCATTGCTCCAGCCCATATAATGCACTATCAGTCGTTAAAAAATAAGGAAATCCTGTCTTTTGTAACAACATACAAGCTTGGAGGACAACATGTGAAGGGAAGTAAGTCAGATAGAGGCAAAAACCATCTAATAGCTCTTATTTATGAAATCTGAAAAGGAATGTGGCACTCACAGTGACAGTACACAATGGTGGATATCAGTGGACTGGGGGATTTGGGAGCTGAGATGCTGGGAAGAACATACAAATCTGGTGTATCCTACTCTGGAGTCCCACACATCCTAGCTAGTGCATCATTTATCTTTCTTTACTTTATGAAACACACATGCGATCATTGAAAAAAATAAAACTAGTTCACTCAAAAAAGTGAGAATAAGAAGAGTGACAGAAAGAGAACAAGAAGAATAAAAGTGCAAAGGAAGAAAGAGAGAAAGAAAGAGGAAAGCAAGGAAGAAGGAAGGAAGGAAGGAAGGAAGGAAGGAAGGAAGGAAGGAAGGAAGGAAGGAAGGAAGGAAGGAAGGAAGGGAGGGAAGGAAGGAAGGAAGGAAGGAAGGAAGGAAGGAAGGAAGGAAGGAAGGAAGGAAGGAAGGAAGGAAGGAAGGAAGGAAGGAAGGAAGGGAGGAAGGGCGGGAGGGAGGGAGGGAGGGGGGGAGGGCGGGAGGGAGGGGGGGAGGGAGGGAGGGAGGGAGGGAGGGAGGGAGGGAGGGAGGGAGGGAGGGAGGGAGGGAGGAAGGGAGGAAGGGAAGATTAGTTGCTGGGCATGTAGCTCATCGGTATAGCTTTGTATATGTGAGGCCCTGATTCAATCCCCAGCACTGAAGAAAAAAACCACACATAGAGAAAAATTTAAAAAAGATTCAAACCTTCTCATTATGAGGCTTGATCAATAGTATAGAGGATAGGGTATCTGCCTTGCACACGACCAACCTAGGTTAGATCCCTGTCACCCCATATGGCCCCTGAGTCCCATCAGGGGTGATTCCTGAGAACAGAGCCAGGACTAAGGCCTGAGCACTGCCGGGTATGGCCCAAAAACCAAGATCAAAGCAAACAAACAATAAACCTCCTAGCTATAATCGGAGTGAGATATGGAGGCAGAATGGCCAGCATGGTGACTATAGTCTATAAATGAACCTTCTGATGGTAAATGTGTCATTATATGGACATGTATCAGTTCATCACAGGTTTGCAATGTTGTGTGTCCGTTATATCCCAATAAATCTAGGGGTAACAGGAAGAATGAAAGAAGCCATTCAAGAAGTGACTGGTGGCTGGAGGGAGTAAACCCATCTCTGTCATTCAAAAACTTACAGGACCAGCTAGAGGCTTGATGATAACAAAAACATCTTAAGTCAGGAAGGTTGTCTGCAGAGCAAGCTTCAAAAGGAGAGGATCTGGTTTGATACTGAGTAGGGTTAGAGTGGTGGGACAGCTTACCCACATGTAGGTGAATTTTTAGGGAGAATTATACTTATCTGTGAGGAGGAGGTAGGCGTGTGAGTTGTGTAACACGCAATGCACAAGATCACACATCACACATACAGAGGATGACAGAGAACTGTCAGCAGGGGCTGTGTTGAAGGTTGGTCAGGGAGAGAAAGGAGAGCAAAGGCCGAGGTTTCAGGGCTCAGTCCCCACTGACCTGTCCTGTGCATCCAGGGTTCTGCTGGCCTGATCTGCGATGAGCTATTCCTGACTTTCTGTTCTGATCCAATTAGAGACCAAGTATGTCACATGTGACTACTTCCGGAGAGGGACTGTCACAGCCTCCAAACCATAAGCCTCAGGCCAGTCTATTTTTGCTTTCTTAACCCCAGAGAGTCAGTGTAAATTTGGGAGAGAATAAAAGGGATGTAAAGTTGCCAAGAAGTTTGGCATAGCTGACGCCATGCTGAACCAAGTCCAGAGTTCAGTGTGGAATCCAGTGATTTTCCTTGCTGTCCCGGTTAAGAAGGTATTTTTATACTTTATTTCTCCATCAAAAAGTGTGAAAGCTGATATGTTTTTTAAAGCATGTGTAATCCATTGAAACGTGCAATTCTTAAAATGAAATTCCTTGTTTTCATTCTTCCAGGTGTGCACCTATTTTTCTAGAGATCAGACTAATGATCTAGGTCATGAGTGAAGGTGATAGGTATAAATGAAGCCCTGAGAAGTGTCCTATTGGGTTAAGGAGAAGTCTGCCCCCACCCCCCGACACACAAAGTCCCTAAACCTTGTGAGGGTGGAGCTGGAGAGATAGTCCAAGAGTTTAGGTGCTAGCCTTGCGTACAGCTGACCCAGGTTCAGTTCCTGTAGCAGCATATGGTCCCCTAAGAACTGAGACACCAGGAATAAGCCCTGAGCACCTCCAGGTATGAACCCCCATCCGAGATTGAAAGAAAGAAAAAAATAAATAAGTGGGTAGAATTAAACCTTGTGGGGGTGACCTCCAGACCAACAGCATCTCTAGGGAGCTGGTTATTAGAAAATCAGAACCTCAGAATACATCCCAGACTCGGCAGGGTCACAAAACAGCAGAAGACCTTTCTGCTAAGTTAGGAACGGACTGAGAAATGAGGCCCCAGTGCCCTCACAAGGCACCGGATTTGGGGAAAAAAAAAAAAAGCTCTGAATGCAAAAAAGCTGGGCGAGCTCCCTCTGCCTGGACATGTCCTGCACGGCTTCCAGAGAGAAGTGTGCTGGAAAGGAGAGGGGGACAGAGGTGGAAAGGAGAACATTCCAGGCAAAGAGAGCAGTTGTGGAGAAAATGGGGGTGGGGTGAGGGTGAGGAATGCAACAAAGGACAGAGGATGCCAGAGCTGCACGCAGGAGAGAGCTGGCAAGGCTGTCCCCGACTGAGGAGACGGGCTCCTTCCTCTCCAGCCTCCTCTCCTACGCCCACTTCAGGGCAGACCATCCCTGGCACCTGATTTTCTTTTCCAGTGAAAGCTGGGCTCTGAGACAGTCAACACAGCTTCTGCCCTAGCTGTGCCAGCGCCGTGCTGAGCGCCTCACTGCTTTGTCTTGGTTGCTTTAGAGGTGTCACTCCCAGAGGTGCTCCGGGGACTGAGTGGAAATCCAGGGCACATAAAGCAGGTGTCTAGTCCTGTGAGCCGTCGTCTCCCTGCCTCGGCTCGGCTTTGGCTTTGTGCTAAGCAGCGTACCCAGAGTTTCAGACGTGCAAAGGCTCCTCTCCCACGGAGCCACATCCCTGACCCGATTTCAATTATTTGTAAGGACAAGAGGCTGAGAAGGTTCCAGAGAGAGACAGACAGACAGACAGACAGACAGACAAGAACACTACAAGGGCTAGACTCCTGGGTTCCCCTCCACCCTCATGACTTGCTCACAGTATTCCTGGGAAGGCCAATTTCCAACCCATCTCTCAAGAGTTTCATGTTCCTATAAAGCAGAGATAACACTTGTGAGGGGGCACCTGGGCCAAGGGTGAGCTTGGTGCATGAGAGTTATTACTCTTATCTCTGCTGAGCAGATGAAGAAACTGAGACGCAGGAGTAAGTGACCTCTTTAAGGTCACACAAGAGAATTGAACTCCAAGGTCTTTGCAAGGATTCACCAGGGCTCTCTCTCTCTCGTCCAGGAATGGGGAGACCCCTTCCTTTCTGCCCACAAACTCCTCCAGCTTCCTGCCCTTTGCCTCCCACCCGATAGAAAACAAAAGCTCAACTCAGATCACACCTCTGAGTCTGCTACTGCTGCCCACGCCTTAGCTGAGTCTGTTTCCTCTGCGCCGAAGGCCCACCTCCCCTCTCTGCCTCTCCTGATTCCCCTCTTCGATGCCGGCAACACTAACTCTTGAGAATTTGCCAACTCCCTGGCTAGAATGGCGCTTGCCACTTATCAGCTTCGTCTGCGGCACCTAAAGGGTGCTGTGCGCATGATGGCACCCTCTCCTTGCCTTATAAGACACTCAGTGAGCGCTCAGCACCTAAGAAATACTTGATGAGGCGGGCTGGAGCCATAGTACAGTGAATAGGGCACTGGCCCAGCCCAGGTTCGAGCCCTAGTGCCACCTATGGTGCAGAGCCAAGAGTAAGACCTGAGCGCTAGCAGCTGTGCCCCCAAACAAACAAATAAATAAACAAAACATGATGAGGATGAGGGCCGGAGGAGAAAGTCCAGTGGTTAGGGCACACAACCCAGATTAACTTCAGGCAGCACAAGGTCCCACCACCACAGCTAGAGTGGCCGGAACCCACAGCAGCACAGGGGCAGGCAGCCCTGCAGCCTCGGCCCCTTGCATTGCACTGCTGGCCTGCCCAGTTGAGAGAGGGTGCTGGTGGGACCCTGGGGCTTCCTCAGCATGCTTGGAGCCTCCCTCCAAAATCACTGTATCACTGTCATCACCGTCATCCCGTTATCCTCGATTTGCTCGAGCGGGCCCAGTAACGTCTCCATTCATCCCAGCCTGAGATTTTAGCAGCCTCTCTTTACTTGTCCTTCCCAATGGTGCCGTATTAGAGGCTCTTCAGGTTCATATACCCTCCAAGAAAAGGAAATAAACATCTGGTGAAGGCACAGGAGAGGTGGAGAGGGCTGGAGTACCACCGCATGCCGGAGCCCAGGGTTTGATCTCAAGCACTGCACGGTCAGCTGAGCACTGCCAGGAACGATCTCCAAGCACCATGCCAGAAGGCACCCCTGAGCACTGCTGAGTTTGGTCCAAGCCACTCTTCCCACCCCACCCTTCCCCCTCAGAAAAAAACAAAACCATGGTGAATGAACACCCGGCCTAGTTCGCTTCGGACCAGACATGCCTGCTTCCCAGAACGCCTCCTGTTTGTCTGTGGTCTCTGGACTCCTGGGTGGCTGCTCAGTCCCTTCTAACTTTCAGGCCTGACCTGGAGTCGTTGTCTTCTTTCCCTGCTGTATTCCAGCGAGGGCTCCGGGTCCTTGGCCGTGGCAGAAATAGGTTTGGCCATCAGGGCTGCTTGAATCTTCCTGGGCCTGCATACTTTTGGAGTCCTTGTCCCTCTTTTTCTGGGTCCAGCTCCTGACCTGGGGCAGTGGATGCCTCTTGATTCAACATCAAGTGTCTCTGCTTTAGCACCACTGACCTTGGGGGCCCGAGACTGCTTTACTGTGGGGCCCGTCCTGTGCACTGACGGATGGAGTCAGTATCCTCGGTCTGCTCACTTGCCAGTTGCAAACTAGTTATAACAAACCAAAATATTCTCCAGACATAGCCAAATGTCCTGTAAGGGACAAAATTGTTCTCAAGTTGAGAACCATTTTCTCCAGGGGTGACCGGGATGAGAAAAGGGGGGAGTTTAACCCGAGAGCCACAGGGGAGGGTTTGAAATCCCCCAAACTTCTATCCAAAGATGCCCGTCAACCTGAAAGAATGCCCTGGTGACACTCGGGGCCTGGAGGCCAGCCGGAAGTGTACCGAGCTTCCTGCCAGCTGGAAATGGAGCCCTACTTTTGCAGAATCTTGGTACTTCCTGAGAGAAGCCAGAAATCCTGTCATTTATGTGAATCCCCTTATCTTTTTAAAATGTTGGCAACAGGCTTTTTTTTTTCCAAATCATGGGTTAAAACCAACCATGTCTGTGAAAAACAAACAAACCCAGTTGGGGCTGCCAGCTGCCATTTTTTTGTGTATGTGTGACCCTTCCATAGCTGGAGCCTCTGTTCTTGGAGTTACAGGCAGCTCTCGCTCGCCCTGGCCTGCAGGCCCCGCTATTTCCAGCAGGGTTCATGTTGAAGCATCATCAACAAGCTCCCATTTTGCCTCTGAACTATACAAACAGTCCAGTTGAATACACTAGAGGGTTCTCAGTTCCCCCAGGAGATGAGAAGGACCCCAGGGAAAGAATCTGGAAGTTTGAACTTGCAACTCTGGCTCTGATTGATTGGCTGTGACCTTGAGCAATTACTCCCCATCTCTGGGACCTATTTTCTGCACTCCTGAATGTTTGCAGGATATAAAAAAAAAAAAAAAAAAAAAAAAAGCCAAAAGGAAGGCGAATGCAAACTCTAGGTCCTGGGATTAGAACCAGCCTTTCCCCTTGGCAGAACAGAGCCCTGGCAGTTGCTCTGTGCCCAGTGGGCACCCTTGTCCTCAGACAGTCCCAGGCAGGAACGCGCTGGCACTGCCTCCAAGCTCAGGCTTCCTGCATCTCTGAACCCTGCATCTGGGTCATTCCTGACACGCTCTGCTCTGTGGACTTCAAGGTATACTGGTGGAACCACTCCACCCGGGCCACCCCATTCTGTCATCCTTGCTGGGGCACCTGGGGAAGCTCTGGTGAGTGAAGGAGACCCTCTCCGTTCCAGGAAGTGCTCCTGGACTCATGCAGCCCCTTTGAGTCCCCAGATCACTATCCCAGCAAGCTCAGTGACCCCAAGGAGCCTAGGATAGGCTCGCCTGAATGGAGGGGACCAGAGAGATCTGAACCCTTAATCTTCTGGAGGGGAAAACTGAGGCCCAGGAGGTAGGTGTCTGCCCCAGGTTGTTTACACAGAACATAGAATACACACACACACACACACACACACACACACACACACACACACACATACACACACCACATCGGGATCTCCTGGTGAGGGGTATGAGGCAGACTGATGGGCAGATGGACAGAGAGTAGACAGATGGGCTCAGAACAAGCATGGACTCTGTTTCTCATGGTGGCCTAAGACCACATGCCTGGCAGATCAGCAGATCACTCCAATGACTGAGGGGCCAGAGCCATACTAGGGGAGAGGAGCTGGGGGGGGGGGGAAGGATGCGGTTGCCATGGGGGGGAGATATTCTTCCCAGACCTCCTGATATTTCTGAATCAAGCTGGGGCCAGAGAGATGGAACGGCAAGTAGGGCACTTGCCTTGCCTGCAGCTAACCTGGGTTCAGTCCCCGGCATCCCTAATGTCCCTTGAGCCTGATCAGGTGTGATCCCTGAATGCAGAGTCAGGAGTAAGTCCTGAGCACCACCAGATGTGGCCTAAAATCAAAAACATAAAAAAGAAAAACTCCTTGTTTGTTTTTGATGTCACTTATTTCAATTCAATTCATTTTTTAAAATGTTCTTTTTATAGAGGGACAGGAAAAGAAAACTTATTTACAGCACCAGAGAGATAAGATGGCATAGTAGATAAAGCACTTGCCTTGCACATGGCCAACCCAGGCTCAATTCCTGGCACCACATAGGGTCCCCTGAGCACTGCCAAAAGTGATCCCTGAGCACAGAGCCAGGAGCAAGGCCTGAGTACCGCTGGGTATGCCCCGTTTCCCTGCCCACCTTCAAAATAGAAAAACATATTTATAAGCCATGTAAGACTCCAGGACTACCAGTCTGTGACCTCTGCTCCCTTCTCTTACCCTATTTTCTCTGCTTTTCCGGGGGCAAATGACAGCACCAGGCTCATATAGTGCCGGTAGCATTGTCTGTAGCACTGTAGCAGTGTGGTCCCGTTGTTCATCGATTTGCTCGAGCTGGCACCAGTAACGTCTCCATTGTAAGACTTGTTGTTACTGTTTTTGGCATATTGAATACACCACAGGTAGCTTGCTAGGCTCTGCCATGCAGGCGGGATACTCTCGGTAGCTTGCCAGGCTCTCCGAAACAGACAGAGGAATTGAACCTGGGTCGGCTGCAGGCAAATGCCCTACCCACTGTGCTATTGCTCAAGTCCATATAGTGCCGGTGAAGAGGTTAAATAAGATGCTACTCCTTGAGCACTTCAAGCAGGGACTGGGGCCTCACTGGCTGCTGAGGCCTCTGTAAATGGTCAGCGGTGCCACTCAGACGGGGACCCTCTCAGAGCCAGCCGGAGGGGATCACTGAGTGCAGCTCAGAGCCTCTGGGAAGCTGAGCTGGAACTTGGGATCTCTCCATGCAGTTGTGTTCCAGAGAGCCCTGGCTGTGTGCCTGACGCTATGGGCAAAAACCTCAGTGGAGACCCCAACCCAGCCCGGGACTTACAGGGAGATGGTGTTCCATCTACACAGCAGCTCACGAAGTAGTCCTTCATCCCTGGAATCCTGAGTATCCCTCCCCTGTCCCCTCCCCCACTCCCCACCCCCCACTCGTGTTCTGGGAGAAACATTCCTTTTTCAAAGGTCTTTTTGTTTGGTAAAATCAAAAGAATGCAGCGTTTTTCCTATTTAGTAAAACACATTTGCGCTTGTTTGTTTTAATGAGAAGCTTCAGCAGGGGAGATGCCAGTCCTTCCTACGTATCTGCCTCCTGAAATCAGTTCCAGAGATATTTAAAGGACAGTTCTGGGGAAAAGGAGAATTTAGAACAAATCTAATTAGTCCCACTGGGACCAGGGACCAGAGCGGAGCTCGGTCCCCCAGAACCCCGAGACCTGGACCTTCTGCCATTCTCCTGGGCTGGGCCCTCAACTGGGGCAGCTGGGGACAAAGTCAGCATGTTCTGGCCTTTTCTGGGGGCTCCATGTGGCCACCGACGTCCCCCTCCATGCCCAATCCCGTGTGTGTGGTGGTGGCAGGGCCCAGCCTGCTCAACCAGGGTTGGCTCCGGTGGGCGGGCAGCAGGCAGGTAAAGCCCGTAATTACGGGAAGGCAGCCCCGGGCATGTGCAGACAGGCCGCAGAGAGCCGGGCAGGTGTCCTCCTGACAGGGGAGGGCCCTGGAGTGTGGAGTGTGGGTGCAGAAAGCCACCGGGCTGGGGGAGGGGTGGTTACGTAACAGTGACGCCACGGCCACTGAGAATGTGACCTTGCTCGCTCCACTAACTCTCTCCTGCCCACTGCGAAGGGCACGAAGACCTGGCAGCCTTGCCTCCGGGCACGCAGCGGCCCTCCTCTCCCTGGGCATGGGGTCGGCGAAGGGGGGGCCGGGGCTGGAGGTCTGTGGAAACAGACTGTTGGCCTCTACCCCCAATCTAAATCGGAGGGCAGGGGTGGGGCTGAGAATTTGCATTTCTCATAAGTGCTCTGGGAGGATGCTGTGGCAGCTGATTGAAGGGCTGCACTTTGGAAACCACCAATCCCCGGCTTAGTAAAATCAGCCTGCCTGCTGCCCCACCCCTTTGCCTGCGTGCTGTGTGTCTTCTGGCAAATGTCTGAGCCTCTCTGGTCTTTATTTTTTCCCCCCTCAAAAGAGGAAACCATCTTTGAATCACTGCACTCCACGTTGGATTGAGATACCTAATTACTATTTGCAGGTAGCTCGAGGATTTACACATGAAAGAAGCAGGGTTGTTTTTTTGGTTTTTTTTTTTTCATGAAGTTCTGAACCAACTCATGGTCCTAACTTGCTTGTAGCCAGTGACAGCACAGTCTCGAGGAGAGAGACCTTTTCAAGTTTCAAGGGACAGGGTAGACCAGCATTGCTCGGCCTCCAGACTCACTCTGCGAGTATCGGGAAACATTCGCGAGGCCGGTCTTTGGAATCACTTTGCTCCCTTGGGCTGCAGCGGCTCACCACAGTCCCGGTGATAAGGCACCCACGGCGCAGAGAGTTATAATCAAGGTCACACAGCCTATAATCAATGCCATGTACCTGTCAGCACCCCGCTGCTCTGGCCAAACACCCCGGCGAACTTTGAACTCCCTGCACACTGGGCTCCTGTCACCTCCCTCTTGGTTTCTAGGCCGAAAGCCGGCTGGCCCCCCGGAAATGAACAGAAATGCCAATGGCTCCCTTCCTACCTTGGCTTCAGCCTCCAGCTCCCTGTCGTTCGACTGGGCCCCCTGCTCTCGGGACTACCTAGGCACACTCCTTTGCGCAACGCCAAACAGTTCCGGGGAGAGAAACAAGTGTTCTTACCCCCGTCCCGCAGGTGGAGAGACAGGGAGGTGGCTGGGTTGGGCAGCTGTGCTAGGAAGTAGTGGCAGAGTCGCGAGCACCAGGACCCGCCTTCCCCGCGCAGCTCCCGGGTTCTCTGAGAGCTGTTTGCCAAGTAGTGGCGATGCAGTGGAAATGGGGCTGGCAGGGGCTGCCGGTAACTCAGCCATTCCAAGTTCGAGAACTAGGCGGGAGGGGCTACAGGCCCCAGGAGAAGCTGAGGCCTGATGACAGTACAGTTTCTCTTTGGCAGAAAGGTCCAGTATTTTCCAAGAGCCCTGCCTCCCTGGTGGACGAACACGGAGCCCAGGGGAGGGACTTTGGGGGCCCAGTACAGCACCTGGCACAAGGCTGGTGTCCAGTGAGTCTGGGCAAGGAATGACTGAATGAAGGCAGATATGGCTGAAGTACTGGGTCTAAAGTCGGCACCTGTGGGGCCAGAGAGATAGTACAGCCGGTAGGGCACTAGTCTTGCAGGCGGCCAATCTGAATTTGGTCCCCGGCATCCCTTATGGTCCCCCATAAGGAGTAATTCCTGAGTGCAGAGCCAGGGTAAGTCCTGAGCATTGCCAGGTGTGGCTCCAAAACAAAAAGAAACAAACAAACAATAAAGTCAGCAGCAGTGTTATTTTAGCTAAGCCCTTTACCTCTCTAAGCTCCTGTTTCTGCAACTGTTAATTATTGTCATTATCGTGATCACACTGGCTGCCCTGAGTACTGGCTGTGTGACCCGGGGAATCCACCTGACTGCCTTGTGCCTTGGTTTCCCAGTGGATAAAGTGAGGATGGGCTGGAGCAGGTAACACAGTGGGTAGGGTGTTTGCCTTGCACGTGGCCAACCCAGGTTCGATTCCTCCGCCCCTCTTGGAGAGCCCGGCAAGCTACCGAGAGTTTCCCGCCCGCATGGCAGAGCCTGGCAAGCTCCCCGTAGTGTATTCAATATGCCAAAAACCGTAACAACAAGTCTCACAATGAAGACGTTACTGGTGCCTGCTCGAGCAAATCAATGAGCAACGGGATGACAGTGTCTGTGACAGTGAGGATGGTAGGAGCACTTACAAAGTTGTGGGGATAGAAACGAGCTAGTGTTACTGATACCCCTTGGCAACGCGACTCCATCTTTGTGCGTTGATGGTGTTTAAGAGGTGTTCAGTTTGGCACAGAAGCAAAGTGCTCAACTGTTATTTATTTATTTATTTATTTATTTATTGTAGTGGTGGTTGGAGGTGGGGGGCTCAGAGCTTACTCCTGGCTCTGCACTCAGGGATCACTCCTGGCTGATATATAGGTTAGCATCTTACCTGCCGTACTCTCTCTACAATCAGCAACTGTTATTCTTACTGTATGCATTCATTGGTCCATGGATGCCTGTGATTCTTAGAGAACACAGAGCAAGTGGAGGTGATGGACACAGTGGACCCAAGTTTCTGGTGGGAGGGCCCCAACATTTGGAGAGGTGAAGTACCACTACAGGCCGCTAGAGGCAACAGAGGACCCTTCCTGTCTAGTTTCGCCAAAGTCTTCAGAAAATCCGGACAGAGGGACTAGGCTAACCCTGCCTACAGGACAGGGGTCTTTTAGATCCCTGGCATAGGAACATTTCCTTAGAGAAATCCTCTCACTCCCGAGGGTTAGGCTTCCAACCTAATTCACCAACTACACCATCTAGGGTATGTGTCTCTGTCTCTAGAAACCTCAGTTTTCCCACCTGGAAGATGGGAAAAGGGTGGTTCTAAGTCTTGACTGAGCTAGAATGGACAGTGTCTGGGGTCAAGGGAGTGTGCAGGAGTTATTAGCAAGGTCTCCGTGGCTGTAATTGGTAATCTGAAGGGCTTGGGAAGGGACAACATGGGTTTTGCTTTGCTTTTGAGGTCGGTGGGCCAAGCCAAGCAGAACTTGGGGTTGCTCTGAGACCGGTGCTCGGACGCTACTTCTGACAATGCTTGGGAGACCATGCAGTGCGGCCGCTGGCATCCAGGCTTGCCGCCTGCACAACGTGTGCCTGCCTGCCCTGCCAGCTGCCCCCCAGCCCTCAGGCTGCGCCCTTGGATAAGTGACTTGACTTCCCTCTGTCTTCTCAGTAAAACGGGGATGACAATAATAGTTTCGGTCCCTGTCAGGTTCTGGCTGGGAGGACTGAATGAATATGTACGTTTTAGACCCGGGCCGGCACAGTATTATTATTGTAAGCCTTTGTAGTTTTGATATTATTGTTTTGATTCTGAATAGGCTGCACTGTTTAAACGTCCTGCAGAAACCTCTCTGCTTGGATCTAGGATGAGGAAGGATTTGATCTTTTTGTTGCTGCTGAGGAAGCATTCTGCCCCCCAGGACACTGGGTGTGTGTGGAGGGGGGGGGCTGCCCCCAGATGCTCACCTCCCCCCTCCCCCCTCTCTCCTACCTCCTCCAGAGCTGGCTAAGCCTCCGCTCCAGGGCAGGGCTTTGGAAGCCCCCAAAGGGATCCAGATGTTTGCCAGGTCATTCGGGTCTCCAGAAAGATTGTCACCGAGTACTGGTGAGTCTGTGACAGACCCACAAAGGTCTCCAGCTAGGAAGGCCTCCCCAGGACAGATGGCAGGATGGATTGCAAGGAAAATCTGTCCCCAAGGGCAGAGGGCTAAGTGGGTTTGGAGGAAAATCCCACTCAAATCCTCCCCACTGCACCTGTGCCCCAGAGCCCTACAGGGAGGGCCGAGGAGGATGGGCAACTGTCCCTGCCGTGGCCTCCGCCGGAGAGGCAGCCCCGGGCCTGGCCACAGTCACTTCAGTGCCCCCAGGACTGAGTCTAAGGCTCTGCTCTTCGGCTTGTCCGGCTCTGGGAGACCCTTGGCCCTTTCGAGCAGCCTGCCACAAACCTGTTTTCAGAAGGTCCTCTGACGGCAGGCACCATTCACGGCTCTTCTTTAAGGGTGGGGCTCGCCTGGCAACGCTGAGGGGCTGCTCCCAGCTCAGTGCTTAAAGGTTGTTCCCGCAGTGCTCCCGGAACCGTGTGGTGTCAGGGATCAAACCCAAGCTACCTGCGCACAAAGCCAGTGCTCAGCCCACTGAGCTCTCTCCAGCACCTCTCCCCGCCCCTGGGGGTATAGCCGGTGTTATCTCCACCGGACAGCACAGGAGCCTGAGGCTACTCTGGGCGAAACTGTCCCAGACTCTGTGAAAACCCGTGGCCTGATTTCCCTGCCTTCGGTATGTGTCAGGGGCCCTGGGGGAAAGGGGTTAACCCCCAAGGCAGCCCCTTGGGCAGCCTTCCTGAGTGCTTTTTGTTTTTTCTCTAGAGATACAGAGTTACAGAGTTGTTCACCCTTGGATCTCGGTCAAACAATGTTCCAACACCCATCTTCACCCGTGCACGTTTCCCACCACCAGGGTCCCCAAGTGTCCCACCTGCCTCCTCGCCACCCCAGCCGGCCTCTATTGCAAGACACTTCTCTCTCCCTCTGTCTCTCTCCTCTCCCTCTCCCTCTCTCCCCCCTCTCTCTCCCTCTCCCCCCTCTATCCCCCTCCTTTTTCCCTCCCTTCCTCCTATACTCTCTCCCTCCCTCCCTCCCTCCCTTTCTCTCTCTCTCCCTGTCCCTCTCCTCTCTCTCTCCCTCTTTCTCTCCCCTCTCTCTCCCCTCTCTCTCCCCCTCCTTTCTTCCCTCCCTGCCTCCTACCCTCCCTCCCTCCCTCCCTCCCTCCCTCCCTCCCTCTCTCCCTTTCTCTCTCTCTCCATCTCTCTCTCTCATTATGGTTTGCAGTACAGGTACTGACAGGTCATCATCAATATCCCGTTACCTGCTTTCAACACTGAGTTCTTGTCCAGAGTGACCATTTCCAACCATCATTGTCATAGTGGTCCCTTTTGTATCCTCACTGCCCTCCTCCCACACTTCACAGTTCCACTCGTGGCAGCTCACCTGACTCACTTCTAATGCAGGGACAAAAGACTGTCAAAGAAATGGGCGCTTCCCTGAGCACTTCCCCCCGGCCTCCTCACGGAGGCTCCACTCAGAGCTCTGGGGCACAGCTGAACGTGACTTTGTGACTTTAGGCCCCTAGTACAGGAGTGGACATTGCCCGGAGGCAAGTGCACGAGTTTGGCAGTGGACCTCTCCCCAGAACAGTGCTCTGACCGCAGCCCAACTGGCCTTTAGCAGGCAGCAGGAGGTGCCAGCCAAGCTATGCTGCATTCCTGACCCACAGACACTGACAGAGAAGTACTGGTTGTTTGAAGTCCCATTCTCTGTGAGTGATTTATAATCACTGCTAGCACCACACACACACACACACACACACACACACACACACACACACACCAAAATCACATGTACACAATCACACACATAATCTCACACACAGACATAATCAAACACCCTCACACATACATGTAATCACACAGACATATACACAGACACACACATATAATCATTACACACACATAAATAATACCCTATCCTCCCCCAACACACATACACACACACACACACACACACACACGCCCCTCCAGAGAGGAAAAAAAAATATATTGACTACACGGTAGGTGGCAGAGCTAGAAACTCCTCTTTGTGTTCCCTTAGCCAGAAGTCATTAAACTTTTGCCACTTGCAACCCCTTCTCTCTGGAGAAATATCATGTGAGTGAGCACTGCCAAAAACTCATTGTCTTCATGGCTCATTTGGTTTTGAATTAAATATTGGTCGCAGTGCATTCAGAAAACTTTCACTATTGCCAACTTGTTCATAACCCCCCACACACAATGTTATATGATCTTAAGTGGGGTTCCATGCTCCCATTTAAGAAGCTAGGTGCTAACCCACCCTGGGTTGGGTTTTTGCTGGTGAGGAGGCCTTGATGCCCAGAGAGGAAGGTCACTTTCCGCGGTCACATACAAGCCAGCGGACAGGGAGTGGGTGCTGAGATCCCAGGCTCCCAAGATCTGTTGGCAGGAGTTTGTGGAGTGATGCGACAAGACTGTGACAGATCCTAAGGCCACACAGCTGCTTTCCCTGCCCTCTCTAGGGCTAGACGGAGGACTGTCCTGGCCACATGACCCTTTGAAACCTCTTCTACAGATGCTAAAGCACAGCCAAGGGCTGGGCGGAGCTCAGGGGTACATCATATGCTTCACACAAATGGGGCCCCGGAGTTCACTCCCCATCACCCCACCCATCCCCAAAAAAGCAGCCAAGAAAAAAGTAATACCTGAATGATTCCAGTTGGCTGAAACGTTCAACTTCAAGCAGATGCCAGATGCAGCAGAGGCTGGTAATCTGATGACGGGGTGTTGTTCCCGAAAGCCAATCTATCTTAGTAGTTCCGTAGTTTTCGTCCCTGAGCTGAAGGAAGTTCCCTTGGGAACGAGGAGACGCTGGGAATGGGAACTGCACTGACCCCTAGTGACCCTGTCCCCAGTCTCCTTTGTGTTTTCTTTGGTGGTGCCCTCTCAGCCTGAGGTCAGGAGCATGGGGACACCTTCCTGCCCACTGGCCGGACGGTCTATTCCTTACCCCACCCCGGGAATTCCCAGATGTCTCTGCTGTTTAATGAATAGCACAGAGGTCTGCAGGGGATAATTTCTCCACTCCACATTCCACATAGTACACATCCGTTACACACACACACTCACACTCTTCCACACGCTCAGACTCACATACTCTCCCACTCTCCCACATTCTCTCTCATACACACATGTGTTCACACACATTCACACACTCCCACACACTCCCACACATTCACACACTCCCACACACTCCCACACATTCACACACACACACTCACAGACATTCACATATTCACACACACATTCACACACTCACAAACTCACACTCTTCCACAGACTCACACTCACATACTCTCCCACTCTCACACGTCATACACACATGCTTACACACTCCCACTCCATACACTCTCACACACACTCAAACACACACACATTCACACACACATACATAAACATGCTCACAGTCACACACTCTTACTCCCACTACTCTCACACATACATGTTCACACACATTCTCACACTCACACACATACATAAACATGCTCACATTCACACACGCTTACTCCCACTATCACACATGCATGTTCACACACTCACACACATCGGTAAACATGCTCACATTCACACTGCTACTCCCACATACTCTCACACATATGCACTCACTCCTACTTCCACATACTCTCACACACATACACTCACACATACACTCTTATACACACACTCACACATGCACTCACATTCACAAGTATACACTCACATTCACACACGCACTCACATACTTATACATTCTCACACACACATTCACACAACCCTCCCCCCACCCCTGCCTGCCTTTCAGCTTCCTCCAAACCCTGGACATCTGTATACCCTGGAGAAGGACATTGTGGTCAAAACCCCAGGCCCACCTGTCTCTGACATCAATTCCCAGGTAGACCAGCCACGGAATTTGTGAATTCTTAGGCAAATTGAGTGTGTGAAGCTTCTTTTCAAAAAGAGTAAGGGATTTAAAAGCAGCCACAGCAGAAGATAAGCCTGCCTACAGAGCCCTTCTGACTGAGGCGGGGAGCCAATTCCCGCTCAGGTCCTCTCTCAGAGCCTGCCATCAAACCCACCCTGGGGTGAGCCTTCACGAAGGGCCTGCCCTGGGACAGAGAGTGGGTTGTCACTTCTTGGTTCCTGAATCTCCTATTGCAGAATTGAGCAGAAATGTCTCCTGGGCCTTAGGTGTCCTCACAATCAGAAACATGAAGAAATGTTTTGGAATGAAGAAAGATCTCCAACTCAAGGCAGGCCGTTTGCTGAAAGGCTTCAGGCTGGGGTACAGTGCTACCTGCTAGCTGGAGGCAGGAAGTCTGAGGACTAGAGCCCAGTGGGAGAGGCTGTGAGATCTGAGAACACACAGAAGACCAGAAAACTTTCTCTCTGTCTCTCTGTCTTTCTGTCTCTGTCTCTGTCTCTCTGTCTCTGTCTCTGTCTGTCTCTCTGTCTCTCTCTGTCTCTCTCTCTGTCTCTCTGTCTCTCTGTCTCTCTGTCTCTGTCTCTCTCTCTCTCTCTCTCTCTCTCTCTCTCTCTCACACACACACACACACACACACACACACACACACACACACATGATTTAGCTGAATGAGAAAAGCAGAAATTGCGCCAGAGTAGGGCCCGTGTGATAGTACAGCGGGTGGGATGTTTGCCTTGTACGTGACTGGATTCGACCCCCCACGTGCTGTATGGTCTCCCGAGTCCTGCCAGGAGTGATCCCTGAGCCCACAGCCAGTCAGCAGTAAGCCCTGAGCACTGCTGGGTGTGGCTCAAGAACAAAAACAATAAAAAAAGAAATCCCCCAGGGCTGTGGACTTGAAAAAGGACTTGGACTGTTGAAACGTAAGTAGAAAGCGTGGGCAGACTTCTGAGAGGCTGCAGAGGGAACTAATGAAACGAGCGTTGAAGACTGGCCAATGGGCTGAATAGAATCTTCTAGATGCATTTACTTTGTTAGCCTTTTTTTTTTCTCCCTCCTCTCTCTCCTCTTCCCCCCATCCCTTCTTTTATTTTTAGGCCACACCTAACAGAGTTCAGGGGCTCAGTGCTCAGGGGCCACCTCTGATGGTGCCTGGGGAGCATGTGTTGCTGTGACCCCAAACCAGGCATGTGCCTTAGCCCACTGAGCTACCCACCCCCCCACCCTTCCCTCTTCCTAAGTCTTGTGGAGTTGCCAAGGTTTCAAACTTAGATTTCACATTAATCACATATTCCCAATAGGTCTAGAAACCAAAAAAGTAGCACTTCCGGTAACACATTAACAACTGCAGTCTTTTGTATGTATGCATCTGTCCCCACCCCCCCTAACATCTCCCTGACACCAAACCCAACTGGTTTAGTCCCAGGCATCCACGTGCTGCAGTTTCCCCATCATGGGTAGGGGCTGCCTTTGTCTCAAGTGGGAAGTCAGAAGTTGACGAAGAGGTTCCACGCACTTCCAGAATTATGGCAACGAGCATGTATCTTTGTGCAGAGGGTGTGAGCTGCCTGGGATGCCAGCAATAATGAGGAACTCCTCACCTGGCCCTTTAGCCTTGGCTCCCCATGTCGGCAACAGAGAGGAAATAGACTTACCTCCCAGGGCAGGAGGGAGTGCGGTAGTCCAAAAGAGCATGGTAATCCCCACATCAAAGAGCGTGTAGAGTAGCAAGTTCTGCCAGCCTCCTTTTGAGCACCCACTCCAGCAGACGGGCTCAGATCTGTAGTCTGCCTGTGCATTTAACATGCACTGCACCCCCCCCCAACACACACACACACACACACACACAAACACACACTTTATTTAGACTGGGTTTACAAAGTTCATGATGATTTGTTACAGGCATTCAGTATTCCAACGCCAATCCATCCCCACCAGCACCGGCACCTTCCTTCCACCATCGTTTCCAATTTCCAAACCACCCCTCAACCCAGCCATGCGAAGGGTTTTTATGTGAAAGAATCCAGCCGAGATGCCCTTAGAAAGCCCATCACAGCACAACTCACTTATTATGTTCTTGGTCGGGTCCCAAAGGTACTGGTTTCTCTCTTCGCATGAGAACTCAGAACTCTTTGTCCTTTGCTCTGTCCTGCCAACAACCGTCCCAGCCAAGGCAGAAGAATCAGGGAATTCCCTGCGACTCTTGAAGTGATGTCTGTTTTTATAGTTCCAGTGATTTGGTATTGAAGTCTGCGGATAGCTTTATTTTCCAGCCAGTGACCTCAGCATTTGATATTGCCATCCAGCCCCACCCCCCCTCAGAGTCAGGGTTCCAGTTACACAGGTGTAGAGAGCTTGAGACAGTCCGATGGACCTCCACTGCTGGGCCCATTTCCTAGTCATTGGGGAGTGGGGAAGAGGTGGGTCCTGGAAGCTGGGAAGGCCGTGATGAATGCATGCCAGGTCAGTGCTTGCCATGAGACAATGCTCCTCAATCACAGAAAAGTGACATGGGAAAGCGAATGTTGGTCGAGCATCTTACCACCATTGCATCCCTGCAGACAGCACCTGTTTTGTATCCCAGTCTGTGGACCTGTACTTATAACCAAGATGGGATGCCAGTGGTCTTTAAGCTTTCTGAACCTGCAGACCAGCATCTGCCTGCAGGTCAGAGTTTGAGGTGCAGGAGCAAGGGGACAAGAGGGGAGAACTGATTTTTTTTTAAAAAAGTTATTGAATCACCGTGACATAGTTACAAGCTTTCATATTTGGGTTACAATCACACAATGATCAAACACCTATCCCTCCACCAATGCACATTCCCCACCACCAATAACCCCGGTATAACCCCCTTTCCCCACCCTCCCCCTGCCTCCAAGTCAGACAATATTCCCCCCTCCTCTCTCTCTCTCTCTCTCTCTCTCTCTCTCTCTCTCTCTCTCTCTCTCTCTGTCCTTTTGGGCATTATGGTTTGCAATACAGATACTGAGAGTTTATCATGTTTGGTCCATTATCTACTTTCAGCACACATCTCCCATCCCGACAGATTCCTCCAGCCATCATTTTCTTAGTGATCCCTTCTCTATTCCAGCTGCCCGGGGAGAAGTGATTTGCTTCCCACTGTTTGGTGGAGCACCATATGCTGACAGTCTCAGAACTCAGACGTGGCCTGTGGGAGTTGTAGCTTCTATCATCAGTGGGACAGAAGCAGGCCTGGGAAGCGTGGTCTGTGAGCTTCCTGTTGCCAGCAATGGGAGAGTGTGTGGGAGTGGGGAAGCTCCTCACCTGGCCCTTCAGCCTTGGCTCCCCATGTCTGCAGTGGAGTGGGAAACTAGATTTACCTCCTGGGGCAGAAGGGAGAGCCTTAGTCCTAAAGAGCATGGGAATCTCCAGATCAGAGTGACACAAGCTCTTCTGAGCACACACTCCAGCAGGCAGGCTCAGGTTTGTAGGAGCCCCCTGCCACCCAGTTCCTAAACCTGAGGCTCAGCCCCTAGCTTCTCTAGCCCCTGTTCTGCCACGGGGATAGATACTCCAGGAGAGAACCAATAAGTAGCCCAGCTGATGACTGCAATGAGCCCCATTTATTACATGAGGAAGAGGGGCGCCGACACAGGGGCCCCCACCAGATCGCCGTCTCCCCCGTAGGTGTGGACCTTGTCAGTTTGCTTCCCAACCAAGCGTGGACACATCCCACGCTAGTTACAGTCACTGCAGGACAAGGTAAGGCCCAGGGCGCCTGCTCCTCTCCCGAGCCCACTGTTTCTGCCCTCTGCCGGCCGAGCGGCGCCTGGACCTGCCCTGCCTCTGAGCCAGGCTATCTCCAGAAGAGTGGGGAGACGGTCTACCAACCCGGGTGCCAGAAGTAGTCCCCTTGATGCGCTCACTGGGGCCTTGTAAAGGCTCGGAATGATCCCTGACCCCTGCGCCGCTGGCCATCCTGACCCCAGTTTCTCCCGGAATGACCATGTTGGAGATGCAGCGAGTGGCCAGGGCTGGGGGTGGCGGGGGGTGTCCAGCGCGGAACACCGCGACTCCGCGCTCGGGTGGATGCTGGGGCAAGTCTGGGCGCGGCGGAGGGTCCGGGGGCGGGTCCGGGGCGGGTCCTGGACGGACCGGGGGCGTGTCTGGGGCGTGTCCAGGGCGGGCCGAGCCGCCGGCCTCGTCGGGCCCGGAAGGAGCCGGAGGAGGAGCCGCGGGGGAGTGAGACCCGTTCCCACGTGAGAGGCTCGGCCACCGAATTCCTCGCGCGCGGCGGCCGTGGACCGCCTGGCGTTCGGCCGGACGGAGAGCCCTGGTCCGGCGCGCTCGGGCGGCCGGGAGGGCGGCGTCCGGCCGCGCCCCGATGCGGCGGTGGCCCCGCGCGCTGTGAGCCCCGCGCCCGTCGTCGGAGCCCCCCGCGCCGCCGCGGGCAGCGCCCCCCGGGCACGCGGCATGCGGGCGGCCGACTCGGGCAGCTGGGAGCGCGTCCGCCTGCTGGCGGCGCGGGGCGAGGCGGGGGCCGCAGTGTGCCGGGCCGGTGCGGACGCGGCGGCGGCGGCCCCCGGCGATCGGCCCCGCGCCGGGACGTGCTCGGTGCCCACGGACGACTGCGCCCAGCCGGGTAGGTGCGCGCGGGCCGGGGACGGGGACCATGGCACTCGGCGCGCGCGGAGCCCCGAGCTCCGGCGGGGCGCAGGGAGCGGGGGGGAAAGGCGCGCGCCACGCGCAAGAGTTAGTTCTCCAGCCGGGAGGCGGGATGGGGGGCGCGGGGGGCGCCGCAGAATCCCCCAGGCGGGCTTGGGCGGCGGGTCAAGGCCAAGTGCGCCCGAGGGAGTGGGATTCCTCGGTGTCTGGCCACCAGGTCCTGGCCCTACCCCCGCGCTTGTTTGGGGGAAGCGTGGGAAAGGGTCCAGCCCCCCTCCCGCGCAAACTCGGGGTGTGACCGCACCTGTAACCCTCTTGGCAGCTGCATAAAGGGCCTCTTGGTGGGCAGCGGCTTTCCCGCCGCCTCTCTGAGCGGGGAGGGGGGAGCACTGTCCCGGAGGAGGAGGAGCTGAGCGATTTTCTCCTGCACTTGAACGGCTCACGCCGACGGAGAAACTCAGCAGCGGTGGTAACACAAGTGAAGTGGTCTCTCGTTGTGTAACGTGGGCTCCTCCGCCCCAAGTGGAGAGCCGCGTTTTTCACGTGAACTATGCAGAGTGGGTGTGCCCATTCCGGTCTGTTCCAGAGCTGCCCGCTCCCCTCCCATCCCCAGTTGGGTCGGGGCTGGGCCGGGTGGGGAGGGGGCGCGGTGGCCGGGACCCTCTGCATTCTTGATTCTCAGACAGGACGAAGTTTAGGTGGAAGAGGGGACTCTCCGCCAAGGGTCTGCATCATGCAGGATGAAGTTGGGCTCCTTTTCCAGGAAACACGGGGAGGAGGAAGGTGCAACAGAATTGTTTATTACTTCTTGGAGTCATTTACATGCAGTGCCTACTTACATCTAATAACTGACTCTGGTTGTGAGGCTGCCTTATCTCCCTGGAGATCTGGACAGAAAGGCCAGAGGTTATTTGCCCAAGATCCACAGCCCCAAGACCAAGGCTGCAGGAATTTTAACTTCCATCTCTGGATGGGCACGGGAATGCTTGGCTCAGACTCCTACAGCTCCGGTCTCTTCGTGTCAGTCTTTCCTGGAGCTCGACCTCTGGGGGGGGTCCTCATTCTCGTCACCGGATCTGACTCTGGTTAGCCAAGCTGCCCTGGATGTGCTGACACAGCTGAGGTCTTGGGTCACTCTGGGATTAAAAGCAGAAGGCTGAGTAGGGACAGATCCTTGGCCTTGGACCTGGCCCTGTGGTTCAGCCCCTCCCCGGCTGCATGAAACAGTCAGAGGCCAAAACTGTTCTGTGTCAGACAGGCCAAGGAGGCAAAGAGTAAGCAAGTGGGAGAGCATGGGCAAATTGTTCGAGCTTTTCTGAGACTCAGTTTACCCCTCTACGAAGGGAAGGTGAGCGTGTCAACTCATGTTTTAGTTCCTTTCTTTATTTGTATTTTTTGGTTTGGGGGCTGCCCCCGCAGTGCTCAGGCCCTACTCCCAGTGTGCGGTTGTTGAGGGGGGTAGTGCTTGGGGGGGGCGGCGTCCACAGTACTAGGGGTGGAACACAAAGTGTATGCTCCAACCCTGTGGGCTGATCACTCTGCTGACTCCTCCATAAGTGGTGTCTGCAAAACCCTGTGCCTACTTCTCTGATGCTTCGTGAATCTTAGCTCTCCCCTGGTGGGGCTCCTGTCAGTGCCCGTGGACTCAGTTTCCCCTTAGACTATCTGCTCCATCTCTACCCTCCTGAACTATGTCAGCATGGCATTTGTTTTGTCTTCTAAAATACTTCCCGTGACCCAAGGCTGACTGTTGAGCTGCTGGAGGTTGTTATTATGTAAATATGTGTAGAAGATGGCTGGGTGGAGATAGAGCTGTTTACTCCGTGTCTATATGGACTCTGTAGCTGTGTTCATAACAACAATGTCCTAATGATATGCTGTAGCCCAGAAACGCCTCTCTGAGGTCTGGGGGAGAGAGGGCTGTGTGCCTCTGGTGGCCCTTGTGCTCTGTCCCTGGAAGGCAGGGAGCCATGGCGCTCTTTCCCGATGGCAGATGGCATCGCAGGAGTGGAATAGGACCAACTCCCCTGCTAGGCTGGAAAGGTCTGATTTCTTTCTACCCTCTGCTGCCCCTCTCCTGGCCTCTGTTTGCTAAAGACGGAGAGTGCAGCTTCTGAGAATGTCTCGGGGGTGCGGGGGAGGCCCAAGACAGCTGCCATAGTCGGGTCTCTCTCCTCCTTGGCTGTGATGAGGGATTTTCCTCCAGGGAGGTAAGTGGTAGCTCTTCTGAGATTGTTGCTGGAATAAACATGGGAACCAGGCAGCGAGGTGAGTACCCCCAGAGTCTGGGCACTTTGGGTCCCTCCGTTCAAGGAGGTAGAAAGGACAGCTTGTTGGATAATGGGGTCTGAGGACTGGCCCCTTCAGATGCTCAGGAAAGGAAAAAAGAACAGGGGATGCTCCCGGCTGGCGGTGTGGGATAGCATGAGTTGGCACTGTCTGGCACAGACTGGCATTGGTTGGTGGGACTGGCACTGCCAGGTATAGGTAGGCACCGGCTGGCATTGACTTGACAGGTTTACGTAGGCCGACACCACCTGGCACAGGTTGGCACTGTCTGGCAAGGCTGGCATGGGTTGGCTCCAACGGGCACGAACAAGTACAGACTGGCATGGGTTGGTACCAGCTGGCATGGATTGGCACCGGTTAACACTGCCTGTCACAGGCTGGCATGGCACTGCCTGGCACAGGATTGGCATGGAATGGCCATGTTGGCACATTTTGGCACTGCCTAGTACAGGCTGGCAAGATTGGAACAAGGTGGCAAAAACTGACATGAGTATGTATGGTCTCAAGTGACTCGCCGCCTGTTTCCCTGTTGGTGTCGTGGTACTGGCCGTGGCAGGGGCGCTTATTGCGACCTCTCACCCCCAGTAGCTTAAAGCTGGTAGTCAGCGGCCTGAACCCCTGGCGGTTGGGCTGATGGTGGGAATGGGGTCAGTGAATTCCGTCACATTTCTGGAGCATCTCCTGCCAGGGCCATCCCAGCGGACTCGACAACTGTGCCTGTTTCCATGGAACAGATAATCTGTCGGGCAGAGACTTCCATCAGACAACCGGGCACCTGTGTGATGTACAGGGGAAGGTAGCTCAGCGCTAAGAAATGGAGCCAGGTGAGGGGTTCATGGGATAGGTGCCAGGGGTCAGAGAGTCCCCCTGAGAATGAAGGGCGGAACCTGAATGCTGAGTCTCTAAGACGGGCAAGAGTGTGGCCTGGAAGCCTGGGCACACAGGAAGCTATTTTGTTAAGAGTTGTAAACTAGGATCTAGCAACTAGAAACTTTGTTTCTACCTAAACCTCAGCTTCCGGCAGGTACCCCAGCCTCTCTAAACTCATCCCTTAACCCCTTGCCTCAAAAGCCTTGGGGCTTTAGGCTCCTTCTTACCCCTCTGCCTTTTAAATAAACCTTTTGAATTCTTATCTCCTCCACTCTCCTGCTCACGTGAAGCCCTAGGGGTGGGGGCAGGGGGTCGGCACAGCCTTGATGAGACTAGTGGACTGTTTCCCAGCGCTGTGCCAGGGCCCGGCATGAGCTTTGTCTTCACCAGACTCTGCAATGACTAATTCCAGCCACCAATGGGGAGACGTGGGTTCAGGAAAGTATTAACTTCCAGAATCACACAGCCAGGAGGTGTCACTGCCCGGGAGGTAGACTGCAAAGCTGTGGGGGCAGATTCTATATTGTTCTTAAAGTGCCCACCTTCAGTTTCAAGGCCCGCTTTTGGTTTCTACATTTTTGGTCTTCTCAAAACAAGAGATAGATTTGTCCCCTTTTTGACATTCCCTTTCTTAAGAAGGACGAGCATTTGCTGATCTTGGTGCCATTAGCCATTTCAGCTTTTTTTTTTTTTTTAAACTTTTTGAGTCACGCCTGGCGATGCACAGGGGTTACTCCTGGCTCTGCACTCAGGAATTACTCCTGGCGGTGCTCGGGGGACCATATGGGATGCTGGGAATCGAACCAGGGTCGGCCGAGTGCAAGGCAAACACCCTACCCGCTGTGCTATTGCTCCAGCCCCCTAGCCATTTCAGCTTTAGATAGGCTTTGTGTTACCCCTGTGGATAAGGACTTCTGGGAGTGGGAGGGAGTGAAGTTGGCATCTGTGTGCTCTGAGAAACCTCGGATGAGGGTTTAACAGCAGCGTCCTCAGTCAAGGGGGTGGGACAGACAGCTGAGGGCTTGGCTTTCTGGACAGTTAGGAGAGAAAGTCTGTGGTGTGGGGAAATGCAAATTGATCTCCCTGGGGTGGTCCCTGTAGCCCAGTGGGGCAGATGGCACACCAACGTGGGCCCCAAGCCCCAGCTTGGGAATCAAATACAGCCTTGCTGGAATCTCGCCAGCTCTGCTTCTAACTAGCTATGGTGGCCCCTGTAATAACAGTTCAGCCAGTATCTGGTGCCTCAGGTCACACATCTGTAAAATGGGATCATATTGCCATAGATATATTGAGTTGGACAGGGATCTGTGTCTCGTGGTGCTACCTTTGTCGCGGAAGTGGGGAATTCCCATTGATCAAGAGTCCAAAGTGCGAAGAATAAGTGTGGTGTGGTGGTAGTGGTGTGTGTGTGTGTGTGTGTGTGTGTGTGTGTGTGAGAGAGAGAGAGAGAGAGAGAGACAGAGAGAGAGAGACAGAGAGAGACAGAGAGAGAGAGAGAGAAATTTTCAGGTTTTAAAGTTTAAAATAATGGGATTTGATGAGGTGGGTGATTCTGAAGGATTGTTGCTTGTTTATTTGCTTTTCGAAGCTGTACAAAATTTCCATAATGATCCTTGGCACGCTCTGTAATATTCCTGTGGAACTATCTAACAATTTGCTAGACTTTTCCCGTCAGTCTGGAGAGGAGTTTCCTCCCTTATTAATCATCTCCAGAGCACCCCAAGCAATATAGTGAAATATAGTAGGGGAATAACTAATGTCCGCAGACAGTGATGTTAAAGGCAGTAGAACTGGTCCTTAGTAGGAAGTTTGCCACTGGGGTGAGGGAGGAGGAGGGGAGGGGTCAGTAGGCCAGGAAAGGGACCACTACCATGATAGAGGATAGTGGTCACTGGACAACAACTGGACTCTGAAAGGGGGTAAAGTGATATGCAGGATACCCTTTCAGTAATAGGATTGTAAGCAAAAGTACCTAAAGAGAAAAAAAGGAAGGGAAAAAGTGCCTGCCAGAGGCAGGTTGGGAGGGCGGGAGGAAAACTGGGGACATGGGTGGAGGGAAGTGTACACTGGTGAAGGGCCTGGCGTTCGGACGTTGTACTCCTGAAAGTCAATCATGGAACATTTTGTCACTTTGTAATCACAGTGATTCCATAAATTTATTTTGAGACAAAAGAGTACCCCAAGCACATCTGCGCAAGGAAGATAACAAACTCTGCCCTCAAATTAGCCTTCATGGGGAGACGGGGTGAAGGCACTTGCCCTGTGTGCAGCAGGTAGCTTGCGTCCCATCTGTGACACCACTTACGGTCCCCTAAGCATCCCCCGGGAGTGATTGCAGAGCACAGAGTCAGGAGTGAGCCCTGAGCCTCACCGGGAGTGACTCCAGAGCAGGGAGTCAGGACTAAGCCCTGAGCACTGCTGTGTGTGGTCTAACTCCCTCCACCAACACTACCCTGTCCCCTCCAGCCCCCCCAAAATTAGCCCTCCTCACCCATAGCAGGACCAGGGATAGAGGTGGGCTGGGATTCAGCCCCAGCAATAAGCAAGTGGCTGCGGGGCTCCCAGTGCTGCCTGCCGTGTCCCCGGGGTCTGGCCCCAGTGCAGAAGGCGTGGCTTTGGGGCGTCGATGCCTGCCTGTGTAGTTATTTTTTTATGAGGATGCTCACCGTGCCTGCATTCCACACGCGGCGTGTCGGATGAGTGCCTGGGGGCACAGGAACAAGTCAGGCTGGCCTCCTGCTCGCCAGGACCCCAACTCAGCACCCCCTGCGACCCTCCCCCTGAGGGCGGGGCCTTCAGGCTTTCCCTGGTCTGCTGTTTGGATGCCTTCAAGAGAAGCCAGTTAGGGGGCACGGGCTGCCACGGGCCCTTGGTGCCCTTACCCAGGGGCCCGAGCCCCTCTGAAGCTGCTGTATCCACCTCCCGTCCGGAAGGAATTAGCAACCAGAAAGTTGTGAGAGGTAAGTGGGTCCGGAACCCAAACTGGGTCATACTGAGCCCGGGCAGCAGAGAAGGGGGACTCAGGTGGGGAGGGGTGAGGGTGCCGGTGTTCCCATGGAGGCAGATCACGCATGCATCCTGGGTCATGTGCTGGACTGTGTCCAGCACTGCTGCCCTCGCGGCAGCCCGGCTGCAGGCCCCTGGGCCCCCTCTCCTCCGTTGCCACCACCCCTGTCCGGGTTGGGGGCCGGGCCCGGGCTCTGGCCCGAGTCTCTCTCCCTGGCACGGGCATGGTGGAGTGCGTTCAGTCTCTTTTCATTGTACAGCCGCGATCGGCAGGCTCTCCCGGGGGTGGAGAGAAATAAAAACAACAGCTGCCGCTCCTGTGGGCCTGCTCCCTCGGGGCTCCCTGGCTCCCCGCCGCGCTCCCCTCCAGAGGGTGGAGGGAGGACCGTGCGGTGGGCTGCTCCAAATCCAGTGCTCTGTTGCTCAAGTGCTGTCCTTCCCCCTCCACCCCCACCCCCGCACCCCTGCGCCCCCTTGCAGGTTGAAGCTCAACAGAGCTCCCGGGGTCCGAGTCAGTGACTGCGGCCCTGGACTCTTGGGTCTCTCCCCCTGGGCTGGTCATTGGCTGACTCTGACCCCCAGGGCTCGTGGCATGGGACACAGGCTGTGATGTCGGGAGCCAGGGGACTCTTGCTGGCATCTTCCTGGACGCACTGGCTCCTGTCACCCACATGGGGCTCCAGCTGGGGCACAGCAGCTCCCTCCCCCCTGGTCTGCTGCCCCTGCTAGTCTTAAGAGGTCAGCAGCCTGGAGGGGCGCCCTGGCCTGGCTCTCTGGAGGTACCCCCAAGAGGGAAGCCTCAGCACAGTTGGACCCGTGGATGCCCCTTGCCGGGGGAAGAAACTGAGGCCTGGAGTGAGGAAGGAACCAGCATCCCCCGAGATATACTCGGAGTAGGTTTTGGGTCAGTGTGAGAGGATAGAAGATGGGGTGTCCTCCCTCTGGCCTTTCTGGGGGTGCTTCAGGGGATGATGGTGTCTGGGGGTGCCTGCCAGGGTGTGTGTTCTCAGGCAGGGTCTCCAGAAAGGGACCCGGGAATCTGGATTGTTTGATCTTTGATACGGCCTCCGGGCTGCAAACTGGGGCCCCCTGCCGTTTGCCTTTCTGGGGTTGGGTTATTTTCAGCCCAGGAAACTGGGGAGGCCATTGGCTCTGGCACCCCGAAACCAGCCTCACAGCATCCTTTCCCTTCCCACTGGGGATCAGCAGGTGTGGGACCCCGAGTCGCATCTAGCTTCTCGGTTTTCTTTCTTGTCTTTTTAAAAATAGAGTTATCATTAGTTTACAACATTACAGGATTTCGGGGCATTCATTTCCCCTCTCTGGGTAGCGGACTCAACCCTCCCACACTTAATCTGGGGTCACATCGCCACCCCAGAGACCCCCCTTACCCATTTACCCTCACCTCCCACACCCACCCTTTCCCTCTGGGAACTACCAGACTTTAAACTGAATCCAGGGCCTTGATTCATGGGTTTATAGTTGTTTTGCCGGTTCCTCTGCTTGGGTAGTTCATATTCCACATATGAGGGAAACCACCCAGAGATGGTCTTTCACTTTCTTTCTTGCTTCACTTAAGTCACCTCAGGATCTGGGTTTTATCCTTTTAATGGCAGCGTAGTATTCCCCCAGACACACACCACCACTTATTCACCCAGGTACATATTTGGGGTACCTCAGTGGAGGTCCTGGCTCAGGTGCTGTGAACAATGCTGCCTCAGCCCAGGGTGCGCCTACGTTCTCACAGAGAGTGTTCTCTTCCTTCACATAAAAGCTTTGCGTCGGTATTGCCAGGGGTTGATTTGCTTTTTCTTACCCAGGCCCACACATTCTGAGAATCTGTGAGGAAAAGTTCGAATACTCAGGCTCATACCCTCACAGGGCAGAGGCACCACACTCCAGGCTGCCCCTGGCATCTGGGCGGCTGTAACTCAGCCGATATTTCTTCTTCCCAAGCCCTGTGGAGGAGTGAGGGGGTACCAGGTGGGCACTGACCCGGAGTTCACAGATAGGGTACCCACCCCTTGTGACATGGGGGGACGTGCTGTTCTGGGGCCCCTCCCCAGTGCCCATCCCCAAACCCTGGATCACACATTTGTGTGGTGTATGGGGCTCGGGGGCCTGTGGGTGCCTCCACGTGGCCTGTGTCCCTGGTCAGCAGTGCAGGGAGCCCTGGGGACTATCCCTCAGCGTGGGTGCTGGGGTTGGGAGGCTGAGCCTGGGACCTCAGAGCAGAGCCCCCTGGGTTGCTGGGCTCCATTGCAGACTCTGGGTTCGCCTCCAAGAGTGACGTTCAGGGTCAGGTGATCAATGCTAGGGCCTGGTGCTCTGTGCCGCTTGGGTCCAGCAGTGTGGGGGGCAGCACCAGGGTCACCCCAGCAGCAATTGGGGGCGTCGAGGGCTGCACTTGGCAGTGCTCAGGGAGGCCATCCGGTGCCAGGGATGTAACCCCGGTCCTTGTGCATGCCGGGCCTGCACCCCTGACCCCTGCGCTAGGTCAGAGCAAGCCCATGCAGGAGCTGCTGGCGTGCCTGAGGCTGGAAACCAGTCAGCCAGGAAGGCATCCCTGGGCTCTCAGAGGCTCCGTTTGCTTCAGTTTTTCCATAAACCCTCTTTGCTGTCTTCTCCTCCCTCTTCCACTCTCCTTTCTTTCCCTGGGATTGCTGGGTGGGGCATGTGACAATTTGCCTCTCATAGGGTTTTTGGGAATCCTGGCTGTATCCAAGGGGCGGTGTGATGGGGCATTCTGTGTGTGTATGGCGCAGGAGGGGTGATGAACTGGTGCTCTGGTTTCTCTCTCCCAGCATCCTTGTCCTCTCACTGCATTCTCCCCCTCCTCCCTCCCTGCATCCTTCCCCTCCTCTCTCCCTACATCTTCCCCTCCTCTATCTCTGTCCTCGCCATCCTCTCTCCCTGCATCTTCCCCATCCTATCACCCCATCCTCCTCCTCCTCCTCTTCCTCCTCCTCCTCCTCCTCCTCCTCCTCTCTCCCTGCATCCCACGTGGCAGCCTCCTGCTCACCCTCTGCCAGGATCTCTAAAGAGCAGCAGGCCAGATGGCCCTCTTCCCTGGGGTCCCTGGGCCCTCTCAGGGGGACACGCCCTCTGCTGCTTCCCTTGGCATCCATTCGCTAGCCTGGAGAAAGTTGGCAGTGCCCACAGCTGCGCTCACCAGACAGCTTTGTCTCATCCTTGTCATCCCAGTGTGGACAGAGTATCAGACCGGCTGGCCCTCTTGGCACTCACCTGCCAAGCTCCGCTTCCCTGTTCCGGGAAAAGAGAGCCACAGCACCAGCCCCGACTCGCCCCAGGATGTGTGGCTGCTTTACACAAGCCCAGTGCTTTGCACACTCCGAGGTCCCTGGCCAGAGGTCGGCCAAAACCTGGGGTTGCGTCAGCACATGCCCGCCCGTGGTGGGTGGGGCACGGGTACGTGAGGACGTGTGTCCCCCACGCACTCTTCGGACTGTGGGAATGTGGGGGTTCTTGGCTGTGACTCATTTTTAATCCTTGTTCTCTGTAGCCTACAGCCCGGGGTCTAGGCACTGTGCTGAGCGGTCAAGAGGGAAGGGACTGGCAGGGGGCACAGGCTGTGAGACACCCAGCATCAGAGGTAATGAACGGACGGTGACGTTGGGGAAGGTCTGACTCTTGGCCTCCTCCACAGCCTCGGGAATGCCTGGCTGCAGCAGGCCAAGGCTTGGTCTGGAGTTTTGGGTTTGAGGAGCAGGAGCTTACTCCAGTCAGCCCAAGGCGGAGGGTGCTGTGGAGACACAGACAGTCTCCACACATTGAGGCCAGCCACATGGGATTCAGCATGAACCCTGGGAACCCTCTTTCTCCATTCAAGTCCCTTGGTATTCCCACCCAAGGACTCTCCCTAACTGCCTCCCTCTGTTCCAGTCCCATGGACTGAAATTCCAGACCCTGGGTCTCCTGGCTCTCAAAGAAGCCTGCAGTTTCTTAAGTACTTGGAAATCAGAGAATCTGATTGGTCTCCGCCTAACCACTGGTTTAGCAGCCCCTGGGTCAGGTGACCATTCTGGTCCAAGAAGCTGTATCTGTAAGGATGGAGAGGGAACTTGGTCTATGAAGCTGCTACTTTCAAGAACCACGGGAGAGTTATTATAATGGGAAGTTAGGGGCCAGGAAGAGAGATAGATATGCTCATTGGGTCCTGTCCAGTCATTCCTCCGGAGTCAATACCTCGAGGAGTTGGAGACTCACTTGCCATTTAGGCAACCCCTGCAGGTTTGTTTTTATTCTTTTTTTTTTTTTTTTTTGCTTTGCTTTTTTGGGTCACACTTGGTGATGCACAGGGGTTACTTCTGACTCTGCACTCAGGAATTACTCCTGGCAGTGCTCAGGGGACCATATGGGATGCTGGGAATTGAACCCAGGTCAGCTGCATGCCAGGCAAACGCCCTACCCTCTGTGCTATCAGTCCAGCTCCCTGCTTTTATTCTTAAGTATTCATTCACTCATCTTTATAGGGTGTCAAAAATCAGTCTCATCATAATGTTCACTTTTCAGACTACCGCCAGTTTGAGAATCTTAAACACTAAATCTTTCCTCCACATGGTAACCCTGGACATAAATTCAACACCGTGGCACATGAACACCATTTTCAGGAACTTTCTCCTCATTCTATCTGTCTTCCCTCCCCTGTGCAGAGCAGCGGCCTCCTCTCGGCCTCAGCTCTCTCATCCACTGGAGCCCAGGTGAGGGGAGAGTAGAGCTTCTGCGACCACATCCAAGGAAAGTGTGTTCCCTAGGCAGCTGTCTGTACTGACTCTCCTGGTGTGGGCTTAAGGGGGCTCAGCCGCTGCCCCATGATGCAGGTAGGGAACGAGGGAGCTCGATATTCCTTGGAATGCAATCAGGACAGTGGGACTGACACAGCCTCCTGTATCTGTCAAAGACTATGGAATGAGGGCACCATGCCCGTTTTCTGCAGTTTGCCATGCAGTGCCCACCCCATGCTAACAACAACTCTTTAATTTTGGGGTGTGAGGTGGTTGGGAGGATGTTGAGATACACGTGGCTGTGCTCGGGGCTTAGGGCTCACTCCTCACAGTGCTCAGGGAACCACATGTAGTTCTAGGGAATCGAACCTCAGTCAGCACTGTGCAAGGCAAGCACCTGTGCTGTCCCTCCACAAACTCTTAGAAGAAACCCATCGACGTCTAGGGAGATGTTCCCATAGCCTGTTTCAGGTCCATATTAGTACCCCTGGCCAAATAAACAGCCCTTGCTTCTTGGCAGGAGGGGCCTGCAAGCTTGTGCACGCAGTCAGGGGGCTCCAAAAAGAGGACAGAGGCGGGAGAGAAACAATACATTAACTGCTGCAACCAGTTGAAAAAAAGGGGAGATTGAATTTCTCTGCCTGCCTAGAAATGTTTAACTTGATTCCACTGCCTCCCTTCCAGGGGCATAGGTTGGGGGCCTGGCTTTACCCCCAACTCCTCCAAAGGTCACATTTTTTTTTTTGCAGGTGTGCACGTAGAGAAAATGCTAATATGGAAGGAGATTTATAGCTTTCTCCAGAGAGCAGGAGTAGCAACAATTTCCTGGGCTGCAGGGTTATCCCGGGTTAATTTTACGATTACTGAGCTGAAGACTCGTTGGCCCTGCCCCGGGGGGTCGCAGGAACCGATGCTGTCTGCTTCCCTGGGGAGGAATTGGAGGGCACTGCCCACGGGCCTCAGGGCCGGAGAGTCAGCCACAGCCCCCGGCTTCTTTCTGGATTCCTGGAATCTCTGTGGTGCCAGGCCACCCACCGTCTCACAGAAGTGACCACTCTGACCATGCTGCTCATCAGCCTGGGAGGCTCTGGCCCCAGGTGCGGGACACAAGCCTTGGGTGCATACCCCTGCCCTGTGTCCCGACGCGTCTGCAGGCAGGCAGTTTGCTGCTGCTCTGCCCCTCTGCAGAGACAGGTCCAAAGCAGGCACGGGCGAGGGCACGCGTGTCCTGTTTAGCATTCCACCCCCACCCTCCTGTGCCTGCCGCCCAGCTCCGGCTGGCTATCTGATCTTCGGAGCCTTTTGAACAGCCACCAGTGGTCCATCTTAGTTCAGATGCATTGCGAAAGAGGCCCAGCCTACCACCGAGACGTGCCAAGTTTGAGATTCTAGGGGCTGGGTCCAGGGGAGAAAGCGGGGGAAAGATCTAGAAGTTCAGCTCCAAAGAGTAGGTCAGGAGGAGGCAGACTTATGAGGGGGGAAAAAAATGTATAAACTAAAAAAAAACCTGACCTGCTCCAAACCCTTCACCCCGCCTCTGCTCCTTCTCCTTCATTCCTTTATTCCCGTGGGACACTTAGCCCCTGCTGTTCTCTAACTGGTGTCATTTTCTCTGGGGGCCGAGGGGGTGGGGTTGCAGAAAGTATATTTGGTCTTAAAGGCTCCTGCGGGGCTTGGCATCTCTTACTCCCCAGCTTAAGCCTGGGCTGCTTCTGCGCCATGGACCCGCCTTGGACTGATGGACTTTCGGGTCAGGCAGGGTTGTGCTGGGTACTGGGACACGCACTGTGCCAGTGTCACCAGAAGGCATTAGAGAAACATTTAGAAGAATGCTTTTTAGTCCCAGAGATTTCCTTGTCTTGGTCTCAAGGGTATTGTTTTCCAGATGGTTCCCTTGGGTGGAAATCCCCTCTCTGTCCTCCTGCCTATTAAAACCCAGGGGCCAACACTAGATAGTCCTGTGTGCTGCCCTGTGTGCACGTGCGGGCATGTGTGTGCCCGCATGCGTGCACATGTGTGTGTGCATGCATGTGCGTACACACATTTGTTTGCATGCACGCATACACTTGGGGGAGGTGAAAAGCGATGGGGTTTTTTTCCGGTTTACATTTTTCGAATAGTTTTGACCCTGCTCGCCGAGCAGCGATCCGTAGAGTGGAGTCGCATCCGCCGTCTGGGCAGTGTGGTGGCGAGGGATCTTGACACACAGGGCGACATCGGGCCAGTCGCTATTGCACCGGTCAGCATTGCATTGAGACAAGAATTCAAGTTCTTTTTTAACTCTGGAGGGTGGAGAAGTCCATTGGCGAGAGGAGGAACACCCAAAAAACAAGGGTCTTGCTGTGCCAGGACCTCCAGATTCAAATCTCAGGGACTGCCTCCAGCTGCCAGGGGCCCCACTCCCCAGAGCTCTCAGCAGGGAATGTCCTCAGGTGGAGGCGCAGGTCAGGAGTTCGCAGGAGAAGCTGTGGGGAGCTGGTCTCAGGATCAGAGGAAGTGGGAGGGAGAGAGCTGAGAAATCCCGGCGTTTGGCTGTGCCAAGCACAGCAAGCGACATCCCTCATTGTATCTGCACGTGGTACTGTGGTCACCCGTCAGACACACAGGGACCCTAGACACAAAGTGGTTCGGAGGCGCCAGGACTTCATGCTGACCACCTCTCCCTGCTGAGTTTTATCCTGGTGGCTTCTATGGCTCTTGGTGACGTGCTCAGGGCATTGGCCACACCCCAAGGTCTGGCGCAGCGTCTGTTAAGGTTGGGTTTCCTGGGGGCAGAAAGCCCTGCCCACAAACAGCAGACTCGCAGGCCCTCGGTCACAGTTTTACGTTTTGGTCATATGTTTGGTTCATATGTTCATGGGGGGTTTGGGGCTCTTCCTGGCTCACAGTTGACCCCTCGCAGTATTCATGGGGGGTCACATGTGGTGCTGGGATGGAACCCGGGTCCCAGGGTCAGCTGTGTACCTGTCAAGGGCCCTTCCCACCGTCCTGTACTGTCTCTCTGGCTCCTGCTTTTATTTATGTTTGGTCCTGAAGTTGGATATGGCCGGTTGGAAGGGGGGACACGGCTGTGGGGAGCCCCCATTCTTATCCTGCTTGGAAGGCCCAGAATCTGAGCTGCAGAGGGGGGTGGGGTGGCCCAGAAGGTGGGGTACTCCTGGCACTTGGAAAGGAAAGAGGCCCAGGAGGATTGAAATGGACTGATGAGCCCAGAGAGGCCGGGCCAAGCCTACAGGTCTATGCAGGTGTGTGAGATGCGAGAACTAAATAGGGAAGCTGGTGGCTTCCGGTACTCCAGGCCCCCCAGCACCCCCCCACCACCAGTGAGCTGGCTGCTGAGCTCAGCCCTTAGTCCTTGGCCCTTGGGTTGGTGGCCCCTTCAGGAGGACCACGAAACTGCCTCCTGCAATTGGCACTGACCCAGGGAGCGGGGACGGTCAGCTAGAGAGAGACCAGAGTGCCGGGAAGAGTGGCTAAAAGTCCATTTTGCCCTGGGGGCTCCTTGTGTGGCTTCTGCAGCAAAGTGTCATTGGTCTGAAGGCCTCCAGCTGCCTCGATGGCCCGTGCAGTCGACTCACGCTTCTTTGGGAGCCTTGTGTGTTTGGGGCTTGCGAGGTCCCCGGGGCACATGGCGGATCAGCGTCCTGGGAAGAAGCAACGAGGGAGGAGCTGGGCTGCTGGGGTGACCAGGGGCCCCCGCTGTTTCCTCCAGTGTGGAGCCCCGGAGGCCTCCCGTCTCCGGGCGGGTCTCGGTGTCGTCATCTGTGAAGGAGCCTCCACCCTGCTCCACATCCAGGTTGCTGGGAGGCCGGCCAGCCCAGGCGGGCAGCTGTGCAGTTTCCCGGCCTTCCAAGGGCAGCTTGGGGGAATCCAGTTGGGCTGGACTTCCCCGTGAAACCGCCCCCACCCCTGCCCCCGTGGCCTGAGTCTGCTCTTTCTCGGCCCAAGGTAATTTTTCAATTAACTTGATTGGCTGGAAACGGGGGCGCCCTTGGCGTGTGGGAAAACATCCGAGGCCGGAAGCGCTCCCCTCGCCTAGCCTTTTCCCTCCCCCCCCTACCCCCCCCAAGCCTCCACTGCCACTGCTCACTTGGGGTTTAGCTGCCAGAGGGAGGATCCAGTATCACATGGGGACACCAGGATGCGCTCCCAGGCTCCCCCTCTGAACACTCCCAGATGGTGCCTTCTGGAAGCCCCCACGAGTCCCACCCTGCGGCTGGCCCTGCCCTCCTGCCCAGCCCGCAGCCCCCCGACCCTGGCTGTAGCAGTGAGAACCTCCAACCGTGCTGGTTAGTGACTTTATTGCTAAACCATTTAGAAAGGCAGCCCTGCCAGTTTTTATAAGTGAAACATTTAAAGTATGTGGAGCATATTTTATTTCTTCCTAAAGCAGCTGCTGTGTCAGGCTGGAGCGTACAGGGACAGCTCAGGGTCTGAGTTCTTCGGATTGGGGTGCGGGCTTCATACCACGCGCTCTTCCCACAAAGGGCCAGGCGGGAGGGCGCTGCCCTCCTGAGTTCTGAGCAGCCAGGCCACATCTGCTGAGGGCTGGGGGGACTGGGAGGGACACCAGGTTCCCTCGGGGACCTCCAGATCTCTTAGTCAACATCTTCACCACCCGGGATGCAGACACTGTTACCGTCTCCAGTCGCCCCATGTGAGGGCGCAGAAGTGACCAGCCCCAGTGGGCTGCTAAAGCAGTCTCCCCCCAGGGTGGGTGACAACACTCCTGGGGGGTCACTTGAACAATCCAGGGGGCAGTAGTAGACTCCAGTACAATTCCGGAGCACGTTGTTCTTTTGACAAAAGCAAATACCCAGTGGCAATCTCAATTTCTTTCTGTTTTCCGATTTTCTGGGAAAGGGGGTGTGTTAGGCCGTATAAGTCTGGGCTCCAGGATGGGGTCCAGGCTGTGGGACGCCAAAGAAGTTTCTCAGAACTGTCGTGGTCACCTCTTACAGGCGAGGAAGTGGTGGGCCCAGGGGTCACTTCCAGCAGGAAACGGCCATTTCTCACTGGCTGCCCGAAGGTCCATTCAAGACCGTGTGAATGACCAGGAGTGACCCTGTTTGGAGGCCCGACTCTCGACTTGACTCGGGTTTTCCTGTAAGCCCAGCTGTTTGCAACCCATCTCTGAAGAGGCAGCAACTTCAGATGCTCCACCGTGGAGGAGGGTCTTGTCTGCCCACTGCGGCACACATGTCTGCCCCTGCAAGTGCCCGCGACCCACTGCACATATGTGGGACCCCTGGGAGGATGTCTGAGAGCTGGGGAGGACAGGCTGGGGAGAACGTTCCAAACACTGTACCATCTGGCGTCCAGGCAGCCAAAGATGTGGCATCCAGACCCTTTTCTCAGGGTCTCAGTTTGGCTGCCTGTAAAATGGGGGTAGAAATGTGCCCCCTAGTCTTGGGAAGGCAGTGCTGCTCCTGCTGGGACCTAGGCCTGGGAGCTCCCACTCTCTGATGGGTACACTCCGGTGAATGATGCAGGCGGAGGCTGCTGGCTCAGGGCGGGGTGCAGGAGCAAGGCAGGGCTGGGCTCCCCCCACAGTGGCAAGGCCTGTGTCCATGGGTTCCTCCGGGCTGTCCATTCTGCCCAGCGGGTGGCACCGCAGTGGGTGGATATTGCCAATGCTGAGCCCTCTTGATTTCCCTTCTTGTCTGGGGGCTTTATTTCTCCCTCGGACGGGAGACCAGAGAGAGAGAGAGAGAGGAGAGAATGAGGGCGGAGAGAAAACTGGCAGTGCTGCCTGTTGGTCACTGCTCTGTGTTGGTGCTCCCATTGGGAGCCAAGCCCCGAGGAGGGGAGAGCTTGTACACAGTCGATCGATGAGAAGAACAAGGAAAGAGGGAGGACCCAGGGTTTTTGTTTGTTTGTTTGTTTGTTTTTTTAACCAAAGTACTTCAAGGATGCTGGACAAACTGGCAATCCTCTGAAAGTTTCCTGCCTTGCAAGCTTCCCATGGTGTATTCATATGCAAAATCCAGTAACAAGCTGGATCTCATTCCCCTGACCCTGAAGAGCCCCCAGTGCAACATCTTTAGGAGGGCCGAGTCGAGATGGACTTCTAAGATCTCAGAGAAAAGACGAAATGAGATGTTACTGAGCCCGCCCGAGAAATCAGTGATTAACGGGATATTGTGATCGTGATCGTGAACCAAAGTACAAAGAAAGACCCAGCGTTCTCCCTGGACCTGGTTATCAGATTCTTTGTCCAGGCATTTTGATTCGGAAATAAGCCCAGCGTGATATTGAGGACTGGGGGGGAGGGGGAAGTCCAGGAATGGAGAATGTGAACTTTGTGATCAGACGGAGTCCAGAGTTGGAATCCAGCTGTGTCCCCTGGACCAGCTCCCTGACCTTGAACACGCCAGTCCTCTGGCCTCGGTCCTTCTCTGCATGGCCAAGACAAGCCCCTTACAACTGGGTGAGAAAGGTCCGTGGGCAGGTGAGGCACAGACTGACAGACAGACAGACAGTCAGTGTTGGCAGAGTGTCCAGAAACAGCCTCGAAGTAGGACTTACCTTCGAGGATGCTGAGTCAGGAAGCTCGGTCCCTGCAGTCAGAGAGAAGTTCCGGGGCGAGGGGATAAAGTCTGCTTTGCTAGTCTCGTTTCCGAAGCGAGAGCCGTAGCTTGGAGTGATTCTCACACAGAGCTGGTGGCTTCTAGCATGCGGGGACGCGGCATGCCCAGAAAACAGCCCTCAGCTTCTCAGAGTCAGCTTCTCAGGATGTCCGGTCTGTGAGGCCTAGAAAACACCACTCAGACCGTCTGGAGAACACGTTGCCTTGCATTACTGGAAAGTCGGGGGACAGATTCTGACTTCAGGTGTGCTGTGATCCCGGATCCGCCTCCCAGCGGAGGGATGCCCAGCAGAACCTCCATGTCCCTTCCTGCTGGCCTCATTAGAGAAATCAGTGTCCAGGCTAGTCATGGACGGACTGTCGTCGGGCTGTGGTGGGCCACGCTGGGTCAAGTTGCTCTCCCTGCACCAAGGCAGGTGACTCCCATGGAAAATGGGCCATCGGTGTCAGCTGCACAGAAACATCTGCTGAGTCCCAGGGGTCCCCAGTCACCTGCCATTTGTGGGTGCCCCTGGCACAGCCCTGAGGGAAGAGCAGCCTTTTCATTGCTTGTACCTCTGCCCAAGCAAGCCGACTGGGGGCTCCGTGCCATCCTGGGCTTCAAGCTTTGGGGTCCAGCAGTCCTAGCTTCCAGACCTGAGCAGTCTGCATGATGGGAAAATGCATCCCCCTAAGCCAGTTCCTGCTCCCCCCTGAGATGGAGTCAGGTGCGGAGTGATATTTCACAGAGCCCGGAGATCTCTGGGGTGCCTCCTGGCTCTCAGTGCTGGGGTGGTGTGGCCCAGAGCCACGGACCCGAAAGACTGCCGGAGGCAGCCCTCCCTTGGGCTTGCAGGGCCCCAAGGCTCGGAAGAGCAAACTGGCATCCTATCATCTGCAGGGACCCCCTCCTTCTTCAAAAGGGTCCTTGGATTTTGTCCTGTCTGAGGGTTCGGGAACCATGTGTCCCTGAGGTCGGCCATTCCTCCACCTCCCCAGGAGGAGGGGGCAGGGAGTCCTCTGCTTCCTGAGCGCCCCCCATGCCATCTTGCAGAGCTGGAGCTGTCTGTGTCCGTGCTGGCTCGGGCCTTGGAGAGGATGATGAAAGCCCGAGGGCCCCTGACCCTGGAGAGAATCGGGCTCCCTCTGGGAGAGGAGCTGGGGCGGGGGTCAGGGCTCTCCCACGGAAACTGACCCCCCACCACCACCACCGTGATTATGGAAAAGGACCAGTTCAGCGGGTCGGCGCCTCTGTGCTGTGATCTGCAGGAAAGACGGTTACGCGGCAGCTCCGAAAGGGAAAATGCCGTTTCCGTGAAACACGAGAAGAAGACAAAGGCCACCTTGCGTGCTTGCTGGCGGTGCCCACCCCGCCCACCTGAGCCAGAATGGCCAGGTGGCTCCCCGGGAGGGAGGGGAGGGGGCCAGGGCAGCCTGGGGAGTGATCCTCGGAGGAGTGGCAGCAGGCTATTTGAGTGGCCTCCTGTGGTGCTTGGTGTCCCACCCCCGTCCAGGGTTTCCATGTCAGCATCAGGTGACAGTGGCCCCGGGAACACAGAGTGCTCCTGCACACCCCAGCGGTAGTTCCTGGCTGCCTGTGGCTGGGCCCACGGTGTGGGCCGGAGAACAGGGACGTGGAGTCCAGGCCAGCTGCTGCCCGCTCCTGGTGCAGGCACTCTCCAGGGGGGTCAGGTGGGGTCTGAGCTGGGCCGGAGGACGTGCTCCAGGCTCGTCTCCCCCCATTCCACGGCGCTCGGTGGAGGCATACTCCTGACACTGCCCTTCCCAGGCCACGGCTCCCAGATTTCTCTCTCCAGGTCAAGACCAGCTTGGCTGCATTTCACACTCTGGCCGCTCGGGTCACCCAGAGAGTGGGACCCTGCAGGACCACCTCTCTTCACCCCCCCCAGAACTCCCACCCCCATTCCATCAGCTTAGCTAAGAAGCTCTTCCACGCCTTGGGCCTTCCAGGCTTTCAGATGGGTCACTGGCCAGGTGGGCTTGAGGGCTGTGGACACAGTTCCGGAGCCTGAGAGAGAGCCTGAGGCCCAGGCCTGCTCTCCAGAGAGAGTGGTACCTGCGGAAGATGGGCACCGGCTCTGGCCACTGGCAGACACTGCAGCCAGACTGCCTGGGTTCCTCTGCACTGTCCTGCGTTACCAGGAGGCCTGAGCCATAATGTGGATGAGATGTAGAGTCATTCTGGCGTGCTCAGTGAGCGGCTCTGGAAGTGTGACTCTGATTCCTCTGTTGGTGTCGAGCAAATGCAAGAGCGGAGGGAGCTAGAGCGCAGCCGAAACTCACCTTTCTCACCACCGGCTTCCCCGTGCAGAAATGCCAAAAATATGGGGGGGAGGGGCCTTGGCCATTGAAGACCACCGCCCTGTCTGCCCTGGGCGATGGGCTGTGCTTTGCCTCCCGTCTCTTTTCTAGACTCCCCCCACTGAGGACCAACTTCTAATACGCTCGTCCTGTTCGTGATTAGCCAGGGCGGGTCTGGGATCACACATCTTTCCCGGGGACTGTGAATCTCCTATCACAGTCTCAGTCACTGAATCCTCCAAAGGTGAGCTCAGTGTTCCATTTTAGAGTGAGCACCATCTGGGCACACTGAGACAAGTACCTGGACTGGACTGGAGGGAGGGGACACAATCATAAGAGCTGTCCCCGTGAGTGCTCCCAGCCAGCAGGAGGCAGCTCCCCAGCCCCTGGCGTGAGGTCTCATGGGATGAGTGAGAGTGTGGCCCTCGGCTTGGCCCCGGGGGCGTCTCTGCAGCACTGGGGGGTTTGGGCCCTCAGAGGCTACGCAGAACCCTGTGTCATCAGGAAGTGACCTCCTCTTGGCTGGGCCCCTTTGGACAGGGACTTCTCTCCCCTCGAATGTGTAGCTGAGGGACCCCCCCCCCCCCCTGTCCCAGGTATTTTCTGTCCTTTCAGCCCCTGTGTCAGAGACCATCATCATAAACCATACAGGATTGGCAGGAGGGGTGCCCGACTCTCTGAGGCCTGCTGGAGGCCTGGGAGTGAGATCTCTAGGTGGATTTGGGAGCAAAGATCTAGAAAATGGGTTGTTTAGAAAATCTAAATGTGTTACTGCTATATTTACTTATTTCTTTTTTTTTTCTTTTTGGGTCACACCCGGCGATGCACAGGGATTACCCCTGGCTCTGCATTCAGGAATTACTCCTGGCGGTGCTCAGGGGACTATATGGGATGCTGGGAATCGAACCCGGGTCAGCCGCATGCAAGGCAAATGCCCTACCCGCTGTGCTATCGCTCCATCCCCTATTGGGGTATATTTTTATCGGGGTACCTGCTTGGGAGCTACTCCCAGCTCTGTTTGGGGGGTCACTCCTGGTGGTACTTGGGGGACCATATGCCAGGGATGGGACCGGGTTGGCCATGGGCAGGACAAACACCTTACCCCTGTGCTACCTCTCTCCGGCCTGCTATACGCTTTCTTTGTCTTGAGGTTTAATTTGCATATCGCGAAATGCACGGGTCCTCCTTGTATTGTTTGTGAGGTTTGTGAGGTTGAGCTGTTGGTGGATGCGTCCAGCCAGGATGGACAGCGAGGGGCATCTCCCCCAGCTCCCCGCTTCCCCAGACCCCGTGACTCAGCCCTCTCCATCACTTCCTCCCCTGCTGGGTTTGAGAGGCCCCTGGGGTCAGGGCTGTGTGGTTATTGAGGCCAGCGCTTTCCCTCAGAACATCCGGGAGGTTTGCCCTTTCCTTTAATAATGATCCTGACAAGCTCCATGTGACCCCCATTTAGAACCTTCTGGAATGTTTCCACTTAGATGATTGCTTTGTTTAATGTTTACCACGGGCCTGGGAGCCTCGGTGCCATTTTCAGATAAGCTCAGAGGTCACCCACGCAAAGGTCAAATAGCAGGGATGTGGGTGAGCGGGGGACCGAGCCCAGACGGGCTCCCCAGACCTGCCCGCACCACCTCTGTTCCGTGTGGTTCTCACGACCCACCAGGAGCCTGTGAGGGCCACAGGGGAGCAGCACCCTGTGGATGGGGGACTGTGGCTTAGTGAATCTTCTCAGAAGCAGCGTGGACTCGGGGACCTTGGGGGTCTGGGAGCACGGCATCTAGAGGAACTGCCACGCCACCCAAGCCCACATACCTTGCTCAGGGACATTCCTGCCCCCACTGCCGTCCACTGAGACCCCGCCATAGGCCCTGGGGTCCCTGTGTGCCACCCACAGATGTGGTCACCCTCACCTTCTACCGGGTAATTACCACTCAGAAGTTGAGCTGGGCTCAGGCTGGGACCCGCACCGTGAAACCTGGACTCTGCTCATTGCTCTGTGGGACCCTGGGGCCCGTGTCTCAGTTTCTCCATCTGTAAAATGGGCTGGTGACCACAGGACCTGCCTCACAGGATCACTGTGCAAATTCAACTCGCCACCGCCTGTGAAGCACAGCAGAACCTGGAATGTGGAGCTTGTGGTTCCCAGTAGGAGCATTTGGGTGTGGGGAAGAGTTTTAAATAGCAGGGATGTGAGGGCGAGTGTGTGTGTGTGTGTCTCTGTGTGGGAGTGTGTTTTTCTGTGTGGGTCTGTGTTTCCTGTGTGTGAATGTGTGTGTATGGCGGGTTGGTAGTAAATATATGTGTTCAGGAGTGAATGTGTGTGTTTCTCTGTGTGTCTGTGGGAGTCTGTGGGTGGGAGTGGGGGGGGGGGGCGCTGTCTGTGTGGGGGAGTCTGTGTCTGGGAGTGTCTGTGGGAGTGCGCGGGAATGTTTCTGTGTGTGGGGGGGAGTGTGGGGAGGGAAGGGGGACTGTCATTTGGTTTAAAAGATTGATTCAGGCATCTGCAGTGGGGACCGCAGCCTCACCTGCTGCTTTAATCCAGACAAGTTTGAATCTGCTCAAGATCTCTTTGATGGTCCCAGGACCCATCAACCTCTAACCTGAGAGTCTGCCCGAGCCTCAGAAAACGGCATTACCCCCTGGGCTCGGCTGGCACTGAGCTCAGAGTCCTGGAGGGCCGAGAGCCCTCATATCACGATGGGCTCCTTCTTTGCCCCCCTGAGCTACCTGAGCTGCACAGTGGGGACTTGCAGGACCCTTTCTAGTTCCTTTCCAGACCGTGACTGTGGCGCTGCTTTCTCTGCAGCTGGGAGGCAGGAGAGGCCAGATCCCAGCTCTGCTGCCCCTGAGGCTGTGTCTTCTCCCTGCAGGCACACGGCTGTTGTGACTCACTGTGATAGTGTTACTATGTGGCCCTCTGGCTTGGGAACACGGACAGACGTTACAGCTCCCTCGGGCATCTGTTGGCCTCCACAAGTTTTTCTCTGTCTATCTATCTGTCTGTCTCTCTCTCCCCCTTCCTTCTTCCTTATTCCTTTTCCCTTTCTTTCCTTGTTTCCTGGCTCTTGGGCCATACGCAGCAGTGCTCAGAGCTGCCAGCCTGGAACTCGGAGGTCGCTCCTGGAGTGCTTGAACAACCCCGAGGTGCTGGGGATCGAAGCCAGTGCGCTGTGAGCCATCTCCCGGTCCCACCAGGCAGGTCTTGGATGGTGTCCTGCGTTTACGAACCGGGACGTTCTTCCCTTCTCCCTCTCCTGACCCAGTTCACTCATAAACTGCAGCTTGGAGAAGGCCTGTCACACCTTCAGGGGCCTCTGTCAAGGCCCCGAGCAGCCTCCTTCCTTCTGTGTGGTACTGATTCCCCACCCCTACCTAGGTGGCACCGTCCCGCCTGCCGCAGCAAGGATCCCTGGGGGCTGCTGGCCTGGCCATTGTCATACTCTGACTCGGCCCTTAGCACAGGCAGCTGTGGGTTAGGTGAGCTGGTCAGTCTTCAGGAGAAACAGCCTCCCTGGGGCCAGGCAGCCCTGCCCAGCAGAGAGCCCTCCAGGCCTTGTTGCAGGTACAGGGCTGTGCCGTGCTGTTGAGGCCCCAGCATGATGTGGATTTTGCCCTGTGCATGTTGCCTCCTTGTTACAACACGGCTGCTGCAGCTCCGGCCAGGAAGGCTACTTTCCAGTGTGGAAAACAGGGAAGGGACAGAGCCGGAGTTTTTTGTTTTGTTTTGTTTCTGTGCCGTCTTTTCTTATTTTCTGTAGGCACTTGTTCTTCCTCCTCGCCAGCCAGAACTGGACGGCCAGAACTGGGTCACAGGACAAGCTAACTGGGAGACTGAAAAACCCGGCTTACTTGAACCCCCAGGCGTTGGTGGCACTCACCAACAAAAGTCCGGGCAGGCAGGGGCAGCCTGGGGAGGCCACACCCCTTTGCCCTTGAGAAGAGGCCCCTCTGGGCTTCTCCTGCTGGCCTGCCTGCTGGCGTGGCTGCCCCAGGGGCAGCTCGCTTGGTAACAGCAGCGTCCTCTGGGCCCCAGAGTGCCGTCTCCCCAGCAACACAGACTTCCGGCTCCCGGGGCCAAGGGTTCTGCCGAGAATGTGGCTTCCTTGGCCCTCGGCCCTCCCTGCTCCTGAGGTCTGTGGGTGCTGTGGCTGCCCAGCCTCACCAGAAAGATGCAAGATCATCTTTCCCTTTTTCCTGCCCTGGGTGGGTGAAAGGGCCATGCTGGTTTCTCCAGAAATGGTGACTGTATCCTCAGCAACTCTCCCACCTTTGTCCAGTCCTTCCTGTCCCTGTGACTGTGGGCCTCGGTTGTCCTGGGTACCGGACAAAACCCAGCGTCCTGACTCTGCCATCTGCTGCCCTCCGGGCCAGTTGTGTGCTTCCCCCGTCCCATAGGTGCCAGGGATGTGTATGCTTGAAATGGGTCCAGGCAGCTGAGGGATAGAGAGGGTCATTTGACTTCATTCGCACTGCAGCAGCGTCCCGGGACCAGCGGCTGGCCCTGGCAACATGCATGCATGAGACCTCAAGCGTGGACCTCTGTTTCCTGCACGGAAACAGAGTCACATCCACGAAGGTGTAAGAGAGAGGACTCATACTTAGGGCGCTGATATTAGCAAGGCCCAGGGTGGGACAGTGACTGGTCAGAGGGCACACGGCCAGGTTGGGGCCCCCTGGGAGACAGAAAGCCAAGCCTCACCACCTCAAGGTGTGGTTGTTTCAGAGGAGAGGGGGGAATCGATCCTCCCCTCTCCATCCTGCTTTGCAGATACAGCAGCCCAGAGAGGGGGTCGCATGCCACAGCCCTGCAGCCTCTCCGTGGGCTTGCTCAGGGCCGACCCTAAGCTGCCCTTGGAGGGTGAGGCCACATGGAGCTGGGTTTGCAGCCCCCGAGGTGCAGGTGGGGAGAGGAAGCCTGGTCTAGCCTCTCTCTCTGGAGCCGTTTTTTCCATCGCGGTCTCCTAAGACTTGTGTCCTGCAGGTGCAACACCTGCTGTCCGGCCCTCCTGCCCCCTCCCGAGGGGCCTGGGGGCAGGACCCCTGTTAGAAAGGTGAGCAGGACAAATCCGCGTTGGCCACTTTGAGTCAAGAAGGACACCAGCCCCACCTTGCTCTCGGTTGGCATCTGAGTCAGGGGAGCAGGCAGGGCTGTGTGTGTCAACCCCCCACCCCACTCCTCCCTTGGCAGGGGCTCTGCTTGAGTGGATCAAACACAGCATGCCCAGTGACATTTGAATTGCAAATAAAGAGTGATACGTGTTTAGGAGAAGTGTGTCCCACGCCACGTGTCCGATATATTTATGCTAAAGATTGTTGTTCCTCTGAGTCTAATTTTAACCGTGCATCTGATTTTTGGTTTGTTGTTAGAGGGGGGCCTGGAGAAGGGGGGGAGAGGCTTGTTTTGCTTTGTTTTATTAGGCTAAATCTGGCTTCTCTGAATGGGAGGCATTATCTCCTTGATGCGTGTGCATGACAGCCCAGAGTGGGACCCGCTCAAGGCCAGGACTGGATTTGAAACGGGATCTGCTGGGATCCACCAACCCAGTAAAGGGCTCCTGTGTCTTCTTTCCAGAAGTCCAGAGGAGAAGTCCAGGTGGACCATCCCTGGAAAAAAAAAAAAGGAGAAATATCAAACCTCCCTAATGCCTCTGTATGCGTGCATGTGTATATGGGTGCATGTGTGTGTGCATGTGTGTGTGCGCACACGTGTGCGCGTGCGTGTATGTGTGTGTGTATGTGTATACAGCTGGCACTCTAAATGGAAAGGTGGTTAGTGTCACTTAGCAGCCTGAGAGGGTCATAGTGGCTGAGGAGTAGGGGAGAGAGAAGGCCTGGCCCGTCTGAGGCTCTCGACAAGATAGTCACAGTGTCTGGAGCTCAGAGTCCAAACCATCCTGTTCCTTTCGGTCCTGGAGACAGGAAGCGCAAGCCCCCGACCCTGTGAGATTCCGGGTCTAAACAAGACCCTTTTCCAGGTGATTGACCATGTTCCCCTGCTGGGCCCGCACATGAAGGAGAGGCTGAGGGAGTTCTCTGAAATTTCTTCTGTCAGATGCGCCTCCGCCCACCACAACCTGTCAGTGGCCCCCTTGTCATGGGATTAGATTTCAGCGCAGGAATTGGGGTGGGGTGGGGAGGGGGGACCACAGAAGCCTTCCAGCGGAGGACAGGGGGCGGGAGCTGCTCTTGGGTTCATGGGCGCTGCTGGCGGTGGTGAGGTGGGCTGGCCGAGGTGCAGCTCTTTTCCGATGGGACCCCCACCCACACCGTCCTCCTGTTCTTCCTCAGCGGGTCCCGGGAGCCACCCACAGCCTGCCTGGCTGCCGCGCCCCATATTCCAGGCCTGTATCAAATGCCCCTTGTGGCCCGTGCAGGGAGCAGTCTTGCTCCTTCATGGGTGCTGTCTCTGTTCCCCGGGGGCTCCCTTCTTTCCAGACCACCCGCCCCTCCCCCCAACCTGGGCCTGCTGTGTGGGCGGGGAGACCCATACCCGTCCACACAACCCTGATGTGGCAGGGAAAGACTGGGTCTCTCCCTGGGCCGCACAGGAGGTGACGGATGCCCGAGGGCCCTCTGGGGGTCGCTGTGCTGATGCTGGAGTTAGGGCTGGGGGTGTGGAGGCCAGCCGGTGCCCTTTCCTATGTTCACGAGGCCCGTGATTCTCGCTGGGTACAAGGGCTATCAGCCTGTGCTGCGTCTGTGGGACCCCACAGTGACTGATGAAGCCATCCCTCAGGCCCGGCTTCAGGGCTGTTCCCAGGGTGGCACGTGGGTGTTCTGCAGCCTTCTCCAGTGAGTTCTTCAAGCGTCCAAAGGGCTGCCAGGTTGGACAACAGCTGGGGGCCGCTTCAGGCCACTTGAGTGTGAAGAAGAAATGCAAGCCCCCCTGGTGGTCCTGATGTGAGATGAATGTGGCCCCTTCCAGAGTGACGGGGCCCAGACAGGTGTCAGACGCCACCAGCAGAGGCAGCCGCTTATCCCTGGGGAGAGGGGGGTTCCAGCTCGGACTGGAGGCCACAGACCTTGCATTTCAGAGGGGCTGTCTTGTCTCAGGGGAGGCCGGACTCAGGGGGAGGGCACAGAAGAGTTGGGGAGATAGGAAGGATTCTCCTCACACAGGGGGCAGTGGATGCTGGTGGCCTCGGACAAAGTGGGGGACAGGGTTGGTGCTGACGCCCCCCCTTTCCCAAGAAAAGCCTCCAGTGGTGGAGGGTCGCCTGGCCCAAGGACACGGCTCTGCCCCCTCTGCCCCTCCGCCTGACCCTGCCCTGTTCTGACCTGAGGCAGGATGGACCAGATCCAAGCGCTTTAGAGGATGCCAGGCCCACAGACAGAGGCCAATGGTGAGGGTGGCACCCGGGCTGCCTCTGAGGAGGAGGGGGAGAGGCAGCGAGAGGAGGGACGGAGAAGGGGGTGTCCCTGTGGCAGGTGCTGCTGGGTGCAGGGCTCAAGGCTGGAAGGGGCCTGTCGGGGCCGCATGGGGCGTGGTGAGTGGGAGATGGGTCTGGACGACGTGTCCTGCAGGTGCTTTTGGCGGAATCTCATGGAATCTCATGGAATGGCCCCGCCAAGACCCTTCAGGAGTTATGTGGCCTCATCCCCACCCCAGGGAGCTCTCTATTTACAGGGCTGGGTTTAGGGGTCACAGAAACCTCTGTCCCTGGTGTGGCCGAGGGCCCTATCCCTGAGACCCCGGGTCCCTGGGTCTGGGGTGTGCGTGCTCAGCCGTGCCAGCGGGTGTGCAGAGGTGCCTGTTACAGGGCCGGTTCAGAGCCCCCCACCCCGCTCCTGGGATGGACAGACCCCCTCGGGGAGTCATCGCTGTTTCCCCCCAACCCTCAGCTTCCTCATCGGAAAACTGAGGGGCTCGTAGGGCTCAGGGGGACTAACTCGCCTGCCTCCTGCTTCTGCTCTTCATCTCACTTCTTTGCCCGCTGGAGGAAGGGGCCTGCTCACGCCTGGTGCGGACCCCCTTAGCCCCATGACAGCAGCTGTGGGGCCCAAGACTGGGTGGGTGGGGGCATGTGGGGGGGTCTCTTCCCTGCACCTGTGCCGGGAAGGCTCTAAGGCAGAGCCTTCAAGTGAAGCCCGGGCCCCTCTGGATAGTGCCCAGACCTGGGAGTGTCCTCTAACCGGTGTCCTTGTCCCCTAGCACTCCTGCGGGAAGACGTGTCTCGGCTCCAGGAGGAAGTGCACCTTCTCCGGCAGATGAAGGAGATGCTGGCCAAGGACCTGGAGGAGTCCCAGGGCGGCAAGTCTTCCGAGGTCCTGTCATCCACCGAGCTCAGGGTGCAGCTGGCCCAGAAGGAGCAGGAGCTGGTCAGAGCCAAAGAAGCGTTGCAGGGTGAGTGACAAGGCTGTGCAGGGGAGGGGTGTGTGGGGGGAGTGGGGGGAGCGGGGGCTTGCCTGCTCTGGAGCTCAGGCTGCAGTGGGCAGTGGGAGCAGATGTGGGGACGACGGACGGGGGGGCCCCGTGCTGAGCCCCTCTAGCTGAGATGACCTCCTCTCCCTTCAGCTAGAGCTCTGCCTCGGGTGGGACCTCTCATCAGTCTCTCCTACCTGTGACCACGTGGTCTCCAGCCTAGGAGGGGGTGAGGGGGTCATGGGCACCTCCTTCTGGGCCAGCAGGATGGCAGGCCAGCCCTGCTGCTGGGTTCCCAGTCCCCAGAGCTCTTGGGGTTCTTTGACACCTTTCCTCGTGGGGCAGTGTGATGCCGGGTTCTCTGCAGGAGGACCTACCTGTGTGTCCTCTTCTCACTCCGCTCACTGGGGGGGCTCTCTTGGTGGGAGAGGGGAGACAGTGGGGGTCCCCGAAGCTACTTGCTGCATCCCAGGGCTGGGGCCGCATCTCCCCTGACCTGAACATCCCCAGGCTGCTCCAGAAAGCAGGGCATGGAGCTAGGGGGACAGCACAGCTCCCGAGGTCTGCCCTCATTCTCCTGAGCCCCCTAATTCTTTGATTCTTCTGAGGAAAAAAAAAAAGGCAGTAACTGGGCAGCCTACTCCCCCTCCTCGTTTACTAGGGTAATACTCTTTCAAATGTCATTTTTGAGGCCAGAGCTTCAGTGTTATGCACGGATTTAGGGCTGCTGATGCAGAGATCTGCCCCCCCAGGCAGAGTGGCCCATCGAGTCTGTTATGTGGGCCAAACATGTGGCTCAGTGGTCGGGCACATGCTTGCATGTATGAGGTCCTGGGGTCACTCCCCAGCACTGCAAAAAAGGGAAAACCCAGAAGAACAAGAATCTTTCTGGGTCTCTTCTGTAGCCAGCCCCTGAGTAGTTTCTAACTGGGGCACATCTCTGGCCCCCTTGTGGCCCCTTCCAGAGTGTCGGGGCCCAGACAGGTGTCAGATGCCACCAGCAGAGGCAGCTGCTTGCCCCTGGGGGAGGTTCCAGCTCGGGCTGATGGCCACAGGCCTTGCATTTCAGAGGGGGATATCTTGTCTCAGGGGAGGCTGGACTCAGGGGGAGGGCACAGAAGAGTTGGGGGATAGGAAGGACTCTCCTCACACAGGGGGCAGTGGACCCTGGTGGCCTCGGATGGGGTGGAGGTCAGGGTTGGCACTGTGTTTCATGAGCTGGCCTGGCCACAGAAGGTTCTGGGAAACCCGATTTCTAGCTGGGAGCCTCTGTCCCAGCCACATGTCTCAGTGGCGGGGAGGAGGCAGTGGGCTTTGCTGGGCTGGGATCCCACCAGCCATCCCCGGCCCCGGGAGCTCTCCAGCATCCCTGGAGACAGGCCGGCTCCCAGGTGATGCTCCACCTATGCTCAGGTGACCGTGCTGGGGGTTGGAGCCCGGACTCCCGGGCTGCCCTTGGAATCATCTCCTTGGCCCAGCACGGGCTCCCCCACACAGCAGAGAGCTTCTGCGGCTGGGGATTTTATTCCCCTTCGGGCCGTGTTCTGGGTGGTCTCCCAAGCTGGTGCGCCGTTGGGCAGTGGTTTGTGCTATGTGTATCACAGTTCAGCTGAAACTGCGGGATTGGAAGGCTCTGTGCCAAGCACATGCTCTCCTCTCTCCGCCCCCCCGCCCCCCATTGTAGTCTATTTTATGTGACTCTGCTCAGGGCTTTCTCCTAGCTTTGTCTCTGCTCAAGGGTCGTTCTTCACGGGGCTCAGGGGACCATATGGGGTGCTGGGGGTCAAACCAAGGTCAGCCTTACCCATTATCCATCTCTCCAGTTTCTCTCTCTCTCTCTCTCTCTCTCTCTCTCTCTCTCTCTCTCTCTCTCTCTCTCTCTCTCTCTCTCTCTCTCTCTCTCTCTCTCTCTCTCTCTCTCTGTCGCTCTGTTTTTAACAGTTCCTTTATTGGCTTTTTCCCTCCCCTGCCCTTCCCTCTGTTGCTGACGTTGTTGTGATGCCGGGGGTCCCTTGCATGCCTCGGCTGGGATGCTCACACCCTCTTGTCCCTGCTGTTCCCCCAGGGGTGGCATATCAGGTTGAAGAGCTCACCATGGGCCGTGCTCCTTTGGGTGGGGTGTTTTCGTGCAGGCTCGCACTTCTTACGTGAGGCCCACGAGGGGTGGTCAGTGCTCACAAACCTGCCCGTAGCATGTCCAGAAACAGTTTGCATTGGCAGAGACCACAGGGCTGCCAGCATCGTGCGCTGTGTATGGGGGATACCAGGGATTTAAACTCAAGACCTTATGCTTACAGAGCAGGTGCTCTGCTTTGTAATTGTCAGCTACGGCTTCTCCAGACCCAACACACCCCCTTTTTTTTTTTTCCTCTCCACACGTGCCCAGGAGTCCAGGAAGGTCTGTGCCAGTAACTTCCAGCTTCCCAGGGACCCAGCCTCATTTATTTATTTATTTATTTATTTATTTATTTGGTTTGGTTCGGTTTGGGACCACACTTGGTGGTGCTCAGGGTGCCATTACTTCTGGCCCTGTGCTCACGGACCACTCCTGACAGTCCTCAGGGGGCTGTGTGTGGTGTGGGGTTGGCCGCATGCAAGGCAAGCACCCGACCCCCCTACCCTCCACCTCATCTTTTGACCTCCTCGGAATGGAGACCCCTGTCTCTGTGCTCCCGGATGCACTCTGACCCCCGACGTGCTGCAGCCTTGCCAGACTGCCTCACCTGTGCGGAGGCAGGCAGCCCCAGGAAGCAGTCAGCACCTGTATTTGTCTCCAGAACAGAGCACCTGCCACCCAGCCTGGACCAGAGAGGGCGGCTCCAGCCACAGTTGCCTTTCTGGGCCTCAGCCCTTCCTCAGCCCAGAGGAGGGGGCACTCCGAGCATCCGGCCCCCAGACCCCAGCTTCTGACCTGTGTCACGCGGCCCTGAATGGTGACTTGCTGAGGCCACACCGGTGAGGGCAGGGCGGTGGGGCTGTGTTCCCACACCGGCATCCCCTCCCCCATCCCTCTAGGCTACTCTCTCACCCCTCACCCTCGAGCTTCCCAGGGTCCAAGCATCTGGATACAGGGATGCTCCTGGGATGAGCCAGGATGTCACCAGCAAGGACTGGCCAGTGCTAGTTCAAGAAAAGCTTTGCCGAGCACCTTTTGAGGGCCAGCAGCGGGCCAGCCACATGGCCTGCAGCAGCCTGCCCTGCCCCTTTCACACGTAGGGACGCTCTGCGGGGAGTGCAGGGAGGTTTGGAGACTAGTCCCAGGTTCCAGAATGCAGTGTTAGCCGCAGAGCTGGGAAACTCTGCCTCCTATGGGGATACCCCCCCCTTCCCTCTGCATGTGGTCACCACCGGGCATGAAGTCGGGGGGGGGGGGGGGGGGAGACAGGAAGCCATCGCCGTGCAGCAAGTGGAGTGCACTTGTGGATCCCAGCTCTACCGCTTCTGGGCAGTGTGATCTCGGGCAGACTCCTTAACCTCTCTGAGCTGAAGGGAGCCGTATAAACCCCGTGTTTCTTATAATTGGGGGGGGGGAGGGTGTGACAGTAATTTATAAGAAGTATTCCTTAGGATTGTCATGAGGATTAAATAACAGACAACAGGGGCTGGAGCAATAGCACAGCAGGTAGGGTGTTTGCCTTGCACGTGGCCGATTAGGGTTCGATTCCCAGCATCCCATATGGTCCCCCAGGAGTAATTCCTGAGTACATGAGCTAGGAATAACTCCTGTGCATTGCTGGGTGTGACCCAAAAAGCAAAAAATAAATAAACAAATACATAACATACAGCACGCTTAGCCCAGTGCCTGTTACCATTCGTGCCAACACATAATGATTATATGAGAAGGGGCTTGACACCCCTCTTGGGAACTTCTTGGAGAGGTCGGTCATCTAATTCCCAGATCTTAGACCACCTTAGTCAGGATAGCAGGGCGAGCAGTGAGGTCCCGCCCGACTTTCATCAGAGTCAGGAATCAATGCTTCCATCCAGCCTCTGTGACCAAGTCACCGTCAGATGCCATCAGGAGGAGGCTGGGGCTTCAGTGTGTCTATAATGAGGAGAAGACAAGCAAACGCACAACTTGGCCACAAGCGGCAGGTAGTGGGTGACACTTGACTGGCAGCCAGCGTCCCTGCAGTGAGGAGACACTAAGCCCCCCAAATACTCCTACTCCTGCAGGTCCCCACCAGCTACCTTCCAACCTCACTGCTCCCCACCTTTGATTTGGGATGGGATGGGGCGGGAATTTTCTAGCCTCTGAGAGGCTTGGGAACTCAGGACAGCACCCCAGACATCAAGCCAGTGTCCAGGCAACAGGACACTGGACACATCAAGTCTGGAGAGACAAGAGGCCCCGGGCACAAGGGTGAGATGCTGGAGGAAGGGAGGGGGCTCCCCGGGAGCATCCTAGGGTGTGAAAGTTCTGCCTGGACCCCAGCCCGAAGGTGGGACCTGTGGGTTCTCCAGGACCCCTCAGCTTTGCTGCTCTCGTCCTGTGTCAAAGCATGACAGAAACGATAATAATGAAAATTTGCCTCCTGCCTTTTTTTTTAATCACTTAGCAGCATGTCGAGAGTATGCTGAGCATTTTCCCATAACAATAAATGCTCTTTGAAAACATAATTTTTAATGACTTCATAATGTTCTACCAAATGGAGGCGCCATAATTTATTCAGCCATTTCCCTCTTATTAGACATTTAAGCTATTGCCGCTTTTTCCCTCTTTGGCCTTGCTGTTATGTAACATGGCACTGGAGCCCTGTATGTGTGTACACCGTTTTATTTCCTTAGGGTCGCATCTGTCTGACTTCCTGGGCTCAGGGGCACAGTATACTTCAGTACCATTGAGGGCCACCCAAGAAAAGATTTATGTGGTTTCATTTATATCAATATTTAGCGCTTTAGGAATTAAATCTGAAGACGGGGAGCAGAGAGATAAGTATAGGGTTAAGGCACTTACTTGCCTTGCAGGTTGGCCGACCCCCATCTGATCCTCAGCATCGCTTATGGCCCTTGGAGCAGCCAGGAGTGATCCCTGAGCACAGAGCCAGGAGTAAAGTCTGAGCATAGCCAGTTATGAGCACAGAGACCCCACCTCTCCCCCCGTCCCCTGCCAAAGAAACAGAAAAAATGTCTAAATCTTCACTAACAATAATAGACTCATTACATAAGTCTTTGACATGAATTTATTTTTCAAATGTTTCTTAATTTTAAGAATGTTCAGGATAACTGTTTTTGTCATTTTGTTTTGTTTTCCAAAAGAGACTTGCATGAGAGAGCAGTATCGGTTCTACATTTGGGGCCAAGCTTGTTCGTTCTGGATTTTTGGAAGAGAGTTGAATTCTTATCTCTGCTCCTTCATCAGCCCTTTGCCACGTGTTGATTTGGTTTAAAATCTGGTATCCCAAAGCTATGTAGCTGGAACATGAAGGATCACATTAATTGCCTTTTTTCCTTATAATTGTGGATGTTCTTCTTTGATGCCATACTAAAAACTCGCCAAATTCTGCTTACTTAGGGGTTTGCTGTAGCGTGGAGTCTGAAAATTGTTTCAGTGACAGTTCTGTACTACATTACAATGGACAAAAGCTGTTGATCTGATCTGTACTTGAATGGACACTGAACCCACACATGATTTTTTTTGATGTCCCACACTGATCACTTGGAAAATACTGGTTCACAGAGTGCTGCAGATGTCTCCACTGTCGGCACATTTCATCCCCGAGCATCCAAAACATCACATTGTTCACATCATTATCCACTTCCCCGGGAAAGTCTTAAGAGTCATGAGAAGCCCTTCAAGTCCTAGGGGCAGATCAAGTTTTGCCAAAATTCTTGTTTTGGCTTTGGAAGCTCAAGTTTGGCCATTGGCAAGAAAACACTGTCACTTGTTCCACAAATAAGAGGCTCGTTTACTTTATTTGTTAAGTTTGTTTAGCAGTTTGCCAGATACCATATTTTGTACGTGAGTCATTTTGTTTTTTAAAGTACAGATGGTATTCTGTGAAAAAGTGGGGACTTTAGCTAACCTCAAACAATTACACTGATTTTTTAGTTTTTGAGACCATCACTGTATGGAGCCCAAAAGCTTTAACCATATTTCCCATTTTATTAAAATATGTGTACTCAGGGATCAAATTTTAATAAAATGAATCATTTTTACTGCTTCATCAAGGACGTTCTGAAGTCTAGCCATCCCTTTTCTCACCTAAGAGGACATGGTATAAGAGCATAATGACTATTAATATGATTTGATGCCAACACCCTGATTTCTGCTAAGACAGCGACATTTTACCCAATAATCCCTTTGCACCGAAGCACAAAAGTACAAGCCCAGTGAAAATCTTAGCAAAAGGCAAGCACATCTGAGTTTTATTATGTACAGTATTCTTTCTGGACCTCTGGTATGTTTATTGGTGGAAATGCCGGTAGTGACAACTAGCGTTTTTGAGCACCTCGAATGGACCCGGAACTCAGCTCGAGTTTGTTCTGTCCTCCCAGGAAGCCCCTGAGGAGGGGCTGCAGAGGTGCTCAGATCACACAACGGGAAGTACCTGGTGGGGCCAGGTAGGACCTCGGTGCCACTTCAGAAACCTTGGATGGTGCCATCAGGAGTAGGGATGAGAGAGTGGGGACAGTGCATGCAAGAAGCCTTGGATGGTGCCATCAGGAGTAGGGATGAGGGAGTGGGGACAGTGCATGCAGAGGCAAGAAGATCAGCCTGTGTGATTCGGGGTGGAAGGGGGTGAGGGGTCCGAACCCCTGTTGAGACTGATGGTTACAGTGAATCAAGGGCCACACACGCATTGGAGGACCACGGAGGCTCTGAGCATCCAAAGGCATTCAGGAATTGGAGTGTTTGAAGTTTCCCATTCCTTTTCCCTCTGTCTCCTTGCCTTTGTGGACCACCTCTCCCCTAGCAGGCGGATGTATGCGAGTTCTTTTCTTATTGCTTCCAGATGTGTCTGTGGGGCCCCTCCTTCTCTCCCCCAGGAGCTTGGCATTTACTCTTCCTTCTCTCCCACCCCCACCCCCATGCTCACTGTTTCTGAGTGTAAGGGTCAGCCTCCACTTCCTGCTCAGCTTTCCCTGGGCTTCTCTGCCTGGTGGCCCCAGCACCTGTGACTGGCAGACTGAGGCCCCACCCCTTGCCCCGGGATGTCTATATCTGAATTCCTAGAACCTGTGCATTATTTTGGGTTATGTGGCAAAGAGGAATGATGGTTGCTTAGAAGAAGTCCCTGCAAGGGGGCATTATCCTGGATCGCTGCGTGGGGTGGCAGGAAGGTCAGAGTCAAAAGCCTGGGGCCCCAGTGGGGAGGGCATTTGCCTGAGTGGGGAGGGTGTTTGCCTGAGTGGGGAGGGCGTTTGCCCGAGTGGGGAGGGCATTTGCCTGAGTGGGGAGGGCGTTTGCCCGAGTGGGGAGGGCATTTGCCTTGTGCACGGCTAACCCAGGTTCAACCCCCAGCATACCGTATGGCCCTATGAACCTGCTGGGAGTGATTCCTGAGTGCAGAGTAAGCTCTGAGTTTTGCTGGGTGTGGCCCAAAGACAAAACAAAGAAGCAAAAAAAGAAACAGTCTCAGAGAAGGCCTCCTGTGGGCAGAGAGGGCGGAGATTCCAGGAGATGACTGAGCCCCCCACTGCTGGCTTTGAAGCTGGGGAGCGTCTAGGAGCCAAGGCATGTGGCCGTGCCCTAGACTGCAGAACCGGATTCCCTGCTCGAGCCTGCATGGGGATCTTAGCCCCGCCCTCAGCTTGACTGGCCTCCCGAGTTCACAAGCTGTCACTGCCGGGCTTTGTCACAGCCAGAGTAGTTCCTCAGGGGCCTTTTGTTCCCCAGGCGCTGAACTCTTGAGTCTCAGCACAGAGCCCCGAGTCCACTCAAACTTGCTGAACGGTTAGTCTCCTGCCGGACTCAGCCCAGAACCAGCCTCACGAGCGGAACAGAGCAGATGGCTGTTGACTGTGAGGGAGAGGCGACATGAGTTTCCCCCTGAGCAGGAGTCAGCCCTGTCGGACCCTTTCCTAGTCTCAGAACCACCGCCGGCTCTGGACCACGCGTTTGGAAGGAAGCAAGCTTTATTAAGTTTGCTCAGTCGACATCCTTTCCCTACACAGAGACCCTTCCCTGCAGCTCAGAGACGACGGGGACAAATAGGACCCAGCCCGGAAGCCACCACCTCCTCAATGCAAGTTGATAAAATAATAAGCTGTTGGAGTTGGCCAGTTAGGGGCATGGGTAAGAATCTCTGTCACAGAGATTCCTGCCTTAGAGAGTTCTAGAACAACATGAGAGGAGAGGCTGGGGGGGACGTCAGTGTTCACGAAATACCCAACAGTGTGGCCATGTCCTGGCTGCAGTCGGTGAGGCAGTAGGTGGCCTGGTGGCTGTTGGTCGGATAGAGCAGTGAGCCGCTGGGGCCAGGCTGGCTCGGCCCACGTGCTTCTCATAAACACGTCTTTGTCTGCCTCACACCCAGGGCTCTGCTGGTATTCCCGGTCTCCTTCCCACGTCCACCCTCCAGTCTTTGTCTCATTCCTCTCATCAAAGACGTGTGCATCATCAGGGTGGCTTACTACCCTGGGTGGAACTTCTCTTTTCCCTTGGAAAAATCCGGTGCATGAAGCTACTCCAGTTTCTTCCATTCAGCCTGATGATGACCATCACGAGGCTACTGCCCGTGGGGGTGGGGGGGCCTCAAGCCAGCCTCTCTGTCCCTCAGCCCTGATGTGGGAGATGCTTAGATGGAAGATTTTAGCAGCCAGTGGAAGTTTCCAGGGAGTTTTAGCTTCACAGACCAAACATCTTCTTACGCTGTCACTAACTTCTTTTAAATACTGTCAACCGATACCACCCGACAGCCTTCTTAGACTGCAGACGTGGTGCAGTTGAGTCAGTAGAAGGACCACCCCCCCCATCTTTGCCGCCCTGATGGAGCTGTTGGCTGGGCTACCTGTCTCCAGCAGGTTGAACTTGGGCCTTGACACAAGTGGTGGTATTTCTAAAATACTCACATCCCTTGAAAATAAGTAACTCCTGAGTCAAACATGTAGCTCAGTGGTAGAGCACTTGTCCTGCACATGCAAAGCCCTGAGTTTAATACCATAAACTCAAACTTTGTTAAAAAAACCATAACAATTAACAACCAATCTTTTTTTCTAGTTTGAAATTTACAGAAAAGCGGTGCCAAGTTCCGCTCAGCATCCTCCGGTGGTACCTCACACGAGTGTTATTAAATCATCCCTGCTGTCATATTTGCTGAGGTTCCATTGGCCAGAGCTAGTCTTGTGGTCACAAGACCAAGCCCAGCTTGTTCTGTGGGGCAGTGAATCCCAGGTGGTGGTGTTCATTGGCCACCTATACGATGCCCTTGTCCTCGAGATCATTCCAAGGAGAATTGTTTCCAGACTCTGCCTAAAGTCTGGGATCCCTGTGACGGACAGTGAGCTCATTGCAACAAACCCAGTCCCTCTAGACTTCGTGGCTTTGTATCTGCTTTTATGCCTGACTGATGTCTTCACTCCTCATCTTCATCTCGGTTATCTCCATTCAGACAGCTTAACTCTGTGCATCAGAGAGGCAGCCAGTCCCATAGATCTCACTCCCTGTCTCCCTTGTGTCCCCCTGCCTTGGTCACTCCAACCAAACGATTGCCCAGCCAGCTTTTCCCTTCAACACACTTGGGGCCACTCAGTGGATTCCCTGAGTTATCAGTGTTCTCAATATGGAAACTTTCCCGTTGTCCTGAGAAAAACGGAAAGACTATTTAGTTGGAAAATACACCCCTCTCCCCCTTGGATTCATCCCTCATATATATCCGATACTCGTCTGGGAAGTAGGTCCCAGTGCACATCCTCTCTCCCTCATTCAGAGGGGAAACACCCACTTGTGTATGCACCCATTTTGCATTTGGAATAACTGAGGTCTGGCCACATCACGGATTGCTTTTAGAAATAATCACTGGAGTCAGCACTCTCTGCAGCAGCTCCTCCATCCTTCCTAGCACCATCGTTAGCTGGGTAGATTTTAATCACCTCTCCAGAAAGCAGAAAGGGAGGTCACGATCTCTCTAAAGTTTCCTGAGGAGTAGGTTTGGGAACCAAGAGCCCATGAGCCTGGTTTCCAAGCCTTGGTTCTGAGCAGACACCTCTTTGGTTTTGAGGGTGGCAAGGGGAGTTCCATCAAAAAAAGGAGATGGAGCAAGTGTCATGGCAGGGCGGGGAACAGAGAAAGAAGTGTCTGGTTTTGGAAGCGTGGCCAGCACGGACGTCCCTCAGAGGCCCTGCCTAGTACCAGGCTCTGTGGGTTGACCCAGTTGTAAGTCAAGGCATAAAGGCTTCAGTACTGGGCTCAGGAGCCTGCCGCTTTTTCCTCCCACCCCTCCACTGACCACCCTCTCACCCCCGCCCCCCCATCCTCTCCACCTCCCGGAGGGTCAGCTCAGGCCCCAGGAAATGCCTGCGGTCAAGGCTGCTGCAGTGGCCCAGCTGCGACCTTCAGTTTCTCAGGTCCCAGGAAGGCCGTGAGGAGGGGAAGGAACTTAGTGTGAGGGAAACTGGGCACCCCCCGCAGGCCTGCCCTTTGGAAGGCCTCGGCCAGACTCCATGTCCGTCTGTCATGACCTCCTTCCTGAAGGTTCCAGGACACACACCAACCAAAAAAGCCGCCCAGGCCACCGTGGGAATAGAGCTAGGGCATGGGAGGGGACCCCTTCGGGAGGGGACCCCTTCAGCACTGGCTGCGGTGCCGGGCCCAGGGTGCTGTGGACACGCGGTCATGTCTGACACAGGGTCTGAGCTCTGAGTCTCCTCAGCCATCTCAGGGGAGACTCTCCCAGCCCCAGACGGTGCCCCGGGCGGCCATCCAGGCTTTGTGTGGAGGCTCCCAGGGCAGTCATTGTGGTGTGCGTGTGGCAAGCAGGGTGACTTGGCTTCATTCAGGTCCTGCAGGTCTGACCGCGGCCCTTCCACAACCAGCCATGACAGCAAACCCACACCTCACCTCACATCGCAGAACAAGCCCATGCCATGCATGGGGTGAGCCTGACTCTGCAGTTGGGGAAACTGAGGCCCCTATGAGGGCCTCGTAGCTTTGAGTGGTGGAAGCCCTCACTTACCACCCTGCGGTTCGCTTTCAATGGGTAGAAATGGCTTCACTGCATTAACCTCCCCCAGCCGCATGCCCTGAGCCGCTAAATCACCCCCTCACTATAGTCCTTTTTCCACCAGCTGTTGTTCTAAGCCCGGGGTGAGAGCTGAGGTAGGGGCGCCTTATCCATTAGCAAGATAGGAAAAAGACAAAAAAAGGTCCTTTTTTTTTTTTGCTGTTGTTTTGTTTTGGGGCCATACCCAGCAGTGCTCTGGGCTTCCTCCTGGCTCTGTGCTCAGGGATCACTCCTGGCTCAGGGCACCATAGGAGATGCTGGGGATCAAGCCCAAGTTGGCCGCGTGCAAGGTGATATAGGTTGGCAAGGGCTCTACCTGCTGTACTATTGCTGCGGCCCCCCCAAAATTCTAATTCTTACGGCGATCACACCCTAAGAGAGTGTACTTGTTACTTACACTGTGGAACGAACTCACCCACTGCGGGGAAGGGGGTGTTCACACCAGCTGGGGGTTGCAGCAGACACCCCCACCTTGCTCCCGTAAGATGATTCTATGAGTCAAAGCCTTGACTTGGGTGGGTGATTCTCTGTTTCAGGAAGCATCAGTGGGCAAGGAAATGAGGTCTGGTCTCACCATGCTGTGTGTGGGGGGGCCTCCCCCTGCTGATATACTGTTGGAGCTTCTGAGTGCCCCTTGCCTGAGCTGCTGGGCCCCAGAGTACCCATAGGTGGCCCCCAGCTTAGGAGGCAGATGTCCTCCGCCAGGTGGAGAGCGTACCAAGAAACCCCTCTGCTTCGATCGGCCTGACCTCAGACATCACTGCCCACCACTTCTGGCCTTGGGCCACGTTGTCCTGGTGACACCAGCACAAGGTCAGCAGTCTGCACACTGCAAAAGGCATAAAGTGTTTGTGTCCATCTTTGCGAGAAGTGCCTTTTTCTGGAGAGGGAGGGATAAGCCTCAAGACAAGCCAGGAAGTTGGTTAACAGCAGCATCCTACATGCATGCACAAGGAGATTGCCAGGACCATGCGGACATGGAAATGTTGAATGAGGTGAGACGGGGCCCCGCTCTTTGACCCCTCACGGCTGATGCACCCATACACAGCTGGGCACTGCAGCTTTAGTTCCATGTCTCCAAACATTTGGAAGCACCCCAAATGTCCATAAGCAGAGGAGTGGATAGACCAGGAGGCACATCCTCCCGGAGACCAAATCCAACTCAGCAATAAAGAGGCACACGTCGATCCCTGCTACAGGGTGGGGGCTCTCAACTAGGCAGAACAGACAGTTCCAGAAAGAAAGGGCATCTCCTGTCTGACTCCACTGACAGGGAACTCTGCGAGATGAAGTAATTCTGGAGGAACAGAAAGATCAGTGATTATCTGGGGGCTGGAGGTGGGCCAGGAGGACAGGCTCACCACGGGGACGAGATGGTGCTTTGGGGGTGCTGGGTACCACCATCCTGACTATCTCAGTTGTGAAGATGGTTTCGCAGGCGGTGGTGTAGCTCAGACTATCTCACATGGTAATGCCAATATGAGCGGCTGATTCTATCCCATTTAATACCAGTAAAGCTGTTTCAAAAGGAAAGTGGTCGATTCGGAGCTCTGGCAATGGGATGCATTCAGAACCCCACAGGCCACATCACTGTGTCGCTCTCCAGTTTTGCCTTCCTGCCCTGTTTGCCGTTTGCTGGCCTCAGCTGGCCACATAGGGGACCCGGGTGGTACCTGGGGGCCAGGCTGACTGTGTAGTCAACTCTAAGGGGGGGGCAGGGGGCAGAGAGCCAAGGGCCCAGAGAAGCCTGTCTCTACACGCTGAGTGTGCCACAGCTCCAGGCTCGCATTCCAGGAACAAAGAGCAGCGAGGTCCTAGACTGGCTGTGCCAAGTCCTGGGCTTCTGGCCCAGCTCCCTAAATAGCTGTAACCACAGAGGCTGGCCAGCAGCTGAGTCCCAGACGACAATCCCCAGGCATTGGAACCTGCCTCCCAGCCTAGAGCCTGCTGCAGGAACAAGTAAAAGAGAAGCAGGTTGCGCTCTCTCTCTCTCTCTCTCTCTCTCTCTCTCTCTCTCTCTCTCTCTCTCTCTCTCTCTCTCTCTCTCTCTTCCCCCCCCCCCCAAGACCAATTTAGAAGCAGACTTCTCTCATTCAGCTCAGAGCCAGGTGCTCCAGGAGGCCAAAGTTCAAGGTTAAAATTCACGGTTTCCATAGTATCTTAAAATTTGTAGTTCGATTTCATGTGCGTCCATAATCCATTCAACTGTTTATTCATTGAATTGTGCACAGGCTATAAATCCCATGTAGCCTTTTACATCACCCAGCCCATCTTTCAGATGAAGACTGAGGGACAGAGAAGTGATATACCGAACGGTGTAAAGCACGATGATCGGGCGTTTGTTGGGTTGGGTTTTCTCGGTGAGGGCACACAGCCAGCCCTACAGGGCTCATGGGCTACTTCTATCAGTGCTCGGGACCCTGAAGTGCCGAGGATCAGACCTTCCACTGTCTCTCCAGACCCACATCATTTGGAGGACTTTTTTTTTTTTTCTTTCGATGCTGGGGATAGAACCCAGGTCTCACATATACAAGGGGAGCTCTCTACCTCTGAGTCACATCCCTCCCCCCTCCATCCAGAGGTGGAATTTAAACCAAGGGAGCACAGGGAGCTCTGGATTTAGCCAGCACCCTCTATTTCCTTATGGGAAGAGCCTGTTTTTAGGTGAGGATCGTCCTTGGCAGTGGACAGTCACCCCATTGGTCAGGAGCCCCATCTCTGCAGGCCCCTGCCGCACCGCTTCGTGAGCCAGGATCCAGGGGCAACACCTGTGTGTAGAGAACCACCCCCCCCACACCCGTTCCAACCCGGAGAAAGCTGAACAGCAGCCCCACACTGCCCGCTGTAGCAGGTCCCCAGCTCACCCTGGCGACACCTGCCTGCCTTGGGCTGGCCACCAACCCTCAGTGCCATGAGAACCGACAGACTCAGCCGGGACAGGTTCACATCCCTGACCCACACTGAGCCCTAGAAGTGCTGTGCCATGGTCCTAGGGCCGGGGCCTGCTAGGTATGGGGAGACACCCCCCTAGTACCCTCCCCTTTCTGCACTGGGTACAGCTCACAGTTGGGACTCCAGACAGGCCCCGAGCCAGGCCTATGGCTTCAGCAGTCGAGCATGATGCCTGGTGGCGTGTGCAAGGCCCTGGATTTGACCTCTGGCACTGCATGCCCCAGCTCCAGCCCCCACAGGCCCTGGTGCCATCCCGCCCCGCTACCAAATACAAGTATTCAGGGCCAGAACCCCACAAAGGTCCATATGCCTCCCCCAGCCTCCACAAAACAACAACAAATGGCCTCGGGTGAAGGCTAAGATTGGAAATGGTATGACATGTTGGGGGCGGTCACTTACTGTAGGAGGTGACGTCATCCGCAGGCTGGGAGCACCTAGAGGTGGGGCTCTGGTCTCTGGCTTTGTTCCCTGCCCTGCTGCCAGGCTGCCATGGGGACTGATGCAGAGGGTAGGGCAGGGCCCAGGGGCTGGCATGCAGGAGGTACTGAGGGAAGGAGGGGCAACCCCCCACGCCCCCATGTACATGCCAATGTAGTCTTGCAGGGATTCCAGAACGTTCTGCGCAGAGCAGGGCCCCTCACCCTGGCCCGTCTGGTTATGTGACTGAGCTCTGATCTTTTTTCTCTTGCCCCAACTTCCAGGGGGTGAGGCATGCTCCCCGCCTCTGAGTCACTGGGGGAACCTGCATGCCTGGCCAGGCGGGGGAGGAATGGGGAGGGCAGATGCCCGCTCAGGTGCCTGCAGAGTGAGGGGCTTCTCTATGCACCCGCGGGGGTCCTGGATGGCACCAGGGGGAAGGGCCTGGAGGGACCGGGCAGGGTCCTGGCTGCAGCCCCAGAGGAATATAATTAGAGCACACTCCCCACCCCCATCCCCCCCAAGGCTTGGCGCTCTCTCTGGCAGGAACTAGATGTCTATTCTGTCTGCAGGGGCTCAGGGCAGGACCTATTTCCTCCTTACATTTGGCCTCAGGCCCCTAGCCCAGAGACCTGCACCGCACCTCCCCCATTGTCTCCCTCCCTCCTCCATGCCCACTCCCCCTGCCTGAGAGGCTTGTCACACACACACACCACCCCCCCAAACCCGACCCCTTGCAGGGACCACATTCCCAGAGTTCCCACGGGGCATCTCCATTTCCTTCTCCACCCTCCCGGCTCCAGCCAGCTGAGCTGGACTCAAGGAGTGAGCATATTGCCCCGCCCAGCCCCGCTGGAGGTATTCCTCAGTTCCAAAGCAGCAGGCAGGCAGCTGCACTCAGAATAATGCCACTCTGCTTAGCATCCTGGTCCTGGGTTCTGCTCTTCCTGATGCAGAAGATCCAGTATCTCTGGTCACATTCGGTGCCAACGGGCTCTGTACAGTCTGCCGGGATGTCCGGGTGTCATAGTCTCTGCTCTGAGCACCCTCTTTTGGAGGCGGCTCTCACTTGGCTCAGGGGGCCTGTTAGTGACCCGCCCGGGGCCTTGGTGAGTTAGATGCACAGCGGGGTTTGGGCTGATGAGTTGGGTTAGACCAGGGGGAGAAGGGAGGGGAGTTGCCATGGAAAGACAGGCTGTGGATTACAGCCTGGCCGCTGCAGGCACACGCAGACCACTGCCCCTTGGGTCCAAGACTGCCTCCCCCTCCCCCAGGACTCCTGACTCTTGCTGGAACTGCAATGCCCTCTTCAGCCTCGCTCTCCGCCGCCACCTTCATGGGTATTTCCCGTGGCCGGGTTCTTGGCGCCCACTGCGTCCAGCGGGGATCTTCTGGGGCAGCGGGCTTCCCAGGGCCTGATGCATCCGCTGGGTGGGCCAGGCACGGAGGAATGATACAGTGTAGCGTTTCTAAGTGCCTTGGGGTCAGCAGGGGAACATTCACTTTTGCACTTGGGAAAACAGGATTGTGCAACTCTATGTGTTCCTTTCTCTTCCCCTTCCTCTCAGGCCACGCATTGACCGCCCTTGTCCCTGGGCCTCTCAGCAAGGATGCACGTACTGGTGGGGGTGGGAAGGGGGGTGCCGGGCTCTGCACTCTGGCCCCCCTGCCCCTCTGGGCATCTGTGTATCCAGCTGCAAAATGGAAGCATAGGAGGAGCTTGTGAGGGTTCCTGTTCCTCCAGCCCACTGACCCGGGGAATGAGCCACCCCCAGGAGTAAGGGGACATCCTCCTTCTCAGAAGGTTTTAGCCCACAATTCCATCCTGCAGAGCCAGCCTGGACTCGGCCACTGCAGCCTGGTAATTTTCCATGAGTAGGGAAAGTGGAAGCCTGGCCTGGGAAGGACAGAAAGGGAAGCACCGGAAGAGATAAGCCATGCGTCTTTATTTTTATTGATTTATTTATTTAGCTTTGGGGGGAGGGGGGTTGTCACACCCAGCAATGCGCTGGCGACACCAGGGGTTACTCCTGGCTCTGTACTCAGAAATTACTCCTGGCTGTGGTGCTCGGGGGGATCATATGGGTTGCTGGGGATAGAACTCAGGTCAGCCACATGCAAGGCAAACTCACTACCCGCTGTGCTATTGCTCCAGCCCAGCCATGTGTCCTTAAAGTGAGGCCTGCACACAGCCTAGCGCACCCAGAGCTGTCAGCGCTCTGTTGGAAGGCCGTGAGCTCACGTGACTTTCCCGTGCCGTTTCCTGCCATGCCCGGTTCCCCTCCACTGCTCACCACTCCAAGCCCATTAGACCCAGGATACATATCACATATGCTAGGCTGTGCCTCAGTCCCCCTGCATTTGAGGCCACCCCCCTCCTGCGGGGGTTAATGCCACACTTTGTCAGTTTCCAGCTTCCTTCTGACGGATGGACGGCAGAGCCCGCTCAGGCCTCTGGGTCTCTGCTCCTCCGTGCCCCCCCACACACACGCCTCCCACTGCACCCCACACCGTCTGGCTCATGGTCACGGCACAGGCCTGCCTGCCCTCACACCTGCCTCCTCTCCCGCGCTCCTCTCTCCAGCCAGCCCAGGAGGGCTGTGACTCACGCCTTCTTCCCCTTTGGGGGCTCCGGTTCTCTTCTCTGGCGGCTGGGTGGGAACTCACTGGGCATGTGGCTGAGTCACGGCATGTCGTCAGGGCCTGGCCTGCAGTGGGTGCTGCAAGAAGGGAGAGAGGCTGGACGAGACGTTCCCCTCCCTGGACCCCCGCCCCTCGCCTCCCTCTCCCTGTCCCCAGAGCAAGGACCGATCTTCCCAAAGACAAGCTGGTGGGAAGAGAGCACCGCAGGGAGCCCTGGACTGTGGGGGGCATCACTCGCCCTGCATCCCAGGACCTCACATGTGCCCTGTGCCCTGCCAGCGTGGCCTGGCTTCCCCCTACTGGACTGACGGCCTCTCCCTGATAGATCATGCTGTCCTTTCTGTTTCCTACCTGGCCCATGGCCACTGAGTCCTGACAAGGCCGGGAGAAGGGGGCTCCCATGTACTTGGCTGGAATGTGCTTTCCCAGCACGGGCTGCTGCCTCCCGGGGCGCCTGGACCCTTGTCCTTCACAGGCTGAGCTTACACATCAGCTGCTCGGAGAGGTCTGACTCCTCGCCCTGTGTCCCCTGCACCTGCAGTCTGGCTCCCTGGGAGCGTCCTTAGCCCATTGTATGGTTTCTGGCTGTTCCCTGTACAGAGGCGTTTAGTTCACCGCTGTGGGCGGAGGGTGCTGTGGGCATCGAGGGATCGGATCTCATTGGTTCCCGCCCTGCCCAGCCCTCAGCAGCCAGTTTTAGCAGGCTGCGGGATCTCGGTCAAGCCACGTTAGAAGAATGAAGGGGGCAGTGCCCGGATACCTCTGGAGTCAGGCCAAGGACGGAGGGCCAGGCTGCAAGCTGTCAGAGCCCCGAGGGTCTCGGGCCCTCGTGGAAATCCCCCAGAGCAGAGGCAGGGGGCGGGCCTCTCAAGTTCCTGCCCGGTCACTTTGTGGCAGTGGGACTTCGGGCCAGGGCTTAGCCTTGCTGAGCCCCAGCTCCCTCATCTGTGAAATGGCATAGTGCTTGGCAGATGCCATGAGATCAAGCGTGCAAGGTATTCGGGACGCGGCGCCCGGACGGGCTGAGCACGCAGGCGGTGAGCCGACTTTAAGTCGGAATGAGGCAGACAGCAAGGAGAAATGTGGGCTGGGGCCCAGGAATGAGACCAGGCTGCTCTGAGTCACCTTGTCCTCCTGGCCCGTCCCCTCCAGTGAGTCCCCCTCCAACTCCTGGCAGAAGCAGGACTGGGCACCCCCAGCTGCCAGTTGACTGACTCACTGATGGTCCCCGTGTCCACAGATTGACCAGTGAGGGTTTGGGGGTGCCCTGTAGCATTGCAACCCCGGCCCAGTGCCTCCTTCCTCTGTCTCAGCACGAAGAGAAGCCTCACTTGCTCCTTCATGGAAGGCAACCAGAGAGACCCTCGCCGGAGAAGACAGGCCGGGCTTGTGGGGTGGAGGACAGGCTTTGGGGGTGGAGAAGGTGGGAGACGGCTTCCTTTGGGAGCGACACTCTCCGACCCAAGCTCTCTCCCTAGATGCACCATTAAATCCTCTCAGCACCTCCATGAAGCAGGTGCTGAGGGCAGCGAACCCAGAGAGGCCCCGATCCTCGGCTGCATAGACCCTGCACTCTGTCCCAGCTGGTTAGGAGCAAAGACCAGGACTTTTCACCACCTTCCTGTGCCCTACTAGGGCCACGGCCAGCAGGAACCGTCCAGTCCCACTTCGCCAGGTGGCAGAGTATGGGGTAGAGTTGTGAGGTCTTAGAATCTGGTGGGCCAGGTTAGAATGCCAGGTCTTGGGGCTCGAGTGATAGCACAGCAGGTAGGGCGTTTGCCTTGCACGTGGCCGACCCGGGGGTTCAAATCCCAGCATCCCATATGGTCCCCTGAGCACCGCCAGGAGTAATTCCTGAGTGCAGAGCCAGGAGTAACCCCTGTGCATTGCAAGGTGTGACCCAAAAAGCAAAAATAATATAATAATAATAATAAAGAATGCCAGGTCTTGCTGCTGGCTGTGTGGCTTTGGGCAGGTCACCTCGCCTCTCTGAAACCTTTTTACCATCAGGGCAGCAGACATAAAAGTAGCTCCTACTGTTTGCAGTGAGGCAGCCCCAGGAAGGCCCACAGCTGTTTGTTTACACCCTTTCTCCAGAGTTTCTTTCCCCCCTCACCCCGCCTTCGACCTCAGGCACTGGCCCCTGTCCAGAGCCTGACCTTGGCCTTGAGTTCCAGGAGTATTCGGAAATGACTGTGGCTGCTGGGGTGGAGGGAACTGCCCGCTCCGCCTGCAGAGGGGATCTCTGGGCACCCCTGCCAGGCCTTTCATGTTGCTGCTTTATTTCACAAGAGCCCTGTATTTGTTCAGCGCTGAGGTGGTATTTTTAGAAGTTAAAAAGTCCTTCTGCTCTTCGAGGAACAAGCCTGTAGATGTAGCCCCAACTGAGCCAGGACTGGCTAGAGGTGTGTGGGTGTGCTGGCCTGGGTGCCCTGCTCCCGGTGCCCCACGCCCTGCTAGCTACACACACACACACACACACACACATACACACACTCACACACATAGATACACATAAGCACACATACACATGCACACTGCACACACACATATACATACGCACGTACATATATACACACAACATGCACACACGCACATGCACACACCCATAGATACACGTAAGCACCCATGCACCTGCAAACACAAACACATAAACAAACGCAGATGCACACACGCATGCATATACAAGCAGATACTCATGCACACTGATGTAAGTACGCATGCACACATACACACAGACACACATGCATGCACACACACATATACAAATACACACATACACAGACACACAGAGACACACAGACACATACAGACATACATACACACAAACACATACATACCACAGACACACACACATACACACATACGCATGCACACACACCACACATGCACATGCACACCCTGGTCCCTGCTGACATTTCTGCTGGAGCTGAGGGCAGCGAACCCAGAGAGGCCCCAAGACGACCTACATCAGCCCTGCACAGCTCAGCTCCTTCCTGCCACTGGCCTCTGCCTGGGGGGAGCTGAAGGACACAGGCAGCACCCCCTGCCCCCATAGCAGGCTGAATAATGCCTCCCCCTCCCCCACCCCCACATCAGAGTTCTAACCCCCGGAGCCTGTGAATATATGGACTGGTCCAAGGGGTGAAGTTAAGGGTCTCAAGCCTGGGGGTGTCCTGGCTCACGCAAGCGGCCCCACACAGCCGTCAAGTCCTTTCAAGGGGAGGCAGCAGCAGCTCAGAGACGTGCAGGTGCAGGGCTGCTGTGTGACCCCGGAGCCCTGGAGGGGCCGCTTGGCCGAGAGTGGGGGCAGCGTGTCAAAGCCAAGACAGGCCAGGACCCCCGGTGGAGCCCCAGAGAGAGCCCGGCCTGCCTCTTTGGTAGGACAACTTGATTCCGGCTTGGGGACCCCAGGAGACGGTGTGTCCCTCTGTGCTGCTTGGAGCCCCTCCTTGGGACAGTTGGTGACTGCGGCCCAGTGCCAGCCTTCCTCCCGTGAGCCCTCACTACCCTACAGTGGCACCGTCAGGGGTGGAGAGTGCGTCCTGGGGAGCTGGGCCCACCTGGAGGGGAGCACACTCTGCCCCCTGCGCCTCCCAGGACGTGTCCTCCAGACAGACTAGCTCCTCACGCAAGTGTTGTGGTCTGCAGGCATGTGGCCAGGGGACTGTGGGCAGGGGACTGTGGGCAGGGGATCGCTTAGCATCCACAATGTTGCAATCCATGATGCTAAAATGTGGCCCTGGACCTTGGTTTGCTATTTGTGAAAGGGGACAGTGGTGTCCCTTTCAGGCAGTGCTGGTTGAGCAAAACCAAACCACTGTTCTCATCCAGTCAGCTGCATGTGTGTGTGTGTGCGCGCACACACACACACACACACACACACACCCTCGAGCGCACACACCCCAGCTGGGTCAGTATCTCTGGGCCCACAGCTGCACCCTCTCTTCCCACCCTGAGCCGGGACACACACACACACACACACACACACACACACACACACACACACACACACACACACACACACACACACACCCCTCGCACGCACACACCCCAGTTGGGCCTGTATCTCTGGACCCACAGCTGCACCCTCTCTTCCCACCCTGAGCCAGGCCTGCATATCTGTTAGAGGCTGAGTGGTCTCAGGATGTTAATGGCCTCCATGAGAGTAACCTGAGAATCTCCATGAGAATCTCTCAGGCAGGGGGCGGGTGGGGTGGGGAGGGGTCTCTTCTGGCTGTCCTAAGCTGCTGCCCTAGGTCATTGCTCCCCATCCTGGCCCAGTCCTCAGCGTGGAGGGTAAGTGCAGGCAGACAGCGAGGGTGAGAGCCCTCGGGAAGGAGACAGAAATGGGGCCCCTGGGTCTCAGAGGCCCAGAGGCCCCTGGCCCGGCCAGGACTCCCCTGCAAAGCCGCCTCTACAAAGAGTACACAGGGTCCCTGAGCCTCAGAATCTGTCTTGCCCACAGGGTTTAGCCAAAGGCGGCCACCTCTCAGGGGATGGAGCCCCCTTTTCGTAACCAAGTTCAAACAGACCCTCCGTCTGGGAGGTGAGGGAGAGCGCCTTTGTCTGGCTCTTCTCTGCCGTGCACAGCACCTTGCTCTGCTACCTCGCCACACCCCTGCAGACAGGTACTGTTACCGCAGGTGTGTTTTCCGAAAACACACCTGCCAGTTACACCGGCTCCTTGAATAGAGAACTCCTCCACACCCAGAGGTCACTCTTGGTGACCCCAACACCCCCTTGTCCCAATCTGCTGAGTGTGCTGTCAAAAGTTGTTCCGGTATTTTCCTACCCAGCACAGGCTCCTTAAAATTTTTTCCACTCTTGAGTCTTCCGCCTGAGAGATGTGACTCAGTCTCCAGCACCGCCAGAAACATTCCTGGCTTCTTCACGCTGTTGGTTTTGCGTTTCCTTTTGTTCGCTCTCCATTGAGAAAACTTGGACGGAGGCAACCTGGTTTCGATCCCCAGCACCTCACCAGGAGTGATCCCTGAGTCCAGAGCACCCACCTCTGGGTGTAGGCCCAAAATAATGTTTTTAAAATGTGAAAGGTTTCAGAATAAGCTAAGCTTCTTAGAATAAGCTAGAGCATCCCATTCCACATTCTCTGAGCTGTCGGGCCATCACTGTCAGCTGAGCGAAGCAAGGAGAGTCCTGGTGGCCCCTCCCTGTCCCCAGCATCGCTGGGCACTATTTTAAAATGTGCAACTCAGAAGGAAATAGGTGGTGACGATTCTATCGTGATCCTGGCCAATCGGGAGCTTAGGAGAAGAGAGAGGGGCACATTCTAGATGAGTGCTCGGCCACTGAGTTTATTTTAGCCTGAAGCAGACTGGTGCTTGTACAGGTTCCCCTAAAAGCACCAGCATCTCTGTGCAGGAACAGACGCCACTTACTTTTTATTGGAGGGGAGTTTTGGGGGTGCTTCCCAGGGGCCTGTCCTGGTCATCCTCTGCCACCAGGGCAGTTATTCAACGCAAGAGCCCCAGATGTAGGAATTAAGAAGGATGAAGCCTGGGCCCTGTGGTGCTAGGGATCAAACAGTGGGGAGGGGGAAGATGGGGGGAGCTGGGCAGGTGCTTGCCATGCATGACCCCTGGACTGTCTCCCAGCCCCTGTATGTTGCATTCTCAAGTGCTCATGTGGTGTCTGGACTCTGGACCTCCGAGCGGGCAGGTGAGGGGAGATTGGAAAACTGAAGGCCTCAACTTTGACCCAGGGTTTATGGCCATGCTCAGAGACGGGTGTGTGTGTTGGGGGGGGGGGGTGCGGTGTGGGCTGCAGTGCCCTGACAAACCCACCAAGCCAGGCTCTTATGCTTCACAGCACTACCTGCCCCGGGCTGCAGCCTCCCCTCCCTCCCCACCCCTGTTTTCCGCTCTGTAGGGTAGGTACCCCTGCAAAGTGGGTGATTACAGGCAGACAAGCCTTTGGGAACTGTGCACTGGGCACATCGCTGCTTGTGAACAGATGTGAATGCTGCCGTCCCCGCCTGTTAGACTCCTGCCTCTGCTCTGCAGGCGACAGTTTTCCCCCTGTGTATAGCATCTCCTTGTGCCAAGGCTCCGTACCCCAAGACCCAGCACCCAGCCCTGCTGCAAGGGTGGAACTCTGATCCCTCCCTCCCTCTCTCTTGAATGCAATAACTGTCGCCCCCAAGGCCCACCCAAAGGCCTGGAGAGCTGAGCACCCCAGCCTGCTACCCCTCCCAACTGTGATGCCATCCCCCTGGAGTCGCTGGCCTCCGGTTGACCCAACAGTGGCAAGGACTTTGGCTCTGTCACTTCTAGAGTCATTTACTGAGACTTTCGGAGCCTGACTTGCCCCCTCCGCCCCAGCCCCACTGCTGGTGTTAGTGGCACCTCATGGGGCAGGCATTAAGGAACAGGTTATGTGACCTGCCTGTGTGACCTGTGGTCACATGCCTTTGTATCTGGCTCTGAGTCAAAGACGCTTTGCCTTGCCCAGGTGCGTTCCAAGTTCAAGGTCTGTAAGACTCTGCGGGTCCCAGAGTGTCTGCCGGGCTGAGTCCAGGGCCAGGGAGGGGGGTGGACAGCAGCATCTCCAGGGTGTGGCCGGCAGTGCTGGGCAGCAATGCAGGGGCTCCTCTCCCTCCCGGCCACGGTCCAAGGCTTCCCCTTCCTCCTCCTCACTTCATGCTTTCTGTTTGGGCAGTAACTCCCTCAGTTCCTGTTATTTTTCCCCCCCAGACAATCAGTCAGGAAATTCTTCACTTTTGTTTCACTTAGGAGGTCAAATGCTTTTCTCTCTGCAGAAGTAAATAGACGCTGCCTGCTGAGCTGACACTTCTGCAAAGCAGGCGCTTGGGGAGGGGGAGACGTGCAGGCCCCGCAGTAAACCGGCCCCACGCAGGGGACCCAAGAGCACCAGGGAAACGTGGGCGGGCGAGAAGCTGGGCCTGTCTGCCACGGATGGCTTTGCAGGCTGCAGCTCCAGGCGAGGCAGGCCTGTGTCAGCCCAGTACTGGTACTGGTCACCGGGCCCCAGAACCCTGACGGGGACGGCAGGGGCACGCTGTGACATGACTCACTCCGAGAGAACACAGGTGAGAGGCTGACAGGGCTCTGCAGGGCAGCCTGAGCTCTGGAAGGAAGAACGGACAGGGTGCTGAGAAGGGACAGAAGCACAGTCACAGCCCCAGGACCCCACGGCTTGGGCTGGGACGACGCAGACGTAAGCCAGCAGCAGTGTGCAGGGAGCGTCTTGGGGCGGGGGTGGGGGCCTGCTCGAGCACCCCCATGGGCAGGGAGGACGGCTGTCACCTTCCTGGCACCGGGGAGCAGGCGCTTGGAGGGCTGTAGAAACGATGGCGACTTTCAGAGGGACCAAGCTGGGAGCGCGTCGAGGAGCTGCCGCCCTCTGCTCATCTTGGCAGCTTTCCTTAATCCCGGAAGATTTCGGTCGGGCGCAGGTGGTGTGGAGGGGTCCAAGGCCCTGGTGCCACTGCTGGCCCCCAGCCTCAGGAGGACTCTGCTCTCCTCCGCTCCCACCTCCCCGCCTCGGGGCGTCATGTCCCCAAGACACTGCTGGGGGCTCTAGTGGCTGCTCCTGCCAGTCCCCAGCCTGGCTCTGTGGGCTGTGTGGGCAGCGCTAGCATCGAGGGTCTCCTCACGGCGGGCATCGAGGGTCTCCTCTAGCTCAGGAGCCTGCTTTTGTGAAGCAGATCACAGAGGGATCCTGCCATGGATCTTCAAGTGTAATTAGAAAAGATAAGGGTTTTATGTATATATGTATATGTATGTATTAATAAAAATAAGATATATTATATATTATAATACTATATAATAAAATTAGGTTTATTATACATATTATAATATATTTAATGTTAAAATATAAAATGTATAATATAATATACTTATTATATTATATTAATGAACTCCATGCCAGGCTGTTTTCACCTGGGGCACCCCAGAGGTGGGGGGGGTGAGAGCCCTCCCCACCCCATGGGACCCAGCCCCGGCAGCCGACCTCCACTACCCAACCGCCGCCACACTCCAGGCTGCTTTCTGGGCTGCATGGCTGCACAACACATTATAAGACACTTCCTACCCATTTTCCATAATTACCACACCATATTTTATGGAATTCAGACAGTAGGCAACAAATTATAGAGTATATATATATATATATATATACATATATACATACATATATGTATGTATGGACCTGTTGCCCACAGGATAAAGGCTGGACTTTGCTCCCTCAGGAAACCGGTTTTCAGACTAAAGAGTTTATTTTTTCACTTTCATCGTTGAGATTTTGAAAAGCTCAGGCCATTAGGAAATGGTTTGAGCAACTTTGTTTACAAAGCTTGGAGCCGGAGAGATAATATTGGGACTAAGGCAAGTTTGATTCCCTGTATATGTGTACCTCTCGGAAAGCCCAGCAAGCTACCGAGAGTACGAGAGTATCTCTCCCACATGGGCAGAGCCTGGCAAGCTCCCCGTGGTGTATTCAATATGCCAAAAACAGTAACAATAGGTCTCATTCCTCTGACCTTGAAAGAGCCTACAATTGTTGGGAAAGATGAGTAAGGAGAGGCTGCTAAAATCTCAAGGCTGGGAGGAATGGAGACATTCCTGGTGCCCATTTGAATAAATCGATGAACAATGGGATGACAGTGATACAGTGATAGAGTGATATTATATTAATATAATAATAATATAATAAAAATAGAAATAAGATATATATATGACACATAACCCTCCCACTTGTTGCTCTTAAACATGTTAGCTCTCCCTTTTTCTGTTCGCACACCAATTTCCATGTTAGACTTGGAATCTGCCAGCATTCAAGAATGGTGAGTGGTGGGGCCGGAGCGATAGCACAGTGGGTAGGGCATTTGCCTTGCACGTGGCCGACCCGGGTTCGATCCCTGGCATTCCATATGTCCCCCAAGCACCGCCAGGAGTAATTCCTGAGTGCAAAGCCAGGAGTAACCCCTGAGCATCGCTGGGTGTGACCCCCCCAAAAAATTTAAAATTAAAAAAAAAAAAGAATGGTGAGTGGTGCATAAAAGTGTCTTTTAGGAGTGGGAGAGATAGTCCAGCAGGTAGAGCGTTTGCCTTGCATGCACCTGACCCAGGTTCGGTCCCCAGCATCCCGTATGGTCCCCCGAGCACCGCCAGGAGTAATTCCTGAATGCAGAGCCAGGAGTAAGCGCTGAGCATTGTCAGGTGTGACCCCCAAGTCTTCACCCCACCCCGTCAAAAGTGTCTTTTAATCTAAAGACAAACCCAAAATTATCTACTTCACTTCCTGGCTAATTGCGGGGTGAAGGAGCTGTGCCTGAGTCCAGGAGGGTCTGCCCAGAGTTCGCTAGTTGCATCCCAAGGTGTCAGGTACTGGACTTCTTCTCTGGCCTTGTGTTTCCTACAGGTCCATAATTTAATCGAGAGGTTTGATCTTTTTGTTTGTTTGGGGCCATGCCTGACTGTGCCCAGGACTTACGCCTGGCTCTGTGCCCGGGGATCACTCCAGGGGAGCTCAGGGGACCATATGGGTTCTGCGGTATCAAACCAGGTTTGGCCAGCGGCAAGGCATGTGCTTTATGTGCTGTGTTTCTTCTAGCCCCCTCTTGGCTTTTTCTGTAGGATTCCTCCCCTGGGGGGGAGGGGCATGATCTGGTGGCCTCTTCTCTGATAGGAGAGCCATGTGGATAGGCAGTGGGAACCGGCTCAGAGAGGAAGTGGCCGCTGTGGTCTGCTCCTTCTTCAAGGGTACCTTGAACCCTGGCGAGAGGCTGCCCACAGGATAAAGGCTGGACTTTGCTCCCTCGGGATACCGGTTTTCAGACTAAAGAGTTCATTTTTTCACTTTCATCGTTGAGATTTTGAAAAGCTCAGGCCATTAGGAAATGGTTTGAGCAACTTTGTTTACAAAGCTTGGAGCCGGAGAGATAATATTGGGACTAAGGCAAGTTTGATTCCCTGGCACCACCTCTGGTCCCCGAAGCACTGCTGGGAGTGAGCACTGAGCACAGGAAGAACCAGGAGTAGCCTTTAAGGTCTGCCAAACTATTAAAGATTTGTGAGTTTAAAGGGTGCAGCCTCAGAGACTCAGACATGTTGACAAGGTAACCAGCGGGACTAGGGCAGTGCTGGCTCCACCTGCTGCTAGAGAAAGGGGGTCCTGTTTAAAGAGACCTGGGGGTGTTCTCCCTGTTAGAAAATGCGTCTGAAGAGACCCCGGTGACCCTGAGCCTCTTCCATCCCAGGCATGCACGGATTTACATGCCTTTGCCCATGGATTTACAAGTTGTCACCTCTCCAGTCTGCCCTGATGACTCAACGCCCCAGTCCTTCCAGGCTCCCAGTGTAGGGCACAGCCCCGGGCACGGCCTCCAGCACGCGCTGCCCACAGCTCCCCGCCCACAGCTCCCAGTCGGCTTCTCAGGTCTTCCCGGCAACAGGTGCCACGAAGCCCTGGCAGTGCCGAGTGGAGCTGGCCACTTGCCCGGATGCTCAGGTGCGCCTGCACCCGCCATGGCCCTCCTAGAATGACCCCCGCCTCCCAGAGCCAGGCTGGGCAGCTCAGCCCTGCCCCAGCCTCCTCTGCCCACCATCCTTCCTGCAGCCTCTCCTCCTCTCCCTGGGGCCCCTTCTCATGGCTCCCCCTAGGTATATGGAGCCCTCCGCTCTACGCTGGACTCTGGCCTTTGTGCTGTGGGCATGGCAGGAAATGAAAGGAGCCAAGTCCCCATTCGTGGCTGTTAGGCAGGAGAGGCAGGTAGCCAGTCTGCAGGTAAACAGGAAACAAACATGTGGGTAAACGGGAGAGAGCTTTAGGGAAGCATCCGACATTTGGGAGTGCTGAGGTCCAGAAAGGATGGCTGCGATTTAACTGCTGAGAAGGAGAAGGAGGCGGCAGCAGGGAGGGGGCTTGGGCTTGGGCTTGGAGGAGGGGAGCAGTGTCAGGCAGAGCAGATGCAAAGTGCCAAGGCCCCGTGGCACATTGGCATAATCCTTCTTTTGCCCTTTCGAACTCTCTTGCTTGCCCTTGCAGTCTGCTTGCACTCCTTCCAGTCCCTCACCCAGCGCTCGAATGTACTCGAAGGTACCACTTTCTCCTTATACGGGGGTCACCCCCAGTGATGCTCGGGGCATGCCAGAGCCCATCCATCCCTGGCAACTCTCAGCCCAGGAATGTGGACCCAGCGGTTTGGGGGGCTGTGCCCAGCTCTCACCCCGATGGTGCTTGGGGACCTCCGGGGCTGTACCCAGCAGTGCTATGAGAATTCATATAGTGTCAGAGTTCGAGCTTGGGGTCACACACCTGCAGACATATGCTATGCAGCATGAGCTGCTTCCCAGCCCAGATACTGCATGTCTTTTCTTTCCTTCCTTCCTTCCTTCCTTCCTTCCTTCCTTCCTTCCTTCCTTCCTTCCTTCCTTCCTTCCTTCCTTCCTTCCTTCCTTCCTTCCTTTCTCTCTCTCTCTGTCTCTCTCTCTGTCTCTCTGTCTCTCTCTCTCTGTCTCTGTCTCTCTCTCTTTTTCTTCTTTTTTAATTTTTTTTTTCTGGGCCACACCCAGCATTGCTCAGTGCTTACTCCTGATCCTGCATTCAGGAATCATTCCTGATGGTGTTCAGGGGACCCTATGGGATGCCAGCAATCAAACCTGGGTTGGCTGAATGCTAGGCAAATGCCCTACCAGCTGTATAGTCTCTGACTGCTGAATTGTCTTTTAAGCAATATCCTCCACTGCCATAAAGATTGCAGCTTGCTGAGGCACCAGTGAGAATTAATTTTTCTTTTCCTTTAGCAAAAATGGCGGGGTGAGTTGTTTTTGATTTGGAGTTTTGGTTTGGGGATAACACTCAGCTGTGCTCAGAGCTTACTCCTATCTCTGTGTTAAGGAATCACTTTTGGCAGCGCTCAGGAGACCATATGCGGGACCAGAAGTTGGACCCCACATGCGAGGAAAGTGCCCAGTGATGTGCGGTCTCTCCAGCCCCCAAAATGTGTTTTTAAATGAAGGTTTGTCCGTTTTTATTCCAGACTCCATGCTGTCACACAAGTACAGGCTCAGATGTAGGATAAGTGTAACTTTTACATGCACAGGGAAATAAAACCATTCATGTGACGGGCTTTATCGCAGTGCTCACTTTCCTGGGTTGGTCTGGGGTGGAACCCACGGTGTCTCTGACGCGTGCCTATAGTCAGTCTTGCTAGCGTGGAGGAAGTGAGAACTGCTTTCCTTCTTAGACTCGAGACAAGGACTGAGACCACCTCCTTCTAGATAAGCCCCAAGTCCTCGCAGTGCCTTCTGTCACCTGCCCCCACCAGCAGCTCTCTTCGGATTCTAGATGATGAGAGTTTGTGAGAAGCAGTGGCTTTCTAACCACTTGTCCACAGGTTGTTAGAGTTCACAGAAATTTGCTGGCTGGGTGAAAAAAAAAGTTACTGTGGCTTAGCACCAGGCTGACCAGGATCGTGCCCCAAGCAGGGCAGAGTAAAGCATAGACCGGCGTGCGTGCTTACGCCGGGGCATGTTTTGATCAGCTTGTCTGCCAGTGATTCGTCTTTGTCACGTCCCGTGTCCCTTCCCCGTCCCCAGATGCTCTTAAATCCACCGCACCCACGTGCACTGTTTGCTGAGGGCTGTGCCTCGGTCTCTCAGAAAGGAAGTTATTTCTTGTGTCACGGTGCTGTAAAGTGTGAAGCCCTACAAAAGTGGAGGCATAAAAGCCAACCAATAAAACCTTTGAACCTTCTTTCAAAGCTAGAACAGGAGGGAGAGACGTGGTAATGGCTCTGACGGAAAGAAACCCAGCCCGAGTGCGCCCGCCAGCGCACCAAGAAATGTGCGGCCAACTGTGGAACGTGTGACCTGAACCACACATGACAAAGGCACCTCTGTGGGCGCCTTTACACACCTGGTCCCTCCCTCCCTGGAAGTTAGTCCTCACCTCGGCCCTTGCTTGTCTGGTGTTCCAGACTTCTTCCCAGTGGCATAGTGGCACAGCCAACTGACAGAAAAACCACTGGGATTTCCTGGAAAGATGAAACGTCAGCAAAATGCCATGAGGATAAAGGCTTAGTGACAAGTCATGGCTTCCAGCATCTTTAATCCCCCGCTCCCCTCTCCCCCCCACACACACCCACACAGAGTTTGTCTTTTCTTTGGGGGGCTGGGAGGGGGCTACACTCACTGGTGCTCGGGGCTTCCTCCTGGCTCTGTGTCCGGAAATCTCTCCTGATGGTGCTGAGGCAATCCTCTGTGGTGCCAGGAGCAAACCTGGCGCTCGACCTGCCGCGTGCAAGGCACGTGCCTTCCTACCCACTCTTCTCTTTCTCCGACCCTGTTTCAAGCATCTTGGTTTCTTTCTGAATGTCCGAAAGGAAGAAGACATTTGGTATCGTTGAGAAGTTAGTAAAGCTTATTTGTCGCTCGGGGGACTGTGGGCCTCGCAATAGCCCGCAGAGATGAGAGACTCAACACCAGAGGTGGTGGCGCCCCCCACGGCTGACCGTGAAAAGAAAATCGTAAGAGGGAGAAAGAAATCAAGATGGTTGGCGATTCACCATGCTTTGCCACTCTGCCTCGGGAGTAGAGTGACTATAGGGAAGATTTCTTTGCTGCCTCAACTTCCCTGAGTGGAGTCCTGTGCAGGGCGAAGTAACGCAGTTTCTGTGTGAGGGGGTGCCCTGCCCTGGTAGATAGAGCACTTTGCTGGGTGAGTTAAGCTGGGGTATATGCGGGTGCATTTAGCCCGCACCACAAACATATTGTTTCCTCTGCAGGGGTTCTGCTCAAACATTTTCACCCTGAGTTGTCAGGTGGATGCATTAAAAAGAAGCAAGCTCTCAGAATAATCTCCATTTTGGGTGAGAATGTGTGAGTCGGGGGGTGTCGGGCAGAAAGCCATGTTCCATGTAAAAAAGCCCATGTTGAAGGGTATTAACTCAAAACTTTAGTCATTCTCACCCGAGTTGAAGGTCCATGCAGATGAGCGGCCTCCATGGATGATGTCAAGACGCCGGCACGTCTGCCTGGTGGAAAAGAAAACCACTGCCGTTGGTTGTCTTCTCGGCTCAGGCAGCCAGCACACACCGAGTGCAGTCAGCTGCTTTGATCTCACTGGGGAAAGAGTGTCTGTCGCTCAGGAGCGTTCTGCCGTGGCGGGCCGAGTTTCCCACTCTCTGTGTGAGACGTTCTCAGCTACGTCGGTGATCAAACCTGCACTGCAGAGCTGTCGGTATCCGCCACGACAATCCCCGTCCCTGTCCTAGCAGGCGGCGGCCATGGGTTTGCTCTGACCGGATCTGAGTTAAACAGCCTGTCACCTGCTGAGGTTCAGGACAAGCTCTCCTTGGCTTTTAGCTCTACGTGAGCAGGCCCCCAACGATCTCGTTTCACGGGCCCGAGAGTGTGAAAGGATTAAAGACGGCCAGTTCACCGGCTGAAGGGGTCCACGTGGGGGATTGGACTCCAGCCCCATCTTGGGTTCATTTGGGAGTCCGTGAGCCTCAGTTTCCTGCTCCGTAAGTGGGATGGTCAGTGCCGACTCAGGGAGGGACTGGCCTGTGTTGTGGACTGCACACAACAGGCCTTGTGTGCGGGTCCTGCTGCTGCTGTGGGTTTCATGCCACTGCTCCTGTCTCATGGTCAGACCCTCTCCACACAGGGTCTCCCGTTAACCAGCTGAGCATGTCAGAGCGAGCACTTCTGGTGCTGAGAGGAGCCCCCCAAGGCCCACGTTGCTGTTTCCCCAGAGAACTCAGGGACAGCATCCTCATCAGAAAGAGTCCGCCCAGGGGATCAAACCAGGGTACCAGCTGCATGCAAGGCACATGTCTGAACCCCAGCTCCATCTTTTCAGCCCTCGTTGGACAGGCAGTGTATTTTTTGGTCATTTTGAAGCCCTGTTTTTGAAGATAGTGTGACCACCTCAAATTTATGTGGTTGGGATGAATTCTTTGTCCTCCGCCCCCCACTCACCCCTGTAAAGCGGGTGGAGACCCCGGCTTTGGGAACATGATCCTCGTATGGAAACCAGCCACTCCTCCATCCGTGGACACGTGTCAGCTTCCACGTCTCCTCCCTCCACCATTGCCCGGGACTTCCTGGGGCTCTTCGGACCCTCCCTCTGCTCCCCACCTTTCTTGCCCCCTTACCTCCCGCTGCCTCCCTCTCTTCCGCCCCTTTCTAGACCGCCCTGATGGAGGAGAAAAATCCGAGTCCATCTCGGAAATCGGCGTGTGTGTCTGCTGACACATAATTTTACAGGACGAGAGTTTATCAGTCCTGGATGTATATTTAGTGACAGGCTTGGCTAATCTTTCATCTAATTACACTCATTAACATTCAGATGTATAATCATTAATATATCTGGGCATGGCGGTCCAAATATTTTATAGAGATTTTAATTACAGTAGACTTCCAATCTTGCCATCAAAGTCGTGCGCCCGCCAATTAAAGGGGTGGCGTCAGGTAGCTGGGGGCCCTGGCTGGAGTGGCAGCGAGAACCTGCCCTTTGCGAGGGGGTGGCAGCGGCTGGGTCCCTGGTGTCTGACTGTGTTGCCAACCGAAACAAGCGCGAGAAAACACGGCTCCTGTGACTCTCGCAGCACGTCTGGCAGCTGCAGCCGCGCGCGTCCTCCAGGAAGAGCAGGCGTCCAGGGCCTGGAAGCTGGAGTCACAGTCACACTCTTTCCTGCCCACGCGAGTAGACCCGAGGGAGTGCCCTGGTCTGTGGCCGCAGAAGCCGGGTCCCACCTGGTGCCAGGAATGGTCAGACTTCTCGGGACAGCAGCTGTCCTCTATGACATCCATCTTCACTCTGTGGAACACCAAGGGCTCCCCATCAGCACTTCCCAGTCCATGGAGGAGAACCCTGAGTCACTGGAGGTCCCTGAGTTCCTGAGGTCCTGCCGTGAATCCCCTGGACCCTGAATCATGCTCCCTCAGCAGTGTCCGGAGCTCTGGGATAACCCAGCAGATACCCCCTGCCAACACACACACACACACACACACACACACACACACACACCTACAAACACACAGGGAGCATTGTGGCACCTGTGAGGAGGTGGTGGACAGTCTTTGGGCAGAGCCAGCAGGCCTCTCACAACCAGGACCACTGTCCACGATCAGGTCTGACTGCCCTCGCCCCTTAGCTGGACTAGCCTGCTGACTTTTTGCCTTCGTTTCCTTGTTTATCAGCGGGGGTCCTGATGGCAGCATCAGTGGAAAACTACCCCCCCCCACGCACGCGCGCGCGCGCACACACACACACACACACACACACGCGCGCGCGCGCGCGCGCACACACACACACACAGTCCACTAATCTCAGGCAGAGTGAAGGCTCTGCCTATGTCTTTGGCGTGGGAACACCAAGTGTGATGAGGCTCAGGGAACCTCATGGACTCGGCCTTAACTCTCACCATCGCCGCTGCCCACACATGGTGCCAACCTGGACAGTGTAGGAGGGAGGGGACTCAACCCAGGACCAGCTCAGGTCCCGACCTCCTGGCGTACTGTGGGACCCACGGCAGAGCTGCCTGTCCTGTGCCACCTTCCCCCTGGGTCTTCACTGGAGCTTCCCTGCAATGCCCTGTGGGGTGGCGCATCTGTGACCCAGCCCTGGGGGGTGTTTACTCCTATAGCTGCTGCTCTCACACGCATGTTCACATATTCACATGCACACACACATATTCACACACATGCATCCTTGTGTGTGAATTCATTCAGGAACTCACACATGCTCATATACATGCTCACACACATGCACACACATTTACACACTCAGCATGCTCTTACATACACATTCACATACATAAGTCACACATGCACATGCATATTTACACACATGCGCACATATATTTCCACATGCCTTTACACATACACGTGCTAACACAGGCATGCACACATGTTCACACACCCTCAGCATGCTCTTACATATTCACAAATACACAGACACACACATGCACATGCACAGACTCAAAATGCATGTGCACATTCACACACAGACTCATGCATGTACACACACGTGCTCTCATACATATTCACACATGCGTTCATATACTCTAGACGCACACACATGTGTGCACGCTTTCACTCACACACATGGGAGAACGGTTCACAGCAAGGTGCACACGCCTGAGCAGCATGTACCTGTGTGACCTGGTGAACCCATGTGTGTGTAGCGTGGCAGGTAACCGACTCATTCAATTTACTAAGGCAACACCCTGTGTAAGGACGGTCCTTGGGGGGGGCGTCCAGGCGGACTCCCATTCAGAGCTTTCCTTAGCGAGGGCCTCAGTGGACACGTGCGTGAGGCCCTTTGGGGAGCGCCATAAGGGTTTGAGGCCTGTGCTCAGAGGAACTGTTCCCACCCGTCGGGGTTGATGTGGTGTTCCAGGCCTCAGCTCTTGGGAAGGCAGAAGCTTGAGCCCAGACACACTGGCTTACCTGGGAAAGCTGAGCAGTGCCGCCATATGCCCCGTCTCACCTGGAGCGGCCCTGCTGGGTTCCTGCTGGGCACCAGGGGGTTGGTGAGACCAGGCCCCAGATCCCTGAGTGCTCGGTGCACCTTCCTGCAGGTCCTAGAGAAGCGCAGTGCCCCTCTTAAAGGTAGAACCCCGAAGCCCAGAGGAGGGCCGTGTGTACCCAAGTCCCTCCCACCCTGACTTCCACCTTGCTGTCCACCTCCCCCTCTCTCCCCTCCTCCTCCTCTTCCTCTCAGGCCTCTTGCCTGACTGTGACCTCATGCACCCACCGGAGTCTTCCCAAGAGCCCTCACTGAGGTTATGCCGCTGCATTTCCAGAAACCTCCGTGCCACACCCCCAAGTCTGGGGAATGTCGGTGTTCCGGGCCCATCCGCTGCCACTATTTTTAGTGGCCATTCGGAGGAAGGAGGACTTTTCCGGGACTCGCCTTCAGAGGCTGGAAAACAAACACACACCCCCACCCCCACCCTCTCATTTCCTCGGCAGGAAGTGGGTGCCTGCCCCGCCCTGCCGGCTTCCAGGTGAGCCCTGCTCCCGTCCCAGCTGTGCCTGGCCAGGAGGTCCTTGCAGTGGCCCTTCCCGCTGTCTTCTTACCACATGTTTGGATCTCCTCCCGGGACTCCCATCCTCGCCCCTTCCCCCGGCCCCCGCCCCAGCAGTTTCTCCCTAGAGCCTCTGCCAGAGGCAGGTTCTGCATCTGGCTGCAACAGTCGGGGCCCTTCCTCAACTCCACGCTCCAAAAGGTAGTCCACTCCACTGGCCTCAACTCCAACCGCTGGCCCTAGCTTTGTACAGCAGCAAAGAGCACAGAGAGGTTAAGGAAGTAGCGGAGGTCACACAGCTGGTGTGAATGGTCCCTCCCTGCAAGGCTCAGTCCCCTTTCAGGGGTGACCCAGATCTTTCTCAGCTTCCATCTAGCAGTCTGTGCATTTGGCTGGGTATTAGGTTTAATTGTCGACGTTTAATAACGGGCCAGAGAGATAGTGCAGCGGGTAAGGTCACTTGTAAGTGGCTGCTTCTAATAGACCCCAGTTCAATCCCTGGCACCAGCATGTGGTTCCCCAAGCACCATTAGGGGTCATCCCTGAGCATTGAGGGGCTTATTCCTGAATAAGCCCTTGAGCACTGCCAGGTGTGACTCCCCCAAATAAGAATAAAAAGGCACTTGGCTGGCATGTGTATATATATATATATATATATATATATATATATATATATATATATATGTGGACTGGAGTAATAGCACAGCAGGTAGGGCATTTGCCTTATACATGGCCAACCCAGGTTCGTAACCCACTCATTCAATTTACTAAGGCAACACCCGTGTTCGATTCCTCCATCCCTCTCAGAGAGCCCAACAAGCTACTAAGAGTATCCTGCCCGCATGGCAGAGCCTGGCAAGCTACCCGTGGCATATTCGATGTGCCAAAAACAATAATAAGTCTCACAATGGAGACGTTATTGGTGCCTGCTCAAGCAAATCAATGAACAACGGGATGACAGTGCTACAGTGACAGTGCTACAAACATATATATATGTGTGTGTGTGTGTGTGTGTGTGTGTGTGTGTGTGTGTGTGTGTGTGTGTGTATACACACATATACACACATATACACACACACATATATAATTATAGGTAGCTTGGAGTTGTCTGGGGACCATGCTGGTCCCATATAGTCGTAGGGCAGCTGTGTCTCCTGGTGGATTCCCACCTGCCCTTACTCTTCCCAACAGACCCCACTGGCCTGGCTGTGGTGGCTGTCCTTTTTGGAGCTCCTAAACTGGACAGTCAGGATAAGGCAGCCTGAGAACTGGAGTCCAACCCCACACCCACACATCCCCCAACCTGAGCTGTCCATCTGGTTTCCAGGCTCCTGGGGCAGACTCCTGGGGGCTGGGCATGGGTAGGGGGGCAGTGAAGCCAGTAGAGCCAGGAACCCGAGCCTGGGAAACTCAGAATGACCTTCACTGAGTTCTGATGACAGGAGAAGTCAGGGACCCTTAGCTAAGAGATGGAGGTAAAGCAAAGTGTCCCCTCCATGATCAGCAAAGGCAGAGCACTGGACAGTGGCCAAGTCCAAAGAGGAAAAAAGCCAGGGAGGGGCTGGAGCAATAATACAGCAGGTTGGGCATTTGCCTTACATGTGGCTGACCCGGGTTCAATCTCCAGCACCTCTCAGGGCTCCTGAGCACCGCCAGGAGTGATCCCTGAGCGCAGAGCCAGGACTAAGTAAGGCCTGACTTACCATCGGGCGTGGCTCAAAAACAAACAAAAGCAATGGCGTGTTCTTGTGTTGCTGGGCGTGTGTGGGGACCCATCCTGGCTCGTCGTGACGCAGAGGCCTCCTAGCAGCTCCCGGTTGGCCTGAGTGGGAAGCGCGGGGTCTGCAGTCCTGCATTGACCCTGCGAGCTCTGAACCTCCTGGGACGCTGCATCTGCATCAGCTAAAGCTTTGCCCCACTGGAGGCTCTCTCAGTCCTGGCCAGCATGAAGTGGCCGTGGATGCAGTTCTCAGAGTCCAAGGAAGCTGGCCAAGGGCCGTGCGGGCAACTCTGAGAGCTCTGGGGTCAGGGTGGACATCATGCAAGGAGACATAGGAACAGTGTTGGCCGGCTCCCCGCCACCCCGGGCTGGCCACCTTACTGAGATACTCATTCCCGAGTTGCTGCTTCCCACTTACTGTGTGCCAGGCTCGGGTTTGACGAGGCCAACCAGGTCCCTGGCCCTTTAGAGCTCGTCCAGGTATCCCCTCCTCCCTGAGAGTGGCAGCACCCATGCTAAGGAGACCCTCCAGGGGCTGGAGCAATAGCACAATGGGTAGGGCGTTTGCCTTGCACACAGCTAACCCAGGTTCGATTCCCAGCATCCCATATGGTTCCCTGAGCACCGCTAGGAGTAATTCCTGAGTGCAGAGCCAGGAGTGACACCTGTGCATCGCCCAAAAAGAAAAATAAATAAATAAAAAGAGAGAGAGACCCTCCAGCCTTGGAAGGTGCCGAAGATCCTCACAGCAGTTGGGAACCCCACTCGGAGGAATGACTCGTGAGGGAACCTGGACTCAATAGCATGTGAACCGAAGCTTCGTGCCCCTGGCCTGCTCTTCTCCCAAAAGGCCTGAGGTCAGCGCCTGGCCACTCACCTCGCACAGACCAGTCTGCACTCTGCAAGGCAGAAATGATTAGACTTTCAGTCCTCGTTCGATCAATGTGGAAATTGATCATAGACTTCTTTTAGTTTCTTATTCGGGAGTGGGGGGAGGATGCCCGGGATGGAATGCAGGGACTCATCCGTGCGGGGTTTATGTGCCATCACAAAGCTCCGCCCTCTGCCCCAGACTTTGATCGTGGATATAGCCATAGTAGGAACAAAATATTAAGTTTGTGTGGGCAGGCCCCCGGGGTGACGCTTTAGTCCCAGCAGGAGACCTAGGCTGGCTTGCTCTGGGGAAAGGATACTCCCTTTTCCTTTCTGGTCCTCAGTTTTCCCGTCTGTGAGGGGAAGTTGAGCTGGAAGAACTCTGGGGGCCCCGTCATTTTGGGGGTGTTCATTCAGGGGTTTCCCTAGAACGTTGGGGCATATTCGATATGCCTCCAACAGAAAAGAAAGAGGGCCCCCTGCTGGCAGTGGCTGGGGTCGTCATGCACAGCTCAGGTCTCCCTGCCCTCCATCCCAGTCACCGCCCCTCCCCCACCTGCAGAGACCACATCGTCATGCGTCGTTCACCACTGTGGAAATTTTTCAAGGGTTCTTGGGCTGGTGAGCACACCAGAATGTCAGGTCAACAGCTACGGGAACCTGCGCGAGGTCCTGGGGCTGTAAGGCGGAGCCGGGAAAACTGGGTGCACTTTTGTGCCTTTCCCTGGCTTGCTGGTTCCATGTCGGTTCCTCTGTGTCCTGGCATAGGAGAGGTCACGACATGGGGGTGAGGAGCCCAGGGCAGAAAGCACAGGTGCAGGCCGCACTGCTTGAGCTTTGCGGGTTTGGGCACATGCGCTCCTTGGGGCTCACTTCTCAGTCCTGTATGGAAGATCCCCCACCTACCCCCAGCACAAAGACCCGAGGGTGTGGCTGCTGGGATCATGGGGAGTATGGGCGGCAGCTTGGGGAGCAGCCAAACGATGGGACAAGGGGCCAGGGTGTATTGCTTGGGCAAATACTCTTTTTTTGGAGTGGGGGGGGGTACACCTAACAGCACTCACGGCTTACTCTTCTCTGTGCTCAGGGGTCATTCTGGCTGGGTCTGGGGGCCCATTTGGGGTGCCCGGGATTGAACTGGGGGATGTTGTCTTGTGCCAGGCAAATACCTTGAACCACTCTCTCTCCCACCCTATCTCTGTCCTTATTCGTGGCAGTGTCCCTGTTAATGTCCTCATCTCTATTTCTGTCCATTTAATCTCCACCAGCAAAGTACCAATGACCAAGGAAGGAGGCAGAGCGGGATTTCACAGCGCCGTACGGAGCTTAATGTTGTTTCTCGGGGCTCTGGCATGCGGACTCGGGGTATTCTTTTTTTTTCTAATTTTATTGAATCACCATGAGATAGTTACAAGCTTTCACGTTTGGGTTACCTTCACACAGTGATCAAACACCCATCCCTCCACCGGTGCACATTCCCCACCGAGTATCCCCGGTATGCCCCCCTTTCCCACCCTCCCCCTGCCTCCTGAAACGAGCGTGGCAGTCCTTAAGAATACCCTGAGTTATGTTATTCTATGCTCCTCAGGGTATTCTTAAGGGTTGCCACACACTAGCTCTCTGCAGGGTTCTGCCATCAGATGCTTGGGAGCAATCAGGCCTGACGTGGACACACACCCACTGCGGGGGCGCCTGGGGGTCCCCAGCTTCTTGAGCTGGTGAAGTTGTGTCGCTGAAAATCAGGGCTGACTGAAGGCACAGGGCCTTGTTCATGCCATGGCACTTCTTCCTTGCTTGTTTTCTATGGTTGTGGTTTCTCTGATTGGGGACCACACCCAGCAGTGCTCAGGGCTCACTCCCGGCAGGTCTTGGGAAACCAAAGGAAATGCCAGGGATCGGCCCCAAGTCAGCTCCATGCAAGGCAAGTGCCCGACCCACGGGACCCTCTGCCCAGTGCCCCTTCTGTTGAGGTGATCAGCCTGGGTTCTGATTCTGAGTCAGCTCTCAGGCTCGCTCAGGGTGGCAGTGTCCAACCCAGGAGCCTCCGGGCCCAGTGCTCCCGAGAAGGAGCCCTGCAGGGAAGGTGTTGGGGGTGGGGGTGGCCCCACTGCTCACAGCAGCCTGGTGTGTCTGAGGATTACAGGGGCTGCACAGAAGGGCATGACTGGCAGAAGTGCAGGGAGTCCCAGGAGCGCCAGGGAGGGAGGACGCGCCCCCCGGATTCCCTGGGGGCTAGGGGCCTGGAGTCTGGCTCTTGTCCAGATGGGCCTGGGGAGGAGGCATATCCAGGCCCCCGAGGCTTAGTTTCCAGCAGAGGGCAGAGGCCAGTCTCCCTGTTGGCTGGCCTCAGTGTCCTCTGTGTCCCACCCCCTCCCGCAGTACTGCCATGCCTGGCTGAGAGGGGCAAGCGGAAAATTCCAGTCCCCCAGATGGCTGGGACCAGGCTTTCCTGGGCATTTGTCTAGCTGGTCACTGCTTTCGGGGTTGGGGTCTCTCAGAACAGTCACCACAGTGTGCTCAGAGCAGGACAGCATTGTCCTCGGACCCCGCCTCACTCCTCTGGACACTGTCTTGTGCCTCTGCTCCCCCATCTTCCAGAGCCCATCACTCCCTGACCCCATCTCTCCCTGACCCCATCTCTCCCCTGGCCCTATCTCTCCCTGACCCCGTCTCTCCCTGACCCCGTCTCTTTCCTCGGCCACATCTCTCCCTGACCTCTTCTCTCCCCTAGCCCCGTCTCTCTCCCCAGCCCTGTCTCTCCCTGGCCCCCATCTCCTAGGCCTGACAGGGGAGCTAACAGGTGCCATCTCCGTGGGCCCCACTGTCCTACTGCACCCCCAGCACAGTGGGCTGGATCCCAGTCTGACCCAGTTGTCCACTCTGCCCAGCTATGAGGACAGCCGGCCTCACCACAGGGACCAGGAATTAAAAGGGCCGCCCAGGGCCAGGGGTCTCCACGCTCATGATGGTGTGACCCCAGCTAACCTGACTCCTGCCCAGAAGGAGGGGAGCAGAGGGTAGAAGGATGACAGTCCCCCGCAGGGCCCAGACAACATCAGTTTATGTGGGCGCAGGCTTAGGGGTGCCCACATAAACCTGGGGTTCCTGGGCCACACCTAAGACTTGGCTGTTCACAAGCTGCGCTTGTAGGGTGAATGTCCAGGGCGAGGTGGCATGGCCGAGCCGCTGGCTGCATGCATCACTGCCCTCTGCCTCTGGAGGGCCAGAACCCACTGGGTTTGAGGGGCTTCACTGTAGGGTCAGTGTGTGGACTTTGGGGTCACAATAGCTGTGTGACCTTGCACAAACAACTTAGCCACTCTGAGCCTTCTCAGCCTGGAGGCCTCCAGAGCCCAGGAGCTGCTATCCTGCCTCCCCTCTCTGTCACTGCCCCATTCCAGGCACAGGAGTTCTCCAGGCTGAGTCACCTCAGAGGCCTCCCCCCATTGCTCTGTCCGGAAGGGATCCACTCTGGGGGCTCCTGACGGAGGCCAAGGAGCCCACCTGCTGTGACACCACCTTGCCAAGGGGCTGCTTGCTTAGGATATGTGGTGCTTTGTGTGTATAGTCTATGTGTGAGAGACTGTATGTGAGTGAATGACTGAGATGTTGAGTGTGTAAGAGCGCAAGTGTACAATGTGTGTGAGAGAATGTGTGAGAATTTGTATGTGGGACTATGGGTGTGTTTGCGAATGTGTATGGATAGCACTATGGTTGTATTGGTGAGTGTGTGTATGTGGAGGGATGTGGGTGTAAGTACATGCAGAGGTGTGGGTGTGTTTCTGTATGTGGGGTTTAGGGTGTTTGTAGGGGGGTGTTTGTGGGTAGTGTGAGTATGTGTATGTGGGGGAGGTTGGTGTGGGTGTGAGTGTATACAGGGATATTTTTGTGTATGTGGGATTTGGAGTGTGTGTGTGAGAGTGTGGGTCTGTTTGTGAGTATATATGTGTATGTGAGGGTGTGGGGTGTTTGTGAGTGTGTGTATGTGGGGGATGTGGGTATGGGTGTGAGTGTTTGCAGAGGTATCACTTGTATCACTTGTCATCCCGTTGATCTTTGATTTGCTCAAGTGGACACCGGTAATGTCTCCATTTGTTCCTGTTGCATCCTAGTGTAGCCCAATGATACCTGCTCGCTCCAAGAACAGGAAGAGCCTCAATTCATTCAGGGTTTTGACGAAGAAGTCTGACCATTTCAGCAGTATGGGTGTGTTTGTGTATGCGGGTTGTGGGGGACTTTGTGTATGAGTGTGTATTTGTGAGTATATGGGGTGTGGGTGATTTTGCAAGTATGTGTATGTAGGAGACTTGGGTTTGGGTGTGAGTGTATGCAGGGTATGGGTCTGTGTATGTGGGTTTGGGGATGTTTGTGAGTGTGGGTGTGTTTGTGAGTGTGTGTGTGTGACTGCTTACTCAGATAGTTCATGTCCTGCAATTCAGTGGGTTTTTCATAGTCATCGTTGCACAGTGTCATTCTTCTACGACAGTGTCATTTACACCCCAGAAAGCAGCCTCCTGCCCTCTAGCTCCCCCAAGCCCCATCCCTGAGTGGCCCCTCCCCTACCCCCTCTCCACAGTGTTCCTGTCAGTCAGGGCGCCCCGGGCCCTTAGTGACCGGAGGTCTCAGGCCTCACCCAGTGTAGTGTATTTGTGACTTGTGTTTATCCTTGACAGCCTTTCCAATGTGGCATATTTTTAAGTATTCAGGGAATCAGATTGTTTGCTCTTGAGTCTGTTAGGATGACTAATGCTCCTGCAAATGTTTGCAGACAGGCTGCGTGTAGGCAGATGTTTCCCTCTGTGCCTAGGAGCAGAGTTGCTGGGCCACGGCTGAGAGTCTGAGGAGCAGCAACCAGGCTGTTTTCCACTGCAGCTGCCGCCTTTTCCTCCCCCCCCCTCCCACGGTGGTGTGTGAGGGTCCCATTTCCCCTGTGCATGTCAGCACTTATTATTGTCGTCTTTATTTTAGCCATGCAGGAGAGTGTGACTGGTAGCCTGCTGTGGTTTCTGTCTGTATTTTCCTGGTGACAGCAGATGTTAGTGCCAGAGGGCCCATTGGACTCTGTTCCGTTTTCAGCTGGGTGCTCTGTGTTCTCAAACTGAGGTGCGGGAGTCCTTGCTGGGTTGGGGGTGGGGGAGCCCCAACAGTCACAGACTTTCTCCCCCATCCCGTTCGCTGTCTTCTCTCTCTTGATACTGGCCCGTGGAGCAACAAAGTTTTCATGGGGATCTAGTCTGTTTTTTTCATACTCCTGGTGTCACATCTGCTGTGGAGGTTGGGGGGCTGGTGACAGTTGTGGGACCTGGCGGGGATGGGCTCAGAATGAGTCCTGGGGGTTCATTTCCACAGGGAACTGGGGGACACCAAGTGTCTCTGTGTGGGGACTGGTGCTAACCAGTTGTTGCTGGCTCTTTCACATGCAGGACCTCCTGTGCTCACAGCAGGGGCAGAGGGGAATCAGGGACCACTGGCGCAGAGGGGGGTCATTGCTCCGCGTTGGATCTCACTGAGCAGTGAGAAAGGGGGCTGGAGAGATGGGCGGGTGTGGGCTCAGTGGCCCGGCAGCTCGGGACAGAACGACAGAACCTCGTACTCTGCAAACTCGTCCTCTCATCCACCGGAGGGCTTGGGGCCAGTGTCCCTTCCCGCTCTGGGGCATTTGGGGTTGACCGCTCAGACCACTAACTCCCCTTCCTCCCGCAGCCATGAAGGCCGACCGGAAGCGCCTGAAGGGTGAGAAGACGGACCTGGTGAGCCAGATGCAGCAGCTGTACGCCACGCTGGAGAGCCGGGAGGAGCAGCTCCGGGACTTCATCCGGAACTACGAGCAGCACCGCAAGGTGGGCGCCCCGCCCCCGCCCGCCCTAGCCCCGCCCCAGCTAAAGCCCTGCCCATAGCCCGCCCCAGCTCACAGCCCCGCCCCCTACCCTAGCCCCTCCCACAGCTCACAGCCCCGCCCACATCTCACAGCCCCTCCCTGCCCTATCCCCTCCCCCACACACACACTCCACAGCCCCACCACAGCCGTGCCCCCAGCTCCCAGTCGTGCCACAGTCACGCCCACAGTCATGCCCACAGCCATGCCCACAGCTCCCAGCCCCACCTCCGCGCCCCAGCCCCGCCCCCAGCCACACCCCTAACTTCCAGCCCCGCCCCAGCGCCCTGCCCCCAGCTCCCAGCCCTCCCAGCCCCGTGCCAGCCCAGCCCCTAGTTCCCAGCCACACGCCCAGTTCCCAGCCCAGCAGCCCCCATCCTTCCTTCACACACTCACCTCCCCCATCCGCAGGCCTCTCTACCCCCCAGACCCGACACTCAGATCCTAGCACGCAGAGCGACTGTCCAGTCCTCCTGCTCACTCGAGTTCCCTGGGAGCCCCGGAACCCTCAGGGCTCCCAGCTCCTGGGAACAAGCTTAGATGAGGTGGCCCAGTGGAGGCAGGGTCGACCATGGGTCTCAGCTGGCCTGGGGTCAGAGCCTGACTCTCCCCCTTGTGTCTTCTTGCATCTCACTTAACTCCTCAGATCCTTGGATTCCTCATCTGCAAAGTATTGATCCCCTGTGGGGGGTAGGGGTTGGGGGTGGGGGGAGGCTGTAGAGCTTGCAGCACTTCGAGGAAGCCGGCTGAGATCATGCAAACAAGCATTCAGCATGGCACCTTACTATAATGCTCAAGAAATATTAGTTGTCATAAGAAAAAAGTGTGAGGAGACCACTGGGAAGATAGCAGGAAATTCTGCAAGGCATGTCTTGGAAGGCTTCACAGAAGAGGTGACATGAGTTGGGTTCTATAGGATGAGTAGGAGTTTTGGTCCGATGACTGAATAGGTTGTCTGTATGGTATAGTATGGGGAGGATGTGCCAAAGAAACTGCTGAAACAAACTTGAAGGAAGAAAGAGTGGGCCCCCCAGCCAACCAGGCCTCAGCATGCTGCAGTGTATGTAGGACAGGGACACCACTGCACTCTCTCTTCAACCTCAGGACACAGGATGGCACAGGATGGCATAGGATGGTGGGGGGAGAGGTTAGGGGTTGGAGGGCAGTGGTGGAGAATTCATTGACAATGAGAGGCGTGAGTCATTCTCCAGACCTCGGGTGGTCGGTCAGGCTGCTTTCAAGTGCATCTCCTCAGAGCCCGTGCTTGATAGAATTTGGCTCTCAGGGCTTTGTCCCTGTGGCCCTTGGGGTCTTCACCCATGGCCCAGCGCTAGGCCTCAGGACAGGGGAGGAGCCGTGTTCCAGGGCCACACACTGGGAGGAGGACAGTCCAGTGTGATGTTGGAGGGCCGGGAGGATGAAGAGCTGGACAGGCCGCCGGCGGTCGGTGCCACCTTCCGGGACACGTGGGCAGGGCTGATGCAGCCGTGAGCGATGGTGCTTCCTGTGTGTGGCACTGCGGTCTCTGCCCTTGCTGCTGTCCTGTGGGGCAGCGCTCCTTGCCACGAGTCCTCTTGCTGCTGCCAGGGCAGAAAGGGTGAGGAGCGCCCCCAGGTGGTTTTTTTGGGGGGCCTGTGCCTGGTGCCTCTGGGCTGCGGGTGCTCAGAGGTGATGTGTGACCTCTGGGGGCCTTGGACATGTGGGGCCTCGGTTCCTCCCATCGAGCCATCTGCTTGGCCCCAGCATTTACTGTCTGCATAGCTGCCCAGACGGCGGGGTCCACCCACACCGCCCCAGTTCTCGGAGGCCAAGAGTCTCTGGGAGTTACAGGGTTCATAGCAAGGCCTGTAGCCCTGTGTCCTGGAGTGGGCGTCAGATTTACCTTGGGGATGTGTTCTTCCTGGGGAATAGAATTCCTGAGACTAGCCACAGGGAATGGGGACGTTTCCCACAAGACCAGCCAGTTGGTGGAGGGGGGTGGGGGGTGCAGAAGCCACCTGGAGGCAGAGGGTGGGGCTGCAGCATCTAAGGAGGCAACAAATGTGACCTTGGGGCTTTGCACGCAGGATTGTTATGGCAGGGTTCTCGTCACACTTGTGATCTGGGGTCAGTCCTGAGCTTGCAGCAACACAGGGACATTCTTGAATCATGGCTGGACCCAGTTCCAGTACACTGACACTCCCCCTCTCCCCCTCTGCAGAAAGCCACAAGTTCTGGTTTAATTCCGCCTCTCCCAAGGTCTTGTACCTTTTTTCTTTTCTCTTTTGTTGGCTCTGGGCCATAGCTGGCAATGCTTCAGGACTGCTCCTGGCAGCTCTTGGGGGACCTATGTGATGCCGGTTATTGAACTGGGGTCATATTCTGAAGTGGCCACATGCAAGGCAAGTGCTTTACCTCTGGTGCAGTCTCTTTGGCCCTGATTTTTTTTTCCAATGTCTTGCATTTCATGCAAGGTCAATACCTTCATGAATGGGACGAATGGTACCTCGGTTTCCACTCCCTTTTGACCCTGGCCACTCAGCCTGCCATGCCCTGTCCATCAGCTCCTCAGGGGATGCCTCAGACCCTACCTGGAGCTGGTGCAGTCCTAGTCAGTCAGCTCAGGGGCGATGGGATGGGGGCGGGGGGAATGGGCGGGGCAGGGGTCCACACAGGCCCTGGTAGTTCATAGGATTGTGACACCCCTGTAGCAGGGGGTGCAGTTTGCAACGAGGAGAATATCCCTGTAAACCCAGTTGAGGAAGTTCTCAGCCTGCCGCCATCGGCAACCATCCACCTTCCTTCCCCTGCCATCACCTCCCTGCCAGGCCTGGGGCCCCATTGTACCCCCACCCCTGTATTGCGGTGAGCCCCACAAGGCAGCAGGCCAGGGAACCCCCCTGCCTGGCAGCCCAGGCCTCCTGTAGTCTGGCCTGATCCTACAGGAGTTCCTCTTCCCATCTCCTCTCCTGCCTGAGTTGCCAGCCCGGGTTGAGATGTTTCCCCACCACCACCAGCCTGTGAAATGGGGGCCATCATTTGTCCTAGTAGCTTCGGTGGTGATGGGGAAATTCAAATGAAACCACATTCCCAAAGCCCTCAGCACTATGCTGCACCTGCTGGTTGAGGCTGGAACATAGGGACAGAATAACCCAGAGGTCCCTGGTGGGCCTTCTTCTGAACTCACAGTCCTTGCACCCAGCCAGTCCTTTCCCAGCTGCTCCGCTGTGCAGAGGGCCCCCTGGACCCTCCCGTGGGCTGGGCCTGCACCAACTTGGGACAAAACCTTGGCCCTGGGGAGGGGGAGCATTTGCTCACCACGCAGGTGCTGGCAAGCCGCTTCATTCTCTGACCCAAAGCTTACACCTGTCACCTGTGCTGACCCATCCTGAGCACAGCCCCAAAGGGAACCAGGTAGAATGAGGTGGCCCTGGGCTGCCCTCTGCATGGAGGTCAGCCTAGCCTGTGTGCTGCCCCGTGCCAGCTGCCACTCTGGACCTTGCCTTACCAGCTTCTCAGCAGCACCCTGGGATGTCAGTCGAGTCTGTTTCACAAATGAGGTGGTGAGGTGGAGGCGGGGGTCTTCCTGCCCAGTGGAGCTGGGACGCCACCCAGGCTTCCCGACCCTGAGGGGACAGTGCCAGCAGCACCTTGGGCAGACCTCCTGATCCTCGCAGCCCCTGGTGGGCCACCCTGGGGGCCGCCGAGCACGCGCATGCACTCCCTGTGTGACACTGTCCAGGGAGCCTTCCCAGGGCACTGCCCAGGGAGTTCCTGGCCCTTCCTTCTACCACATGTCTTGGTAGCTGTTTCCTGCCCTCACCTGTGGGCAGGAGGGTTTGCCGGTGTAGACTCTGCAGACACTGGGGCACTCGTCTGCCTGGGGGCTGTGAACGGCAGCTGTGAATATTGCTTGGAAGGATCTAGACCAAGTGCCCATACAAACACCCAGGTTAGACAGAACCAGAGTACTGTCCCCTGAATGGGTGCTCAGGGTGAATGCGTGACTCGCTGCATGCCTGGTGCCGTGATCACATTCCGCACTACTCCTCTATGATACAGAGGAGAAAACTGAGGCACAGATAAAGCCCGTGCCTCATCATCTCAAAGCCAGCTTCCTCCCTCTCCCTCATCTGGTCTGGGGGCAGGACGGCGGTGTGGAAGCCAGGCCTTGGGGGATAGGGTATTGGAGGAGGCTCGAGGCCGGGGACTTGGATCTGGGCCACAGAATGGCTAAGCCTTGACTGGAATTCTCCCGGAAGGCCGCCTGTGGATCCGAAACTTGGCCTAGCCCCAGGTCACAGCCACATGCTCATACTCAGAGCCAACAGGCTACACCCAGGACATCCCAAGCGGTCACAGAGGACCACGCTGCCTTCACACTGCATGGCATGGCGGGGCCGCTTGGCCTGGGCTGTGGCCCCTGGGAGCTGCCCGTGGCTCTGTGCTGGAGACCCGTGAGCAAACCGAGGAACCAAGTCCCAAACTCTCACCTCTGTCACCCTCCACTTAGTCTTGCCTCCCACGAGGTCATTCGTTTGAATGACCCTCCTAGGGGGAAAAGAAAACGCTGTTTCCTCTCCCCCTCCCGCAGTGGAGTCGAACAGTCTGCGCGTGACATCACGCCGCTGGTTGATTTACTGAAAGTCAGTGTCCTGGGCCCGGCTGGGGGTTGGTCGGTTGGTCTCTGCCCCCAAGGCTCGGCTGGGCGTCAGGGCCCTCGCACCCCCAACCTGCCCTCACTGGGACGCTGCTCTCCCCGCAGGAGAGCGAGGATGCCGTCAAGGCGCTGGCCAAGGAGAAGGACCTGCTGGAACGCGAGAAGTGGGAGCTGCGGCGACAGGCCAAGGAGGCCACGGACCACGCCACGGCACTGCGCTCCCAGCTGGACCTCAAGGACAACCGCATGAAGGAGCTGGAGGCCGAGCTGGCCATGGTGAGACCCGCCGCGGCCTGGGAGATGGAGCGTGTCCTCCTGTGTGCGGGCGCCCTCGGGGGGCTCCTCCGATGGCATGAGGCGGAAGGAGGGGAGGGGCGGCAATCCAGGGGGGCTGCACGGAGGAGCAGACATGGAGGGGCAGTGGTACTCCAGCTCCTTCCCCCAGCCTGGGATAGCCACCTGCCCGGGACCCAGAGGTGGGGGAGTGAGGTGCGGGAGATCATCCCCTCTTCCACACTGCCCAAGAGAGAGCGAAAAGAAAAGGCTCCTGGGCTGAGGCGAGGTCCTGGGTTCCACCCACAGCCCCACAAACAAATAAAACTTGGTAACTTAAAAGCCTCCATGGTCTACCCGGGTTCCATCTCCAGCACATTTGGTCTCCTGAGCACAGAGCGAGGAGTAAGCCCTAAGCACCCATAAACACATATACACCAAACACACTCACACAGTGTGTGTGTATGTATATATATATATATATATATATATATATATATGGGCTGGAGCAATAGCACAGCAGTAGGGTGTTTGCCTTGCATGTAGCCAACCCATGTTCGATTCCTCTGTCCCTCAGAGCCCGGCAAGCTACCAAGAGTATCCCGCCCACATGGCAGAGCCTGACAAGCTACCCGTGGTGTAATAGATATGCCAAACACAGTAACAAGTCTCACAATGACAGACGTTACTGGTGCCTGCTCGAGCAAATCAATGAATAATGGGATGACAGTGACAGATACACACACACACACACACACACACAGTATACACACACCTATGTGCACGCGCGCGCGCGCGCACACACACACACACACACACACACACACACACACACACACACACACACCCCTAAGAACACATTTGTGAGGAACTAGACCAGAGTAATGACCCAGGCCATTTCCCAGGAAGAGGTCACTAGCGGCTTCTTTCCCTTCGTTCCTTTCCCCCTTTGTTTTGACTTCTCCCCTTTGCATCCTACTTAAACGCCACTGTGGGGAAAGTGTCATCTGCGGCTTCATCAAAGTCAAAAATGTTGTTTTGCTCTTTTCCTTAATTCAGAACAAACCTCCCTGGTTCTTCCAAATGCCCTGGGAGAGGGGTGTAGCCTGTGTGAGGGGACGCCCCCGGGGGTGCAGGAGCAGAAGTGCCTTCCCCGCCCCTGTGTGGTCTCTCTGCTCCTGCACTCTGGGTCACGCCCCACCTCCCACAGTGGTGACTGGGAGCTGGTGGCTGGAAGGGCCTTCGTCCTTTGCCGCTGCCCGCTGACTCACGGGAGGGGCAGGACAGTGAGGGTGGGGAGCCCCATGGAGCACGCAGAGAGGGTCCCAGCTACAGTGTGGGAGGTGGCCAGGGCATCTGGGACCCCAGCCCCCATGCATATTAGCTGGATAGACTCTGTCATGCCCTCTCTGGGTCTCAGTCCCACCAATTCTTGGTAGGAATTGCTGCCTGTGGACCACAGGACTCCTGTGAGGGTCTCGGTGAAACAAGGCCCGGCCAGCTCCTGAGCACAGTGAGGGTTGAGACCCCTCTGACTTCAGGCTTTCTTGGGTCACTTCCTGAAGGGCCCCCCCACCCCCACCCCACCCCCACGGCCCCCAGCCTCAGGGCACTGCCTCTGTCAATGGGGCTCCTTGTCCAATGCTGACCCCTAGTGCCGAGAGTGGTGAAGTGCACAGCAAGCAGAATCACAGTTGGGGACTCAGAATCCAGTTTCCTGAAGATGGTAGAGCCAAGTTTCATGTTTCAGAGCTCCGGAGAGGGCTGAGACTTCCGGGGGAGGAGCAGGTGTCAAGGGGAGCCCCCAGATGTCACTGCAGTTAGTGGAAGAGATGAGAGAAACACTATGTGGATTCCCTGGTCCGTACTCAGCAGCGTACAGGTTCCTGTGCCCACCTCCTGTGCATTTCCCACGCCTTCCTGGTAGACACCCTCTGCTAGACAGGGCAGGGACCTTCCCTTGCTCCCCGACTCAGACATTCCCATCCCCCAGTTGTCAGGGAGCCCTGGTGCGTGGGTGGAAGGTGCCACTCCCGGCTGACAGGTGAGGGTGAGACACGCCCAGCTGAAGGAAGCCCCAGGGAGGGAGAATGGGGCCAGCAGAGATCTCAGCCCCTTCTCTTCCTCCCGCCTTTCCCGGCTGCCTCGTGGGAGGCGTGTGTTACTGGTGGCAGGAACTTTGCCCTGCTACTGTATGAATGCTGGGCATGTGTGTGAGAGGAAGAGCAGAGACAGTTCCTCCTGCCAGATGCTCACTGTCTCTGAGTCCCTGTGCCGAGTGCCAGCCACGATGGAGGGGGCAAGGCCAGAGAGAATGCACAGGGGTTATGGCGCTTCGCTTGCATGCAGCAGACCCCAGTTTGCTCCCCTACATCACATTCCGTCTCCTGAGCACCACCTGGTGTGAGTCAGAAAGCACCTGCCAAAGTGGGCAGGAGGTGGCCAGGGAGTGGAGCAGCCGTGCACAGGAGGGGCACCAGGGTGGTGCACCAGGGTGGGGCCGGGGGCTGCAAAAGCACCCAGAGGGCTCCAGTGAGCTGACGGGAGGCAGGAGCCCAGGCTGGGGGAACTCAGGCATGTGGCAGGGATGACACGCCTGCCTGCTCCTCCATCAGCAGCAGGACTGTCCTGGGAGTGAGTGGTCGGGCTGAGAGCCTGGGTCACCCGCCCTTCATGCTGGCTTCTGTGCCCTCTGCAGGCTCTGCCCAGCCCCTCCCCAGCTAGTGCCTTGGGGTGCTGGAGAGCACATGCCCCCCTCCCTCCCCCAAAGGGACTTTCTTTTTTTTCTTTATATTTTTAAATGAATCACCATGAGATACAGTTACAGACTTAAAAACTTTCATAATTTCGTTTCAGTCATACAATGACCGAGTGCCCATCCCTACACCAGTGCCCATTCTCCACCACCAATGTTCCCTGTATCCCTCCCACCACCCCCCCATACTATCCCAACCCCCCATTCACTGCCTCTGTGGCAGGCACATTCCCTTTTACTTTCTCTCCTTTGGGGTGTTATGGTTTGCAATACAGGTAGTAAGTGGCCATCTTGCTTGGTCCATAGTCTACTTTCATTACACATCTCTCATCCCGAGCGAGCCCTCCAAACATCATTTACCTAGTGGTCCATTCTCCATCCCAGCTGCCTTTCCCCCCAGCTGTGATGCCGGCTTCCAAGCTGTGGAGCGATCCCCATGGCATTTATCTCTATTATCCTTGGGTGTTAATCTCCATTCTGTTACTTTATATTCTGCAAATGAGTGCAGTCATTCTGTCTGTCCCTCTGTCTCTGACTCATTTCACTTAGCACGAAACTCTCCATGTTGATCCACTTATATGCAAATTTCATGATTTCATCTTTTCTAACAGCTGCATAATATTCCATTGTGTATATGTACCAAAGTTTCTTTAACCAGTCATCTGTTCTTGGGCACTCGGGTTGTTTCCAGATTCTGGCTATTGTAAATAGTGCTGCAATAAACATAAAAGTGCAGATGTCATTTCTGCTGTATCGTGGAGAGACTTTCATGCAGTTCATTTCCTTTTCCTGTGGGAGCCTGTAGACCACAGTCAGGCTATTGGTCCCACTTAGATGTCGTGCCTGCTGTGCATTCATGGGGGAGTCACTCCACCTCTCTGAGCTGCTGGATTGCGTCCTCTGATAAAAGCAGAGATAATCCCATTCTTCCTCCCCATGTGCCATGGCTGGTGCTCAGAGCCTGGGGTAGCGGGTTGTGCTCTAAAGCAGGAGGGAGATTATTGCCTGACCTGCGGATAGCATGATGCTGTCACTCAGCCTCCTTCTGCCATGTGGATTTATTTCTATTCCTCACCAGTCAGCGGTGGACACAGAGTATCCCTGGGGTGTCCGAGTTGGGGGGAGCCTGCAAGGTGATTTGGTCAAGACTTTCCTTTAAAAAAAGATGAGGAAACCGAGGGTCAGAGGAGGGAAGGACTTGCCTAAAACAATACAGCAGGTGAATGTGACAGAGTGTATTTAGCTCTGAGCCATGGCCTGCCTGTACCTTGCTAGGAGCCTCCTTCCCACGAGTCCCAGCACCCCAGGAGGCACCCGGGCCCTGAGCAAAGTGTAGAAGACTCTGGAGCTAGGCAAGAGGATGGGGCAGGTACTCGTTTCATTTGAGTCCATGTTAGGGACCCCACCCCACCCCCAGGGTGTCAGGATTCACTGGCAAGCCCAGAGACCATCCCTGGGGTGGCCGGGGGAGGGGGGTCTTCTCTGTCTCCCCTCAGCTCCGGCATGAAGCTGGGACTCAGCTGGGAAAGTAGAAACTGCTCTTGATGAAAAGTGTGGGTTAATCCATTTCTAAAATGTGCCCCCCCCCGCACCACCACACCCCCCCACCCCCACCCTCCGCCCTCTCTTCAGGTTGCTCCTAGTTTAGACCCCAAGTATCCTGAGGGGAGATCTCAGACAGAGGCTACAGAAAGGAAGGGGCGGTCTGAATGCCCCCACCTGCTCTGACAGCCCCGAACGTTCCCGGGGTTGGTTTACATCTTATTCCAAGCACCAGCTTGAGGATTTGCCCTGTTCACAGAGCACCTGGTGAAGGGTGGTGTCAGGGTGAATTTGGGAGAATTCCGAGTGACAAAAGTCAGAGGACCATTTTCTTATCATTTCATTGGATCCCTGCCCGGCCTCACAGAAGAACATGATGGAATGGGGACGTATGTCCTTGCACCCCCTTTCTTGCTCTTGTCTTGCTTTCTTTGCCATGACTGGGGCTGAGAGGTAGAGAGCCCCAGACTGTGCCCTGACTTACTTTGAACTTGTGATGCAGCGCCCCAGGCAGTGTCCTACAGCGGTGGGACCCACAACTTGCTCACCGCGATGCGAGATGCGTGAGCAGCATCCTGTCAGGATCCCCTGATCACATGCTCTGCTTCCTGTCTCCCCACTCCCCAGGCCAAACAGTCCTTAGCCACGCTGACCAAGGACGTCCCCAAGAGACACTCCCTGGCCATGCCCGGCGAGACGGTGCTCAACGGCAACCAGGAGTGGGTGGTGCAGGCCGACCTCCCGCTGACCGCCGCCATCCGCCAGAGCCAGCAGACGCTCTACCACTCGCACCCCCCGCACCCTGCAGACCGGCAAGGTGAGTCCTGGCCGCGCGTGGTAGGTGGGGGAGCAGCCCCGTCTTCACAGGAGAGCTGCTGGGGGCAGGGGCCGAGGACTGAGGCCACAAACTTGGGTATCGGAAAAGTCTAAGAAGGGGCAGAGAAAGATAGAAAATCAGGGCCAAAGCTGGGTCCAATCACAAGCAATCACGAGCACCAGGAGCCCTGAGCATTGCCAGGTACGACCCAAAAACCGTAAAAGGGGGAAAAAAAAATAAGTGCCAAGAGCTGTATGTCCAACAAGCTGGACCCAACCTGTCTCCATCTCTCAGCTCTGCGGCCTCCATTTGGCCTCACTTTACTATGTCTTTCCGCTAGCCAGACAGGAAACCTCACCTGTCTAGGCTTTCAAAGCCCCTGCTGTCCAAAACCTAGAGGAAACACGCCGGCTGTGTCGGAGGGACTCTGATTGGTTAGCCTGGATCACATGCCCATCCCTGGCCCAGTGGGTCTGTTGGGGATTTGAGCGCCGATTGGCCAGCCTGCATCACGTGGTCAGGAGTAACTAACTCCCTGATTGGCAGCTCCCTGGCATGTGGGGTGGAGCAGACACAAATACCATGGGTGCTACCCTCTGCCTGTGGGACGTATCCCAGAACCCCCTGCAGTCCACCTAGTTCTCCGTCCTTTCTGTGAGTTCACTGGTATGACAGGAGCAGCTGGGGGACAGGCACGGGGCCTTTGGAGTGTGCAAGCCCTACAGAGACCTAGGCAGGAACCCTCTTCACGCACAGCCCTGTGGGCCCCGTGCTTTTGTGGAACAGAAAAGGTTCCTTCCTCCAGTGGAGACAGAGCAGTCAGCTGGGGGAGCTGTCAGGCTCCCAAGCTGAGCCATCGTGGGTCAACCCTTGAGCACCTACTGCATGCATGGTACTCTGAACCCAGGTCTGACGTCTCCAAGTCACCCAGGTGCCTGCCCTGGTGTGCAGACAGGTGCACAATAAGCTGCCACATAGAATAGTCCTAAAGAGTACTTAGCGCAGGAAGAGGAAACCAGCAGAAAACAGGTGATTTAGTTGGGGAGAAGAGAGAAAGAAAGACAGTGGGAAGCTGATAATCGGGGCGGGCCTCTCTTGGGACTGGCCGAGGCCCAAGTTCATCCTCTGGGCACGCGAGCAGGTGGGACCAGCTGACTCTGTCTGGCAGGTACAGGCCCAGCAGAGTATCAAGAGATGAGGCAAGGCTGGCAGGAGGGCAGGAGCCAGCAGACTGCTCATGTTGTGCCCAAATTTCGGATCCCCAGTTGCGGAGAGATCAAATCCACACACAGTAATGCAAAGGAACTGGATGGCTAGCTCGAGCTAGGGTCCAAGTCTCATCCAGCGCAGTGGAGTCTCGACAAGGACCCCCGACTCCAAATCACATGCAGTTTATATAGGTTTCAAAGTTAAGAGCGGTTTACATACTGGGTTTATTTTTAGCATTGACCCTATTACAACAGTGGTCAGCAATTAGACAATGGCTTCCCAGTAACGGTAACAGTTTCTAAGGAGAGTGCAGTGACCCCTCATGACCAGCCAGACCCAACTGCCCAGTTCCTTATCTAGGCAACTTACTCAGCTTGCTTACCAAAACCTACAAGTCCTGCTTCGGGGAAACAAACAGGCCTAGTTGAGACTTAAGATTAGCCACAGCTTGCCATGGCATCAGTTTCGCCCTCACGTTCACTCCCCGGGGGACCTGATTCCCTGCTTTCTCTGCAGTATGAGGGGTAGAGGCAGAGAGACACACCGGGAGGCTGCCAGGGTCTTCCAGGCAAGAGACATTGTTGGTGGCCCCAACTCCATGGGGACTGGGGGGTGTGGACATGGAATCAGAGAAGCAGAAGGATGTGGGTTTGGGTTTGCAGGTGCCGGAGATGACTGGGTATGGGAAACCAGGGAGCGAGGCAGCAGCTTGCCTTCTGACTCAGGGAGCTGGGAATGACGCTGGGGGTGATGGTGACTAGCAAATGCACCAACTCTGGGGACCGGCTACAGTATGAAGATGGTCAGACCCATCTCCGAGGTCCCTGTCTACGCATGCCTCTTCTCTTTACCCCAATCAAAAGGGGGCCTCATTGTACTGAGGGTCTGGGCGATCCTTCCCAGAGCTGTGGGATGAGGGGAGAGAGGGAGAGTGGGATAAAGGGGCAGAGGCTTCTTCTGTCCAGCCCTCACTGACCAGCTGTTTCCTGCTTTCCAGCGGTCAGGGTGAGCCCCTGCCACTCCCGGCAGCCCTCCGTCATCTCCGATGCCTCTGCCGCCGAGGGCGACCGGTCCTCCACCCCAAGTGACATCAACTCCCCTCGACACCGGACGCACTCCCTCTGCAACGTAAGGCCAACAGCAGCGGGGCCGGGGCCCGGAAGCTGCAGGGCAGGGCGGGGGGGTGAAGATGTACCCGCTGTTTCCTCTCGTCCCCCCAGGGAGCACTCTGGCGAAGGAACTTCCCGTTCTGTTCTTTCCTTTTGCGAGAAGAGATGGCGGTGGGGAGAGCAAAGAAATGAGGCCCGTTTGCTCCTTGTGTCCGGGAGGGCAAGGAAAAGTCCAGAGAAAGGCAGGCCTGGGTCCGCGGTGGGGTGTGGCGCCCCGCCTCCCCTCTGGAGGCCTGTGTCTGGGCTGCCGGGCCTCTCCCTACAGACATGGCCCCCCCAACTACTCAGGCCCTTACAGCACCGCCTCAGCTCCCTGTAGCGCCTCGGCCTTCCTCCAGAAAGGAGCCTGATTGTTCTGGATTCCCAGGAGCTCTGGCATGTACTGCCTCTGCAGAGGCGTCCCGTGACTTTGTTCCAAGTTTGCTGCGTATTTAACCCAACGTTCTCTTATTGCATACTGGGCACCAGCGACCAGGAGGCACAAGTCCCTGGCCCCTAGCTCCTGATGACGAGCGGGGCAGACAGGTGGGCTTCCCAGGAGTGAGGGGGTTTGTGAAGGTGGGTCAAGTGTGTGAGGACAGGAGGCTGACATGAAACGTGGTGGTCAGATGTGGGGGCCCCGGTGCATTTTCATTCCATTGTGTACCAGCACACACACACACACACACACACACACACACACACACACACCACCCTACCCCACACCCTCTTCCCATTTCCAGGTGATGGGGATGCAGTAGACCCAGGTCTTCAAATGCATGGGAAGGTGTTCTCTGCAAATGCATGTTACCTTATTAATCAGACAGGCAGAGACTCGAAACAAAACGAGGTGCACAGGCTAAGAAAGAATAACTATGGCTTTCCCGGGATGTTATTAGCCCCCTGCAAACCCACAAGAATAAAAAGCAAAGCATTTAGAACTAACAAGGACCTAAGGGCACGGGTTGAAAATCAATTTCTAAAACTCAGTAACTTTTCTGCATATGCGTTTTCACCATGGAAACTTTTTTTTCAATCTGTCGATACAGTGAGAAGAGTTTATGAAAAATAGCTAAGATTAAACTGACAGTCACTCGGGCTCGTCCCAGTGATGGGCTGCAGCTGTTTGTATACCTGGGGCCTGCCACTACCCTTAAAGGGAGGGGGAGATAGTTCCCTGAAGCCCACAAAGGGCCGGGATTCTTTCTAACTGGGGCTGTAAGGAAGCAGTGTTGTATTGCTGTCTCATCCCAAGAGAGAACCCTCGTGACAGAACCAAGGTGGGCCATGAACGGGACCTCTGCTCTCTGGTTCCCCCAGGCCACAGTGAATTTTACCTGCCACCAGGGCTCTTCATGACAGAGCAGGAGAGGCCCAGCCTGGAGCCAGACACCCTGAGCTACCCATGCAACCCTAAGTGAGAAGGCAGTTTCCAGGGCCATGCTCTATCTTTCCATGGATGGACCCAAGGAGCCTCTGACAGCTAGAGGAAATTTTGTCCTGCTGGAAAGGTCCCCAACGGCCACTTGAATTGCATTTGGCCTCAGGTCTAGCCTTGCCCGCTGCACCAGGAGGAAGTCCCAGCACATTCAGTTCCATATACTGGGTCCGACTCGCAGGAAACAGGCACTTTGGTGAACCATCCTTTAACGGATACTGGCCTCATGTTCCTGCCCAAAAATTTGGCAAAGAGATCCCTCCCTCCCCAGAGTAGACTGCCAAATAACATTCTGCCTGCCAGATGCGTTCTCTTTGCAGAGCTTGAGATGGGACAGAAGACAAAACTAGTATCTATTACATCCCCACCCTCCCTTAACACTTCCATCCCCCACCTCAGATGCACAAAGGCAAGCCAGGAAGACCCGAGAATAGCTTCAGGTGACTGTTCTCAGGCATCGGACCCAGCATCACAGGAAACGTCCATCCTGAGACATGGACTGCCCCATCCTTGCATGCTCTGGCCCCTCATTTAAAGCAAAGACCCCAGCACACACAGCCCAGCACAGAAGGTTGATGGACATTGACCCAGAAGATCCCTGCTTGCTTCTTCATGGGCAATCCCCTGCAATTCTGTAAACCACCACCCGGGTACTCCCTGATGATTTACTTGGGTGACTCAGATCCTTCTGCCCACAGGCGGGGCCAACTCCTTTTGGGATATAGTGAAGGCTTCTAGACACCCACCTCTAGCCACAGGAAGGAGCCCAACAACCAAACCACCTTGAATTTGAACTGTAGGCCAGCTTGGCCTTAGCCACAGGACATTTTACTATATACTGTAAATCAGGCCAGTTGAGTGAGTGCTATTGCACCTCTACAAAAAGAGAGAGATTTTGTGGAGTTGTTTGGAAGGTTCTAGAGACGGTAGCCCCTGAGTCTTTGTGTCTGTAAATTTAGTCTTGAATGTCTTAGTGAAAAGAACTGACTGCGGTTCTCCCTAATGCTCTGCCTCTGCTGGGGCAGAGAAAGAGGCTTCCGTGTGACCCGTTTGCTGTTCAGAGAGTCACTGGGTGGTGGGGGGGAAGGGCAGAGGTCAAGAGGCTGGATCGGGCAGGGGAGCACCCCAAAGACTCTGGCCGGGATTCCTGGTCCAGATAGCACCTAGATGATTTCCCCCACCCCCATATCCCATCATTGAACTGTGGGTGGTGGGGGCGGGGAGGTCCCCCAGGGGAGGCTTCCTTCCGGGGAAGACCCCGCACCCCAGCGAGGGCCATCTCTGCCCTCACTGCACTGTGTTTCTGTGCTTTCATCTTTCTCTTCTCCTTTGGCCACAGGGCGACAGTCCCGGCCCAGTTCAGAAGAACCTGCACAACCCCATTGTACAGGTAGGTGTGTCCTCCCTGGCCTACCGCTGGCCACACCCTTCCTTCCCGGGGGCCTCGACATTCCCACACTTAGGCGGCTGGCAGAGGAATGATAACCAATGCCCTTCCCATGGGGTCTGGTGCTGGGGACACACCTCCCCAGGTCCTTCTGGGCCTGCCTCCCCACCCTCCTCTGCCATTCTGGCCCACAGAGGCTGCTGGCCCTGGCCACGGGCTGCACCCCGCACTGTGCGAAACTGGGATTCATTCTTAACATTTCTGTACCGCCAGTCAGCAGAGGAGGAATGTGCCTGAAGCTGGCGGTAGGAGGGGTCCCTGCGCTCATTAGCTGTCTAGTCTGGGGGCCCCACTGCTGATCAGTGCACTACTCGTCACCATCAGGGACGAGATTTCAAATGGGACATTCCGGGCCCTTCACCCGGAGGAGTCTCACCCACTAGCTGCAGGGTGAGGTCTAGAACTCGGGAGTTGCAAAGGTGCTTTGGGAACCACGAGTCCCAGAGTCCCAGAGTTATTTGCCCCCCACCCCGTCCCGTTTACTGAGAATCACTGAGTGGTCCCCTGGAAAGCTACCATCTTAAAGGAAGCAAACAGTGTTCCCCAGTGGCGTCCCGGGCTGTCGCCAATCCTGTCGTTCCAGCACCCTCTAGGGAGCTGCACTGCCCACTTTGGGAAACACTGGACACTTCACCACGCCTTTGAATGAGTAACAGCACCCTGTCCGCATAAAGCAGCACTTGGCAGTTTGCACAGACAGCACCACGCCCCAACCCGTCCCCCCGGATCTCCACCGTGGTGTCTCCCCTTTACACACAGATGAGCAAACAGCTCAGAGGGGCCAGTGTTCTCCAGGGTTCCATGGGTAATGGCATAATCAGGACCGAAAGTCAGCCCCAGCTTCCCCCACTCCCATTGCCAGTGGCCAGCTTATGTCCTGGACCTCTGTCATCCTTGCTCTTGGCTGATTCAGGCTTGGGGGTTCTTCCTTCCTCCTTTCTGGAACCGACCAGGCCCCTTTTCCACTACCCCAGGGACAGGAGCACCTGGTTCAGAGTGCATCCTCGCTCTTGCCAGCCGTCTATATGTAAGGGGCAGTTGGGGGGGTGGCGAGTATAAATGATAACAGCATCAGCACCACCCATCCCTTGTCAAAAGTTTGCTGTGCACCAAGCCCCGTTCTAAGGGTGTTTTCCTCCCTTTTATGCACCCTTGTGACAGTGTGTTTGTGTGTGTCAAGGGTCCCAGTGCCTACCCCCCACCCCACGCTGCCAGCCTCCCTCCTCCCTCCCCCATGCCTGCGCCCAGCTCAGTTTGCCTTTGTTCTTCTCCCTGGTGCCCCTGGCCCTGACTCCAACAGTCACTCGAGGATCTTGAAGACCAAAAACGGAAAAAAAAGAAAGAGAAGATGGGATTCGGCTCCATCTCGCGCGTCTTCGCCAGAGGGAAGCAGCGGAAGTCCCTCGACCCCGGCCTCTTTGATGGTACCGCCCCTGATTATTACATAGAGGAGGACGCGGACTGGTGATACCCGCCGCCCGGCGCCTGCGGCCCAGCGGGCGCGTCTGTGCGAGTGACCGTGCGTGCGCGCGCGTGGGGGCGTGCGTGGGGGGCGAGCGAGGCCGTGCGTGTGTGTGCGTGTGCGTGCGTGCGTGCGTGTGTGCATGAGTGCGTGGGCGCGCGTGGGGGGCCGGGTGGGGCCGGGCGCCCCCCAAGGAGGAGCGCCAAGACACGTGGGACCCCTCTCCCCTGCGTCGCCACCTCTGTAATTGATGTACATACTACAAACGTGTGTGACTCTGTCAACTCTTGTCTTCGGAGCGATACAGTTGTGTTGTTAACCTGAGTTCGTTTTGTTCTTCCATGTTTTGATTTTTTTCTTTTTTCTTTTTCTTTTTCTTTTTTTTTTTTGGTATGGTTCGTTGGGCTGTTGTTTTGTTTGTTTGTTCGTTCGTTTTCTTCCCACCCCCCCTCACCCCTCCCCACCTCCTCCTTTTTATGAAACTTGAAAACTTGAAGGACTGCTGTGTATTTGTAAATAACCAAACTCTTGTGCACTCTGTCCGTGTAAATGTCCCCTCGTCCTCTGCACCGCTACTTCTGGAGCCCGTGTCCCCGAGGATGTGGTCTGTTTCCCCCTGTGTCCCTCTCCCTGCCCCCCGCTGTGTGAACGTGTGGGATCAGACCCTGTTCTCAGGGTGTGCCCGAGTCACTTTAACCACAAAAAAAAAAAAAAAGCCACTGTCGTCGGGCGGGGGCCGCTGTCCACAGTCGCCCGCCTGGTCTGGGCTGGGTTGGTCCAAGGTCCGACGGTGGCGCTCTTATTTTCACGGCCTGCCAGTTTTTAAATTGCATTGCCGTTTCTTTCTTTATGGGGGAAAAAAAATGTTTCGTTTAATTTATTTGCACAGATGCAGAAAACATAGTCTATCTAAATTATTACATAAAATATCGGAATGTCTATTTTTCCATGGGGCGGGCGGGAGTCGGGGTTTCTGTTGTCTTTTCTCTGCTCATGCTGCTGCCAAACTGCACAACGAGGTCGAGGCTAGGGCGGCCCGGACCCCCCACCCCTCTGGACCGTTGGAGTACAAAGCTTGCTTCTTTCTGTTTCCCCCCCACCCCACCCCACCCCTGCCTGCTTGTGCCCTGGCCACCTTCCTGGCCGCCTTCCTGGCCACCTTCCAGGCCTTCCTCACTAGCTGCCGGCACTGCCGCGCTGACCTCCCGCCTCCGGCCGCCCCCGGAAGGGCCGCCCGCCCGCGGGTCTGTCTTTCAAGAGAGAGGTTGAACTCGGGCTGAGACGGCTGCCGCGGGTGCACAAGGGACCACCAGGTGGGTGGGCAGCCTGACATCCAGAGGGGCCTCACCCCTCACCGGGAGCCATCTGGCATCCTCCCTGCAGCTGTGCCCTCAGTCCGTTCTGCACTTGGGCCAGCAGGTGGCACGTGGGAGCTGCCCGGCCCCCCAGGGAGTGCCACTGGGGTCAATGCCCAGCTCCTGAGCCATGGCCAGCTTGGTCCCAGCCCGCTCACCTCCACTCTGAGGGAGAAGGACCGGGCGGGAGCTTGTACCCACTTGGGGAGCCGTATTGGCCCCTGAGGAGGTTTCAGCAGTGACGGAACAGTGTCCAGTGGTGTCCAGCGTAACGCCCAGGTGGCCGAGAAACCGCACACAGCGCAGCCGGGCCCTCCCGCGGGCCTGAACTGTCTCCCTTTGGATCTGTGAATCCCCCTCCTGCTCCACCTTAATTACTAACACAGCTCCATTCACACCACCCTCTAAACCACACAAGTTGTCTAATGGTGACGCTGTTTTCGGCTCTTAAAAAGAAGCAGGAAGACTTTTAAATGCTGGAGCCCCTTCGCTGGATGGCGAGGGTCTTTTTGTCCAAAGTCTCAAAACAAACCAGAAAACCCCAGCTGCTCCCTGCCATCTGACCGGCTAGGTTCGGGGGGCTTTGGCAAGCGGGTGGGAGTACCTCACAGGGATCTTGCTAACCTCCCCCTGGCTGTGCCGTCTCACTGAGCCTGGCGGTGAGCGGGAGCAGCTGGAGCCAGCATTTGGGCGGAGAGAGAGATTTTAGAAAATACTTTTCTCCTCGCCCCTCCCTCCACCTCCTGTTTGAAAACAAAAAAATTCTGGTTGGTTCTTATTGGTTTCAGTTTTTCCTTTTTTTTTTTCCCTTTACTTATGAGAAAACAAGATTGCAACCACTCCTGGTAATGATTTAGTAGTTCCTTTTCATTTCAGTTTTTGTAAATTAGGAGATAATTCTAAGAGTTACTGAAGGATGATTTATTTAAGAGAACTACGTCAAATAGCGAATGAGTTATGGGTAACATTAGATGAAAATGACCTTTCCCGTGGGAAAGGTTTCTCGAAGGCATGGATGCAAATATAAAATATTAAAAAAAATCTAAATAAAGCTTATTTTAAAATATGATTGAATCCTATGTTATTTGATTGCTTCTGTCCGGCTCCGGTGGGGGTCTGCACTCTGCTGGGAGGCAAAGCCCCGACCACCTGTTCTGGAATTCCAGAGCCAGGTCCCCAGAGGGTGCTGGGAGGGGCCGAGGAAAGCTGGCTGGATTCGGGACCCATCGAGGGGCTGAGGCTCGGCTGGCCTCCCAAACCTCTCCCCTGGGCCACCCCGTCTAAAATTTGGAGGCCCCGTGGGTCATGGGACTGCCCCTGGGCCCTGATGCCCCTGGTCCACTCAGCCCCTGTCCATCAGCTTTCATCTGCCCCCTCCCCCCTACCTCCCCATGCTCCCTTCAAAGGCCCAGGGGCTCCCGTGAGGTTGGGACCTGTATCTTTCTGCAGACCTCAGAAGGCCTCTGCATCGTCCCAACTTCCCACCCTCTCTGGGGCTGGAGAGTTTAAGAGAAACCAAGGGAGCCCCCAGACCGCCTTGATGGAGCCGGGCCGAGCCAGGCTTTTCCCAGTGACAACCATGGTGTGGCTCGGTTCCCCCAATCCCAGACTGAAGCATCACCCTCAAGCTCCACCTCCCAGCTTACAGACATCCTCTCCGGCAGCGAGTCCGAGGGAGCAGTGGCCAGTTAACTTCCCCAGACTAAAGCTCTGTGAAAGGGAGACTGTACAGGCATGTCAGGATAGCCAGGACCCAATTGGCGGGGGGGGGGGGGGGGGGGGGGCGGGGAGTGGGGGGAGGCAGGACCAGGAACTTTTCAATGGGACATTTATATCCCAGTGAAATTAGTAGTTCCTAAAAAACACACCAACCAGTGCCAGACCCTGGCTCCAAATGCTGGTGGAAAACCTTCCCTGGTGATGCTAGGATGCAGCCAGCATCAGGACCACTGGGCTAGTCTGAGGGCAAGTGGTCCAAGCACGTGCCCCTCTTTCCCCACTCCCCTGACCTCAGCAGACGTCACCAACCAATTACAGAGTTCTTTCTGCCCATCCGTGAACAGCTTGTGAATGCTTCATTATCAGAAGCCTCTGACAACCACCGCCACTCACCCAGAGTTGTCAGCCAGAAGAAGAAAACCGATTTATTTGCTGTCCCAACTAAGCTAGCCTTCCATATTAGAGAGGTGGGGAAAATTGCGGATTAAAGAGGAGTGACTTGTCCACATTCTTAGCTTTTCTGTAAGTCAAGGGCCAGGATTGAGTAAAAGGGGTTTACTCCAGTCTCTGTAGCACCACTCAAAGGCCACATTAGTTCCCGTGTTAAAAGACCTTGCTGCAAATGGTCCAACTTTAGGTGGCCCCTATTTGGCAGAAATTGTGCTAGGGCTCCAAGAGCTAGGGCTCCAGGGTACGGCTGCACAGGCTATGGAATGCGTCAGCTCAAAGAGCTCTCACCTAAGAATAGCACCCTGGGTTGTGCAGTGCACAGCCTGCAGAAATGTACTTGTCAGCCTTTCTGTGTGTTCTCCCTTCCCTGTTGGCAGGCTCCAGTCCCTGTAACCTAATAATATAATAACAAAAATAATTATCTAACATGTATTAAACACTTGCCTTAAACCAGAGTCCGTGCCATGTACCTTACGTGTATTAACTCTGTAAACCCTTCCAATGGCTTAGATTACGAACGGGAGAAAAGGATAAACAAACGGGTCACGGTCATGGAGCTGGTAAACTCAAACTAGAGTCAAGTGTGAGGACCTGGCCCAGTGTCAGCGCCCTGCCCCACAGTCACCACCGGGACCAGTGGTTTCCAACCACTGTCTACCAGCCTCTGCCGGTCGCAGATGGAAAGGGGTTGAGAGCTACTGGTCTGCGGGGTGGTGAGGAACTGCTGGTCCATCGACCACTGCAGGTTGGTCTTCAGGTGCAAGCATGAAATCACTGAGCTCTGAGCTCTGGGGACCAAGCGGGTTGGCATCATCTGTGCTGGAGCTGAGTCTGGTTGGAACTTCACTCTCCCCTTGCCCACTGGTAGCCTTGGCACAACCTGCCCCTGCCCCGCTGTGGGGACTAATGTGTTTTATCCCAGGCCCAGAAATGCACTCTCCGCACAGGAAAGCAGTAGGCCAGGCGGAGCAGAAAGGCACAGCTGTCCAGACACTCTGGACTGCCTCTGCTGGCCCTGCCTGGGGTCACTCCCTCTCCCCCACTTATGCACCCGAGATCTCACCAGAGGGTTTCACGGCTGTGTGCTTTATTCATCCTGGACCCCCGGGTTGTAGGGTAATTAATGGACTACAGCCCGCGGAGGTCATCCACCTTTGGACAATCTGGTGTAAATTTCCATATGGGCCAGGGGTGTGATTCAGTGGCAAAACGCATGCCTTGCATGTATGAGAACTGGGTTTGATCCCCAGTGCCACAAAATAAACAAAATGAAAGTATCTGTTGGGCGCCAGGGAGTTGAGTCAAAGGACTGGAGCACGTAGGGCCTGAGAGATAGCCCAAGGCTTAAGGTGCTTGCTTTGCTTGCAGCAGGTCCTGGTTCGATCCCTGGCAGCATCTGTGGTCCCCCAACACTGCCAGGAATGACCCCTGAGCAGAGAACCAGGAGCAAGCCCTGAGCACTTCTAGGTGTGCACCCCCCAAAAAAATGCACCCCAGCTTTTACAAGACTGGAGAGATGATTAGCAGGTAAGGCACTGCTTTGCAAGCCGCCAGTCTGGGCTCAATCCCCAGCAATATATATGGTCCCTGAGCACTGCCAGGAGTGAACCCTGAGCATTGAGCCAGGAGTAAGCCCTGCATATAGCCAGGTGTGGCCCCAAAACAAAAAACAAAAAGGGATGAAGAGCTGGAGCACATGCTTTACATTTACAGGTGGGTGCCCCACAAGGGCCTCTGAGCACAGATCCAAGAGTAGTCTCTGAGCACTGCCGCATGTGCCCCTCTCCCCTGGGTGGGGGGGGAACTCTGGAATCTAGACAGATGATTCAAAGGACTGGAGTGCTTTGTACTAAAATTAAAAAACTGACACATGGGCCCTTTGACCTATGACCATGAAAACCCCTACGACCAAAGCCCCGATTTCACAGCAGGGACTTCACAGATACCCCAGCTTACGTGCTCAGAATATGTAGCTCTTGAACTTTCTCAGCTCAGACCCTGCTAGGTGGGGGGAATCCTGCCGTGACACCCCGACTTCCTACCAGCTTTCCGTTCCCACTGAGTGCATTCGAGGGCTACCCAGGAGTTGAGACAATACATCATTAGAGCAGCGTAGATTCTTAATTTCCTATTATGAAAGCTATCCATAAAAATCTGATCAGGGGGCTGGAGCGATAGCACAGCGGGTAGGGCATTTGCCTTGCATACGGCCGACCCGGGTTTGATTCCCAGCATTCCATATGGTCCCCTGAGCACCGCCAGGGGTAATTCCTGAGTGCAGAGCCAGAAGTGACCCCTGTGCATCGCCAGGTGTGACCCCAAAAAGCAAAAAAAAAAAATCTGATCAGGATAGCTTGAAGGACCGGGGCACATCCTTTGTGGGCAGGGGTCCTATACTTAATCCCCAGTACCAAATGGTCCCTCAAGCACTTCCAATTTCTTTTTGGAGGTATAACTCCCCAGAATTTACAGATTACTTACTTAGGAGTCTGCTCTTGACTGTATGTTAGAAATGGTTTAAATACCCCCAACAGGGCTGGAGAAGTAGCACAGGGGTTCATGCACTCTCCTTGCATGCGGCCAAGTCAAATCTAACCCTGGCACTGCAGATAGTCTCCTGAACCCTGCTGGAGTGAAATCTGAGTGCAGAGCCAGGAGTAAGCCCTGAGCACCACCAGGTATGGCTTCAAAACCAAAAATAAAATAAGATAAACATCAAAGCATCTGAGAAGTGTCAGTCTACCAACCCCTCACTCAGCGTCTGAGTGAATGGTGGCTGTATGGGGGATCCACGTTCAATTCATAACAGATTTTGTTATGTAAAGGCACGTAGTCCTGGAAGAGATGTGGTGACTGAGAGCCCAGTTATTGAAAAATAGCCTAAGATGCTACCCTGAGCTTTTACACCCCCAACCAAGTGAACCCTTTAGGACCCCAAGAGGATTTAGCTTGCGAGAGGTCAAAGAGATGCTTCAGTAGTTAGGATGCATGCCTGGATTTGATCCCAGCATTACGAGACCTCCCGAGCATTACCAGGCACAGCCCTGGAGGCCCCTGGGCACTGCCAGGGTGGCTATAGTGGTCCCCAGTACCACAGAGGCTGAGCAGCACTCCATCCACGAACCATCGATTGAGCCTCTGGCCTGGTTGGCCCAGAATCACCGGGATAGGCCCGTGTCCCTGAGCATCATTTGTGATGCTCTATTCCTCCCCTGGCAAAAAAAAAGAAGAAGAAGAAGCACAAGTCAACTCTGAGAACACTGGGCTGTGCTTCCTGGGAAGGCAGGAGCCCCAGCACCACACGTGCTTCTGAATCAGAGTCCCTAAACTGCTGAATGACTGCGCGTCTGTGCTTCTGTTTCTTAGTGTGAGGACTGATGACTTTCCTAGTTGGTGACCAGTGAGTCGCCATTAATGGCACCAATACAAGAGACACAATCCAACCACGCCCCATGCCACTGGTGGGGCCAAGCGGGGCCAGATAATCTCACCGGGCTCTGGTCCTGCATGATTCCAAGCAAGTCGCTCAACTCTTGAGTCTTGGGGTTCCCATCCCAGGGAGGGGTGTCCTAACTCATCACTCGTCCAAGGGAAGGGCAGGCCCCAGCCTGTGTTCCCCAGGACCTGTGAACAGATAGGTCCAACCAGAGGTAGGAAAAATGGTGAAGTGGCTTGACACATTTTCTGAGCCACACAAGACTATTAACAGGTCCCCTAGGGGTGGGGCTGGGAAGTCAGGGCATCCAGCTGTGCAAGCCTGACATCTTCTGAGAAATTCCAGCCCAGACCCGAGCAACATTACAATGGGAAAGGCTCTTGCCTTGCATGCAGCTGTGGAGGTTCTACCCACAGCTCCATGTGGTCCTCTGAGCCCCATCAGGAGTGATCCCTGAGCACTGCTGAGTGTGCCCCCAAAATAAAACAGACGTCCCAGTCCTCAGAGCCCGGGCTCCATGCAGGTGTTGCTTAGTGAGGGAACCCTCTGCCTCCGTGCAGGGCGGGTCTGAGGTGCTTGCCAGTACCCTCTGGATTTTGTCACTTGGAATGCAAGTGCAGACATACTCTCTGCCGTGGTTGGGGCTGGGAATTTTTGAGCAAGAGAAACAACCAGGCTCCCTCAGCCAACCAAGCTTCTTGAGGCAGAAAGCTTCAAGGACCATAGGGTGACCCATTTATAAGGAGGCAAGTGACAGCACTCAGAAGGATATTGGATACACTCTGTAGAAATTCACCCAAATAATCCTCGCAAACCGTCTGCATAAATACAGTTCTCATCCCAGTTTTACAGATGCGCAAAAGCAAGGCAGAACAAAGTGATGTTCTCGCCCCAAACAGGCTGGAGCCCCCGTTTCCGGCATCGCTGCTGTTGCTAGGAGATCCCCAACCAGCCCCTGCTCCCCACCATCACCACCACGCCCTCCCCCCATTTCCACTTTTAAGATTACTGACCAACAGGCGGTTCCAGAGAACTTGAGGATACGTTCACTAAGCAAGTCCTGTGCACACCAGCGATTTGGACCTCGGTTTTCCCAAGAATAAGATTTTCCAAGAATAAGATTCTCTCATAGACAGAGCGGCTGGACTTAGCAAGGCTTTGCAAACTATACTAGTGAGGCCTGGGGGGTGGGGTGGGGGGAGGAAGGGCATCTCTCGGGGTTCTCTTGCTCTTGGCTGCACCAACAGGGAAGACCCTGGCAGGCATGGCTCAGCCCTCCCACCCTCCGGAAGCCCTGCCCTCATCTATTCCACACTGACCCATGTCAAGGGTCCCCAGAGGATTAGGGGAGCAGAGGGGGAGTGGGCAAGAGAAAAAGAAAAGAGAAGGTCAGAGTGGATCAGTGGTTGTCGGGTCTGACCAAGCCTGGCTTTAAGGACACAGACTCCCGGGCTCTGCCTCAGCGGGAAGGTTTTTGTGGCAAGAACCTGGGATGTGTGTAAACGGTTGAGCTCCCCAAAGAGGGCTGAGGGCGGCACCTGGTCAGGCGCTTTAGCCCAGATATGCCATGGAGAAGCTTCCAGAAGGAGCCACAGAAGGATGGTTGAGGGGACAGTGGCCAGAGGACCAGGGGGGCTGGCTCGGTGAGCTTTGCATTCCCAGCTCACCTGGGGGCGCTCAGCCAAGAGGTGGGAGAGCCACAGTCTGAGTGTGACATTAGTCCCCCGGCCCCACCTGACCCATTGGAGGCTGAGGTTGTCCTGGCCCAGGCCTGGGGTTGGCAGCATCCTAGGACACTCCCCTAAGAAGCCCCAAATTGGGAGCAAGGCTACCTGGGTCATGCTCTGAGAAGCAGTCCAGAGTGGAGCTGCCGCCGAGGGGCCCAGCAAACACCTGGCCAGCACCCCCAATCCGGTCCCACCAGTCCTGCACTTGTTGTGCATGGCCAGGTCTCAGCTTGGCAGAAGACTTGCTGTGTGACCACAGGGAAGAGTAGCCCTCTCTGAGCAGCAGGCTCCTCAGGCAGACCGGGACAATGGTCACCCACTGTGCCCGAGGAAGCTTCCATGTCTTGGGCGTCTAGGCATCTCCTCTGCCCCACGTGCTACCTTCCAGCCTGAAGCTCTACTTCCTTTCATTCCTTTTTTTTTCTTTTGTTTTTGTTTTAGGGCACACCACACAGTGCTCAGGGCTTGCTCCTGGCTCTTCACTCAGGGATCTTCCCTGGCAGGCTCAGGACCACATGGGGTGCCAGGGGTAGAATCTTGGCCATGTGCAGAGCAAGAGCAAATGCCTTACCCACTATATTTCCATTTAAGCTGTATTGGGCAAAGGCTCCGCAATGCCTCGGCAGGTAGGATGTCTCTAAGCTCCCTCCAAGGGACCCAGGCTGCTTCCAGGACCCCAGAGGGCCAGCTGCCTCGGGTCTCCTGCTGCCTGCTCCCACCCTTGAGCAGCCACTCCTGCTTGCTATCCCTCCATTCTTTCCCCCACCCTGACCTTTAACCTCTCTGGCCTACAGGTTAATGGTTGGAGGCCAGGCACGCACCCCTAGAAGCTGAGTAGGTTGGCAACATTCATGGCAGGACACAACCATCACCGTTTTGAGCCTGGCTTCTGCCCCAGCAGAGGGGCCAGTGTTCAGGACATAGAGCTTGGGCCGACCCCCAGGTCCAAATTACAATCCTGTCACTCACTACCTGAGAACTGTAGGTCAATTACTTTAAAAAGAAAAAAAAAATTGTCTGTGCCTCAGTTTCCCTACCTGTTCACTCGGGACAACAAAGAAATCACATCAGAGGGCAGCTGCTGGGATGAAGCAAGTTCAGGCACGAACCAGCTGGACTGGGGCAGCAGTGAATGTTGGCCTTGATGATGATAATGATCAGAACAAAGATCTTCTTCAGGTCCCCACTCTGTCCTTGAGGCAGGCAAGCAGGCCCCTTTGTGCAGGTGCAAAGACCGAGGCCCAGGTAAGTCAGCCAAGCGCCCAAGCCAGCAGAGCCAGCCCCAGAGAGGAGGTAAGAGTGTCGGAGCTGAGAAGGCTCAGGGGCCTCCCGCCCTACCCTGGCTGTGCTCTTGGCCAAGCCAGGCAGCTCTGGCTGTGCTGGGTCTGGGTCCCCGGACTCCTGACACCCAGGCCAGTGCTCTAAGAAGCCACAGGCCCCTCTTCCCCTGATTTGGTGAGGTGGGGGTGGAGGAATCCGGGTCAGTAAGTTTTGGAAACAGTGCTCAGCTTCTGCCACCCTTAGAGATGACCCAGCGCGCCATCTAGAGGCCGGGGGACGCTCTGCAGAGAAGAAAAGTCCATTTTTCTCCTGCAGACCCACGCCTTTTGCTGTTTTTTTGGGAACCCAATCTGGGAAACATCAGGACCCATGACTTCTTGGCGCCCCTTTCGTCCAGGTAGTTCATGTTTCAGGCTAGCCACTGTTTCTTGGGAGACTCCCCAAAGCATATCTCATTGCTGACATCTTTTGGCCACGGGAATGCCCTTGCGGCATGTGTGGGGCTTAAGAAGGGGGTAAGCTAGGGCAAGAGCAGGCGGGTGTGGACATCTCTTCTCACTGAGTACCCCTTGGCTCTAAAGAAACCCAAATCAGGAACATCCATTGAGCCCCTCAGGTTGGCTGAGGAATGTCCGTGCCAGGGATGCAGGGGGTGGGGGGAAGGGGGTGGGCTTTGCCCAGGTCCCAGGGGAGGACAGAAGTCAAGTCCTTTGCTGAAGGACCCTGAGATGTTGGCCAGAGGGGTGGCATGAAAGGGGCCTGTCCCTTGTCAGGACATCTGTCCCCGCCTGCCCGACAGCAGCTTCACATGGTCTCAGCACCCTCCCTGGGACACATGAGCAGGCCCTGCTGGCAGTGAGGTGTTTTTTGTTTTGTTTTGGTTTTGACTGCAGAGATGACATCAGCCACCCTGTGAAGTTCTCACCAACCTCACATGCTTGTGTGCTATCCTCTCAGTCTGACTGAAAGGAGACAGGCTCAGAGAGTGGCAAGGAAGCAGCGAGGAACAGGACAGAGTTAAGAACCAGGGTTCAGGGGCTGGAGCGATAGCACAGTGGATAGAGCATTTGCCTTGCATGCAGCCGACCCGGGTTCGAGTCCCAGCATCCCATATGGTCCCCAGAGCACCGCCAGGAGTAATTTCTGAGTGCAGAGCCAGGAGTAACCCCTGAGCATCGCCAGGTGTGACCCAAAAAGCATAAAAAGATTTTTTTAAAAAAGAACCAGGGTTCACTTGGGACGGTGGTGGGGGTTGGCTGACCCCGGTGAGGGAGGATGGAGAGGGTAGCACTGTAAGTATAAAGCAGTGATATGGAATGTGCTGTAGGCCACGTTGCCTTGATGAAATTGTGAAGGGTGTGAGGGGAACTGGGGGCCAGGATCAGGGAGAGCCATGGAAGTGGGGAGCACATGCCTTGCATGCACCAGAGTCTGAATTCAATTCCTGGCACCTCATGTTTGCCCTGGTGGCCCCCAGCACAGCCAGGCTCAAGCTCCAAGCTGTCAGGCTTGTACTACTGGGCCAAGCGTCACCCAAGTTCCCACGCCCCCCCCCACACACACACCCCTGAGCTCTCCTGGGCAGTCCCTATGAAGAAGGAATTGGGGGCTGATATACCATCACTTATACTGTAACTACCAGGAAAGCTGAAAGTCTGGAGCCTCCTAGGATGCAACCCATTTCTTTGGAACCAGAGATCTGTGTGGAGGGAAGCAAGGAGGTCAATACTTTAAAAAAAAAAAGTCATTTAGGGAAGAAAATGGACTCACTTGTCCTCAGATGCTGGCCGGTATGCAGCAGCTCTGATTGAACTGGTTCCAGAAGGATGTCGACCAGCAGTGAGCAAACTACGCTGTGAGTCCCATAGCCACCTCTGGGTGCTGCAGGCTGCATTCTCAGAGAAGCCAAAGCCAGGCCAGGGAGATGTTCAAAGGGATGAGCACATGCTTTGCATATGGGAGGCCCATGTTCTCTCCTGGGCACCACACAGGTCCCCCCCCCCCCCGCCATGCCCCCAGCACTGCAGGGAGCAGTCCCTGAGCACAGAGCCAGGAGTAACCCATGAGCACTGTTGGGTGTGGCCCAAACTTCTCATCCCACACACACACCAAAAATAAAAAAGGTAAAATGTGGGGCTGGAGTGGCAGTACAGTGGGTAAGGCAAGGCAAAACTGGCTTGGGGTTTTCTAGCCTGGACATTGCCTGGTGGCCTCTTAGTTGTAAGAAAGGACCCATGAGGCCAACCCTCTTCATGTGCAGGGAATGAAATAGATCTTGCTCATAGACGTCATATCTGGTCCCAGCCCCGCAGGACCCCACACGTGCCCGGGACCTCGACGGGAGGCAGCTGAGGAGCCTCTTGCAAAGGAGGGAGGTGGGTGGGGCAGACCCCAGAGCAGGCCCCGACCCACAGTCACAGCCCACACAGCCTGGCACAGGGAAGCAGGCAGGGTTAAGCTGGAAAGAACCTGAGGGTGTCCCGAGTTCCTGGGGGAAGGGGGGAAGGTCGCTGAAAGGAAGGGGGACTGAAATTGGGGCCCGAAGCCCTAGCAGAGTGGGGCTCTCACACCATAGCCCTGCCCTGGCTTTGCCCCACAGCCTTGTAGATGCAAATTCAAAGGTTGCTGTTCTCAACCTCTCAGGCCTCTCCCGGGAGCCATCAGGATGCATGACCAGAAAAAGGGCAAGATGTGCGGGTGTGCGGAGGCCGGCAGTTCACAGGAATTATACCAGCTCCATACGAGAAAGCAGTGACGGTGGGCCGGAGTGATAGTACAGCGGGTAGGGCACTTGCCTCGTATGCAGTGGACCTGGGTTCCATCCCTGGCATCCCATATGGTCTTTGGTGCCTTCCAGGAGTAATTCCAGATTGCAGAGCCAGGAGTAAGCCCTGAGCACTGCCAAGTGTGGCCCAAAAACCAATAACAATTTTTAAAAAAGAATGCAGTGATGGAAAGGATTGTAGAGCTGAAGCTTTTCCAAGCTTCTGCCCGCTGGGTGGTGTGCCAGGGCATTCTCCCGTCAGCTCTGGGCATTGCTCCACAGCTGCATCCCAGCCCACAGCCCTCCACCCCAGCACCCATGCTCTGCCTCCTACTCTCTGTACCCGAACCCCGGCCACCCCAATCCAGCCCCAGCCACCAAGTGGGTATGAGGCAGGAGCATCATTAGGGCAAGCTGGTATATGCAGGGTGGGGACTGAGTACCTTGGCACAGACAGACACCAGGAGCCTCAAGTTCATGGGGCACATGTGTGTCTATGTCAGCTCTGTACTGCAGGCCTGGGCCCCGGGAATTTCCATGTCTTTGGCTCTTCAGCCCATCTGTCTCTGTCTCTGTGTCTCTCATGCTGATTCAGACGAGGCTCTTCCTTGCTTCATCCTTGCTGCCTGGTTCAGCGTGGGTCCCTGGTCCACCCACTGGCCAGTCTCCAGCCAGTTGCCCTACTCCTTGCCCACGCTCTGTGCATGGCATGAACGTTGGAGAGAGGAGTGACTGGCATGGACTCTTCCATCCTCGGAGGCAGGATGCCTGGGTGGGGTCCAGCTCCTCTACCAGATCTCTCGGGCCTCTATTTCCCTTCTTTGAAAGGGGTTCTGGTCCTTTCAAAGGGTCCTTGAAAGGAGTTCTGGTCCTTGGGGGGAGGCCAAGCGAGACCTCAATCTCTGTGGGACTCTCCAAGTGGACCATGTTCTTATTTTTTGCTGGGTACAAACTGAACAGAGCAAGTCAGGGCTGGTCTGGGAGAAAGGAGGTAGAGACGGCTTTACTCAACCCCTCCACAAACTGCATTTCACTGTGTCATCACCACATGCTATTCTAAAGTGATTCTGGCACTATTTTCAAAAGCTTCACCTCATGGTGATATCCTGAGAGACAGTACAGAGGTGCTAGCCTTGCTTGACGCCAACTCCCGGTCCAATCCCTGACACCCCCATATGATTCTCTGAACACTTCTAGGAATGATCCCTGAGCACAGAGCCAGGAGTAAGCCTTGAGCGTTGCCAGGTGTGCCCCCCACCAACCCCACCAAAGAAGCCCATGATATTTCTGCAGTAAAATATGTCAATGCCAGCTTATAGCATCACACATGGCATTGAACACCACCAAGAACCTGGTCAGGTAATCAGGATCCCAGGTGCCCTTTGTGGTAAGGTGTTTGTACAGACTCACCCCGGCAGTGCCCATAGACCAGGAGGCTGATGGGTGAATAGCGAAGGGGAAATCAGCCAGGGCAAAGTGGAAGAAAGCAGTCCCTGAAGGGGCTCCCTCACTACATCTGAAATAAAATCAGAAAATGTCTCAATCTGAGATAAAAGATACTTTCCAATGCATTATGAGCCTCCCCCAAAGGAATATATATCTCTAGGGCTCTCGTATTCAAAACCCAACAGCAGTATCAGCAGTAAGGTCTTACCAGAACCGACACGGTGAGACATAACCAGATGCAGAGGGGTGTCAGAACATCTGTCCCCACCTGGCGGGGATGCCACACTGAGAGCAGGGCAGTTGACAGGGGAGTGAACTTGGGGGATGCAGAAGTGAAGGTGCAGAACCTGAGATTCTCTGTTCACCAAGCACCCCTCTGGGGTGGGCGAAGTTGTCCCTGGTCCCAGGTAGCCAGCACCCCCATCTCTTCTGCACCCCAGCAGAGCAATATGAATCCTGTCAGGAGGGAAGCATCTGCCATGTCGACCCGCAGGATTCCGTAAGATCAGATGCCAGTGCACCGTGCACAGAATCCGCAAAACTAACAGGAAACCGAGACCCTTCAAGGTCTTCTCAGATCTGGGAACTATCACTGACAACCCTCAGGGAACTTGCCAATCCCCAAAATCAGGATACATATCCACACCAATATCAGGAAATGCGGGCAATACTTAAAGAAATTGGAGATCAAGGCAAGAGAAAACAACCAGAGACTATCTGAAAAGATGAGGGAAATGTTTAAAAGAACCAAACAGAACTTTTAGAAATTAAAAAAGAAATAGTGAGTGGGCAGAAGATGTGTTTGCGTGGCAGAGCATGAGCCTTGCATGGGTCAGGTGCTGGGTGTGGTCCCCAGAGTAAATAGCTAAAAGGGAAACTTAAAAGGCTAGAATTGAGTCTAAGGAAATTGCCTGGAATGCAACGCAGAGCCATCAGTTGGTAAAAAGCTGCATAGGAGAATTAAGGCTTTCTGGCCCATGGCACTGGCCACTGGCCACCGTGATCATGTAAACATATTTGAATCAATTAAAATTCAATAAAATTGAAACCTCAGCTTCTAAGTTGCAGAGCCCCATTAAGTTCTCATGGTCACATGTGACTAACAGCTGTTGTGTTGGATGGTACAGACCAGAGAACATTTGCATCATCACAGAAAGTTTTGTTGAACAAAATTAGAAAAGAAAGAGAAGAGAGAGGGTTGCACAGGCCAACTTTGACAGAAGTGGGAGTCTGACGGACAGTGAGCAGAACAGAGTGAGGAAGACATAGTATTTTAAAGAAACAGTTGCTGACAGTGCTCCAAAACCCACAGGCAGGAAGCAAAATTGATATCAATCAGGATTTTTTAAAAAATATGTATTGAGGGGGACTGGAAGATAGTACAGTGGGTAGGGTTTTGCATTGCACTCGGTCCACCTAGGTTTGATTCACAGCATTCCATATAGTCCCCTGAGCACCGCCAGGAGTAATTCCGGAGTGCAAAGCCAGGAGTAACCCCTGTGCATCACCGGGTGTGACCCAAAATGCAAAAAAAGAAAGGGTTATTAAATATATATATATGTATATATATGTATATATATACATATATAGGTAGGGGATGTAGTGTGGTATTAAGTGCTTGCCTTGCCTATGTGAAGCACTGAGTTAAATCCCAAACACCGCCAGAGAAAGAGAGAGAGAGAAAGAGAGAGAGAGAAAGAGAGAGAGAGAGAGAGAGAGAGAGAGAGAGAGAGAGAGAGAACAAAACCAGGGAATATGAAAAGAAATCCACAGGCTCATCACCAAGACGTGATTCCCCACATCACAGAATGCCAAGGCCAATGAGACAAGCCTAAAAGTTATATCGGAACAATTAATACTGGCAGCTCATGTCTCTTTAGCAGAAATGGAAATGTAGACAATGGACCGATGTCTTCCAGGTGCTGAGATGGATTGCCTGTCAGCCTAATGCTGCAGACCCAGCAAAACTCTTTGATGAACGAAGGGGAAATGCAGGCTCGTGTCAGAGAAAAGTTGTAAGAGCAACCACCAAAATACTTTTAATCAGGGGAACTTTTAAGTCATTCCCCAGGAAAAAGGAAAACTACTAGGAAAGCAGTTTTAGTGAGTGTGGCTGCGTGTCGGTAAAACTTGGTTTAATGGGCCAAGGAAACAGAGTGGGTAAGGGAGTTGCCTTTCACACAGCGACCTGGGTTTGGTCCCTGACCCTCCACAGGGCGCTGCCAGAAGTAACCCCAAAGCCTTGCCAGGTGTGGTCCCAAAACAAACAAAACAAAAATGTAAAGAAACAGCTTTATTCAGTAAGTAGAGGCCAGGGATGTGGCTCGAGAGGTAGAATACATACCTTACACGTGCAGTCCCTGGCACTTCATGAGCCCTGACCCAGGCACCTCAGGGTGTGCCCCATGCCCCACTGAGGGAACGTGTAGAAAAGAATTGGGCCTGTGGGCCATAGTTTGCCTCTTCGGGCCCAGTCAAGGAGCCTTGGGGACTCGTGTGTGTGATGGTGGGGGAAGAATACAGCATGTCTCTCTCTCTCTCTCCCTCCCTCCCTCCCTCTCCCTCCTTCCCTCCCTCCCTCCCTCCCTCTCTCTCTCTCTCCCCCTCTGTCTCCCTCTCTCCTCTCTCTCTCTCCCTCTCTCCTCTCTCTCTCCCTATCTCTCTCTGTCTCTACCTCTCTCTCTCTACCTCTATCTCTACCTCTCTCTCTCCAAAGCCACCGGATCCTCCTGGTGCTGGAAGGGCCCAGGGTGCCCTGGGCTCTGTGGAAGCCCCGCCCTGGCGCTGACTGTCACCTGAGTTGGTCCAACTCTCTCGGGAGAGACCGTGACTGCAGTTGTGGTTGCTGGAGTCCTGGGCAAGCAAGCTGGCCCCAGAATGATGGCATTTTGGAAACTGCTTTTAATTAATGGTTCACGGCCCCCTCAACTGCCCCCATCCTCTGTCCTTTATCACACTGCCTGGAGCTCAGTGCCGTGGCGGGGTGCGGGAGGTGAAGGGGATAGCGCTCTTTTCTCAGAAACTGAACTTGTGGTTCGCTCACATGAACCCAGTGTGATCTCTGGGCTTTCCACCAGCCTGGATGCCATAAAATTTTTGAAATAAAGAGCCAGTACTTTTCACAGACCTGAGGCCTATTAGCTCTAAGACAACCCCAAAACACAAATTGCCACAGCCACTGGCACTCACATTCAAATACATATACTCACACATGCACACACATTCAAACACACTGCACACTGACACACATGCACTCACATACTCACGTTCACACATTATCCCTGTATACCCCCTCACGCACTCACACATACACGCTGTCCTGTACACTCACACAAACTCACATATGCATATAGTCTATACACTCACACACTTGAAAGTAAACATACTGTCCTGTACACTCACAGACACACTCACATGTACGCTCACATACACACTCACATGTATGCACATTATCCTATATACTCACACAGACACACATATACACATTATCTTGTACACTCACACACTCACATGTGTACACTGTCCTGTACACTCAACACGCACTCGCATGTACACATACCATCCTATACACTCAACACACACACATGTACACACACTATCCTATACACTCAACACACACTCACATGTGTACACACTGTCCTATGCACTCATACATAGGACACTTACATGTGCACACACTGTCTGTACACTCACACACACACTCACATGTACACACACCGTCCTGTACACTCACCCATCACAGAAGCTTACTTACAGTTTTTCTTGGTCCACTTATCTGTGTTTCCTCATCACCCCTCTCTCTCCCTTGCTTCTTGTCTCCTTTGCTCCCTCTGTTCCAGACCCCTTCTATCTTGGGGAGACATCACGACCCACAGATAGCCAGATAGCCCCTCCCCTGCAGCCAGGATCAAGCTGGAGGGAGCCTGAGGGGGAACCATGCATTTCTGGTGGGTTCAGCAGGAAGGTCTGGCTTCCCTCCCTCAGCACCCGAGCTAAACTCAAGCTAAACTTTATCCCAGGAAGACAATGGGTGGGGGGCAACTATTTCACATTTCCAAGCGTGCCCCAAAGCACCCCAGCCTGAGGAGAGGGGCCTTAATACCCAGCTAGAGCTATTCTCGACCTAGAACCCACTGGAGCTTCTTCTGAGTTTTCAATATGAATGATATGCACGGTGACCAAGGAAGATATACAGATGGGGAAACTGAGGTTTGGCACAGCAGAGAATTTGCTCTAAGTCAAGGTCAACTTGTTTTCCCAGTCTCCTCTTGTAGGCTTGTGCAAATGGACAGGGTGGGCTGGGTCTTGGAATCTGGAGTAACTGGCATCTGGGCAACCATCACCTCTCAACTTCCCAGAGGCATGGACCAGACAGGACCCAGCTACAGGCACAGACAAAGGTTGTTCTCACGGTTAGGCCACTGCCTGGAGCCCTGCTGGGCCCGGGGCAGGGGGCAAGGCTGCTCTTCCTTGCTCGGTGTCCGAAGGCACAGAGGGACTCCAGGCTGTGCTGCCAGAGCCTGTGTGGAAGTTTTGGCCAAGCTGGTCTGAGGGATGAGGGTGGTCCCCACTGGCAGAGTCTGCAGCACTCACGCAGGAAGAAAAGCAGTGGGGGGTAGGAGCGTTGTGACGTAAAGAAGTCGGCATTGTGGCCTTGCTGCTCTTTCCGTTTCAAAAACAATTGCAGAGAACTGCAAAAACAGAAAGCATGCACACCCTCAGAAATGCCTGTATACATGCAACTCTCTCTCTCTCTTTCTCTCTCTCTCTCTCTCTCTCTCACACACACACACACACACACACACACACACAATCACCCACCTTTCCTTTTCAGAAATAGACTTTCAACAATCATTCATCTGTTACTAAATGTGAAATACATGCATCTACATGCATGATCATAGTTTTATGTCTTGTCATATATGTTATTTGTAGAGCACAATTCCATCGGGACTGCCTTATATTTCATGTTGTTCTTTTTCACTGGTCACTAGTCTGTGAGCATTTTTTCTTGCCAAAAGTATTCTTCTGGTACAGATGCTTCGCTTAACCATTTATATCCCAACACACAAAGACAAGCACATCATTTTTTCATCTAGATGCCTATCAATATCCACTTGAGCTGCTTCCTGGTTTTTAATTTTTTCCAATTGTTTTCATCCCCAATGTTCCCGTGTTTATGATGCAGCTTCACTGCAACATAAGAATAGAACACAGGGTGGGGAAGTGACCTCCTTCTTCCACACTCAGCCCCTGGAAACCTCTGCATGCATTCCGCATCCTGGGCCTGACCGCAGGACCCAACACGGCAGATCAACCATCCTGTTGCTCTGACCGTTTGTCCAATGCAATAGGAGTGGAGCGGAGGCTCATGGGATTTGTGAGATTGTCTTCCACAGCCTTTTTTTTTTTTTAATGCAGGAGTACTGCTATTTACTCAGCCACTGATTAAGCTGACTGAAGCAGGCATGATCTCCACATTACTTTTTAAAATTTTTTTAAATTAAATATCCATGAGATAGACCATTACAACGCTGTTCAGAATTGGGTTTAATCATACAATAGTCCAGCACCCATCCCTCCACCAGTGTACATTTCCCACCACCAATGTCCCCTGTTTCCCTCCCCCACCATCCCCAATACCCCAGCCCCCAGCCCCAGACTCCCTCTATGGGAAGCACTTTCCTTCTCCCTCTCCCTCTCCCTGTCCCTCTTTCCCTCTCTTTCCCTCTCTTTTCCTCTCTTTCTCTCTCTCTCTCTCTCTCTCTCTCTCTCTCTCTCTCTCTCTCTCTCTCTCTCTCTCTCTCTCCCCCCCCCCTTTGGTGTATTATGGTTTGCAATACAGATACTAAGAGGTCATCGTGTTTGTTCAGGGCATACAGTGTATTTTTTATCTATATTTTTTAAAAATTTTATTAGTGAATCACCGTAAGGTAGTTACAAACTTATGAACTTTCATGTTTGCATTTCACTTACATCCCTCCAGCAGTGCCCATTCTCCTTCACCAATGTTCCCAGTATCCCTCCCACACCACCCCCACCCCAACCCCCCACCACCCCACCCTGTCTCTGCAGCAGGGCATTCCCTTTTGTTCTCTCTCCTGTTGGGTGTTGTGGTTTGCAGTAGAGGTATTGAGTGGCCTTCATGTTCAGTCTACACGCAGCTTTCAGCCCGAGTGGGTCCTCCCAACGTCCTCTACTAGGTGTTCCCTTCTCTATCTCAGCTGCCTTCTCCCCCAGCATGTGAGGCCAGTTTCCAAGCTGTGGGGCAGACCTCCTGGTCCTTATCTCTACTACTCCTGGGTGTTAGTCTCCCACTCTGTTACTTTATATTCCATATTGGAACAAAAAGGCTGGCATAGCTTTTTTAACTGGGTGGCAACTTTGGGTTGTCCCATGGTCTTGCTTGTCTGTGGGATTTCCTTGCACCTGTGTTAGTGTCTAAGCAGCCTGACTGGGGCTTACTGAAGCAGACCATGGGTGATGTGGGTGGGCAGCGTTTATTCTGGATCGCTGCTCGGAAATGGGCACAATGTGTAGACATGAGAGGCTGGGACTCCATCAGGAAGATCCATTACCCATGGTCCCACGATGCCATGGTCCCACGAAGAGACACCCCCAGCACACCCACTGCATCCACCCAGAGGTCTTGATGGAACACACTGGTCCATCCTCCCCGGGGCCAGGGGGAGAGCGGGACGGGAGGAGCGGCCCGCGGTGGCAGTGTGCAGGTGTGTGCTTGGCTCCCTGGGCATCTGTGTGTCCCAGAAAACTGTCACTGGACCCGCAGCTGCTGCCTGGCGGTGTGCAAAGTGGTTCACATTTCCCTTCTGTGTCCTTTGCATTTTCCTTCCGGATGAATGTTTGGCAATCGTTTTCTTTGGAGGAAACAGAGGTGATTTTTTTTCCTCCCCAGTTTTATTTGTGAAGACTTTTATTATTTTATAACTTCATTAAGCCATCAGTTTAGTTACAGACATTCAGTATTCCAACACCAGTCCCACCACCATTGCTCCTTCCCACCACTGTGATTTCTAATTTTCCCAACCACCCGTTAGGCCCGCCCCCAGAGCAGGCCCTCAATAATTTATTTTATATTTCTTGTTGTAAATAATCTGCTAAAAAGATGATCAAAAGATGTTTCCTTAGAAGAAAGGTGGTGATGATTGCTGTATCTCGCCATTGAGCCCTGGTGTAAGAGATCGCTAAGACGTTGTTACAGGTGAAGCTTCCGTGTTTATATTCTGTTCGTAGAGATTAGTTGTCTTCTGCACTGCACCACCCACCCTGGTGTGCTACTGCCGGCTTATCAGTGTTGTAAAGTTTGAAATGTCGCGTGCCTGCATTGGGACACCCACTCCAGGGTGTCAAAAATTGTTAAAGGGTGATACAGCTGGAGTTAAATCTTTAACTGGGTGGTGTACCTGGGCCTCTCTCATACACCACTTCTTACGATGAAGGCAATTAACTTTGGGGCATGTCCGTGACTGCTGGGGTTTCAGAGGTGATTTTTTTTTATTTTTTATTTTTTTGCTTTTTTTTGGGTCACACCAGGCAATGCACAGGGGTTACTCCTGGCTCTGCACTCAGGAATTACTCCTGGTGGTGCTCAGGGGACCATATGGGACGCTGGGACTCGAACCCGGGTCGGCTGTGTGCAAGGCAAACGCCCTACCCACTGTGCTATCACTCCAACCCCAGGTGATTTTTTTTAATCCACTCAAATGAAACAAGAGACACTTGGGCTCTTTATATATATATTTTTTATTTTAATGAATCACTGTGAGACGGTTACAAACTAACAAATTTTTGAAATTACATTGCAAGCTACTGAGAGTATGGAGCCCGCACGGCAGAGCCTGGCAAGCTACCCGTGTGTATTGGATATGCCAAAAACAGTAACAATAAGTCTCTCAATGAGAGACGTTACTGGTGCCTGCTCGAACAAGTCGATGAGCAACGGGATGACAGTGACAGTGACGTTTCCATCAATGTTCAAGTACCCATCCCTCCACCAGTGCCCATTCTCCACCACCAATGTTCCCAGGATCCCGCCTCCCCTACCCCTCCCCACCCCTGCCACATTCC